>NC_057721.1:67860858-67880332 GCF_004010195.1 Chiloscyllium plagiosum | reverse complement strand
CCCCTCGAACTGCCTTTCTGCAGCCGTTATACCATTTTTAATTAGCAACGCCACCCCCCTCCTTTTTTACCACTCTCCCTAATCTTACTGAAACATCTGTAACCAGGAATCTCCAACAACCATTCCTGTCCCTCTTCTATCCACATTTCCGTGATGGCCACAACATCGTAGTCCCAGGTACCGATCCACGCCTTAAGTTCACCCACCTTATTTCTGATACTCCTAGCGTTGAAAAAAGTTTCAGCGGACAGCCAGAAGGCATTAGATTAGATCCCCTACAGTATGGAAACAGGCCCTTCGGCCCAACAAGTCCACACCAACCCTCCGAAGAGCAACCCACCCAGACCCGTTCCCCTACACCTAACACTACAGGCAATTTGGCATGGCCAATCCACCTAACCTGCATGTTTTTTTCTGGACTGTGGGAGGAAACTGGAGCACCCAGAGGAAACCCACGCAGACACAGGGAGAATGTGCAAACTCCACACAGACAGTTGCCTGAGGCAGGAATTGAACCTGGGTCTCTGGCGGTGTGAGGCAGCAGTGCTAACCACTGTGCCACCATGCCATCCCACACATTTAGATTAGATTACTTACAGTGTGGAAACAGGCCCTTAAGCCCAACCATTTGACAGTCTGAAAGTGGTGTTAGCCACTGTCCCAGTATTAGCCTCACCTAATTATGTAAAGCCATTCAAGGTGGCTGTTGATGCAAGTGATGTAGATGTCAGTGCTGTACTCTTACAGGAAGATGACGAGAAGATCGAAAGGCTTATTGGGTATTTGGAATGTGGAATTAATCTGTCAATAAAGGGACAGGCTTTTCCTGTTCTTTAAATATTCATGTGAAATAAAATATCCATGATGGTAGGTGAGTTTATAGGAAAAGATGCGTATGAGATGAAAAGATTCTGACCAGATTTACTGGTAAAAGAGAATGTACATTCCAGTCGGACTGGTGAGGAATGAATGGAATTTCTGTTTCTACATTTATGAATGATACCAAATAATATGTTATTATTGTCTTTTTACTTTTTTGATATGGGATCAAAGGTCAATACATGTCAGCATACCTGATCCTGCTGTTGCTTCACATGAATGAGATACATTCTGGAAATTATTTTTTAATGAAATGATGTGTAGTTTTCTTTAAAGACGTATTCTCAAATGACTCATGAATGCTATCAGTTGCAGCTAGTCATTAAGTGAAAATTAACTGCAATTAAATATTATCCAGAGTGTGGTTAATTGTTAAGTTCTCAACAATTCTCGAGCATCTGTATCATTAATGTGTTATACTCCTTATGGCAATTCCTGCACATTAAACTGCATACCACAGCTTGGTCTCAGCATTCCATCAAAAAATCCAGGTACAGACTTCAGTGGGTAAAGGTATGTAGGGTTAGAAGCTGATGAAAACACTTAATCAGCAGATCAGAAAAGACATCAATTATAATCAGATTTACAAAGATCATAGCCTTAATATCACAGACGCCACATTCTCAATTTGCAATTCTAAGGATTACCCTATCCTGAGAAAGCCAGGCTTCCCTTTAAAATTCTGAAAAATTTTAATTGCAAACTTCCATCCTGTGTCGGGAATCAGCTTCTTGGCCTGTTGTGTAACTAAATTCCCATACCCGCTTTGATTCTCACTTCTGAGGGAAGCTCAAGATTATGCCCATGGCAACAGAACAATCAAGACTGGGAATAAGCATTGCAGTCTACAAAATATTAAGAAATGATAGAAAAGGAAAACAAGGAGATTGAATATCTGAACTTACTTGGGATAACATAATAGCAGTAGATAAAGTAGTGCAGCTATCAGCAAGTCCAAACTAGAATCCAAATGGATATTACTATGCAAACAATAACACATTTATGTAGCATTTTTTATTGCAATGAAATGTTTCAAGGCGCTCACTGGACCCTTATAAAACAATGGATGGCCACAAGTCAGTTAGTGGGTATGAGGTCACCTCTGGGTGCTCCATTTTCTTCCCACAATCCAAAGATGTGCAGGTTGGGTGGATTGGCCATGTTAAATTATCCATATTGTGCAAGGACATGTAGGTTAGGCAGATTGGCCATGGGAAACGTAGGGTTATGGGGTTAGGGTAGTGGGTTGAATCTGGATTAAATGCTCTTCGGAGGGTCAGTGTGGTCTTGTTGGACCAAATGGCCTGTTTCCACGCTATAGGGATTCAAAATCAGCTTGCTAAAAATAGTAGATTCTAAGGAGTATTTTATAGAGAAAAGTGAGGTAATGGGATGAACAGATGTAAGGAGTTATTCCAGAGCTTAAAGCCAAAGCAACTAAAGGCACATGCCCCACTGGTGGAGCAAATATAATGTGGAATGCGCAACATACCAGGATTAGAGATGAGCAGATATCTCAGAGAGATGTGGTGTTGCATTACACAGATAGAGAGGGGCATGGCCAGATAGTGTCTGAAAGCAAGGATGAGACTCTGCTTGACTGAGAGACAATGTTGATCAATGAACACAGAAGTGATAGGGGATATGGGGTTTTTATTTCACAGAATATTGTTATGGACTAGGCTAGACCACTCAAAACATTCTTAAGCAGGCAGCCCCAGACCATAACTTTGCTATTTGTTTCAGTAACTGTACCGTGAAAATTACCCAGAATAAGTTAGCTAGGTTGACTACCAGGTTTTAAAGCAGACAAAACTTTATTCAAAAAATTACACAATGAAACAAAAAGAACAGAATAAAGAACTCCTACAGAACTCAGTCTATCCAAGCTAGACTTAATTATGCTGTTCCGAATATACACAACAGTCCCAAGAAGCAAATGCCCTTAAAAAACAGTAAAAATGGAACAAATGCTTACAGGTTGATGTTAGAAGGGCAGAAGAAGAGAGAGAGCCTGTTTCCACACAGCTCACTGTTGAACTCCTAACTAGTTCTGGACTGAACTGCTCAGCTAGAGAGCTGACCACTTCCTTTCATTATACAAGTCACTTCTAAAACATGACCACTTTGGCCTGAAGTCTCATGATATAAACAAAAGGCCTTTCAAAATCCTTTTTCATCTCTGTACCAAACTAATCTAATTGGAGCTGGGAGGGTTTTATGACCCCTCTGAAAGAAACCAAGGACGCAGTTCTCAAGTTCCTTGAGGAAAGGAACAGCGTTTAGAAAAAAGGGACTGGCTTTGTGACAATATTTAAAGTGGTCAGTGAGCCAATCAAATGAATGTTGTCAGAGCTGTATTCATCCAGGCAAGAGAAGAATAAGCCTTCAAAGTGCTGACTTGCACCTTTTTATGATAGACAGCTTTGGAGAGACAGCAGGTTAACTGCTTGCCTCTGTATTCCTAGCCTCTCACCTCCACCTGAAGCCCTGTATTGATGTGGCTGGTCCAAGTTCAGGTCAGTGGTAACCCCAGAATGTTAAGTGTGGATTCAGTGATGGTAATACTATCAGATGACATGGTATAATAATTAGATTCTCTCTTGTTGGAGATAATTATTGCCTGGTATTTCTGTGGCACAAATATCAAAATGCCACTTTGCAACATAAACCTGGATATTTTCCAGCTCTTGCTGTTTATGGGCATGAGCTGCTTCAGAGTCAGGTGTAATGCTGAATATTTTGCAATCATCAACGAACATTCCCAATTTTGACCTTATGATGAATTGAAGATCATTGATGATGCAGCTGACAATGGTTGGGTCTAGGACACCATGCTGAGGATCTCCTGGAGGGATGTCCTGGAGCTAACCACGGATGTAATGAGGATGTAATGAGATCAGGACCAAAGTGGTCCTGTTAGGAATCAAAGTGGCCTTCAGTGAGCAGATTGTAGCAAAACAAATACCAGTTCATCCACTGTTAACAACCTCTTCCATTACTTGCTGATGATCAAGAGTAGACTGATGGAACAGTAATGGACAAGATGGATTTGTGCTGTTTTTTCCAGACAGACCAGTAATAATAATGGTAATTTTCCATATTGTTGAGTAGATGCCAATGTTGTAGCTAAACTGAAACTGACTGGCTAGGGTCATGTTCTGAAGTACAATTCTTCAGTATCATTCATAGAATGTGTGGGGGAGATCATGCCTTACCAACTTATTAGAGTTCTTTGAGGAAGTGGCCAAGTTGATAGATGAAGGAAGGGCTGTAGATGTCATATACATCAACTTTAGTAAGGCATTTGATAAGGTTCCCCATGGTAAACTAATGAAGAAAGTGAAGTCACATGGTGTGCAGGGTGTTCTAGCTAGGTGGATAAAGAACTGGTTGAGCAACAGGAGACAGAGAATAGTAGTTGAAGGGAGTTTCATGAAATGGAGAAAGGTGACCAGTGGTGTTCCACAGGGGTCAGTATTGAGGCCACTGTTGTTTGTGATATACATAAATGATCTAGAAGAGGGCACTGTTGGTATGATCAGCAAGTTTGCAGATGACACGAAGATTGGTGGAGTAGCAGAAAGCATAGGGGACTGTCAAAGAAAACAGGAGAATATAGATAGACTGGAGAGTTGGGTGGAGAGGTGACAGATGGAGTTCAATCCAGGCAAATGTGTGATGGTGCATTTTGGGAAGTCTAATTCTAAAGCGAATTATACAGTAAACAGAAGAGCCTAGGGAAAAGTTGATGAGCAGACATATCTGGGAGTTCAGGTCCATTGTACCCTGAAGGTTGCTGCACAGGTGGATAGAGTGGTCAAGAAGGCATATGGTATGCTTGCCTTCATTGGATCGAGTATTGAGTATAAGAGCTGGTAGGTCGTGTTAAAATTGTACAAGACATTGGTGTGGCCACATTTAGAATACTGTGTACAGTCCTGGTCACCACATTACCAAAAGGATGTGGATGCTTTGGAGAGGGTGCAGAGAAGGTTTACGAGGATGTTGACTGGTATGGAAGGTGCTAGTTATGAAGAGAGGTTGAGTAGGTTAGGATTGTTTTCATTAGAAAAAAGGAGATTGAAGGGGGACCTGATTGAGGTTTACAAAATCATGAAGGGTATAGACAGGGTAGGTAGAGATAAGCTTTTTCCCAGGGTGAAGGATTCAATAACTGGAGGTCACACTTTCAAGATGAGAGGAGAAAAGTTTAAAGGGGATACACGCAGCAAGTACTTTACACAGAGGGTGGTAGGTGCCTGGAACGCGTTGCCAGCAGAGGTAGTAGAGGCAGGCATAGTAGATTCATTTAAGATGGTTCTGGACAGATGCACGAGTAGGTGGGGAGCAGACGGAAACAGATGGTTAGGAATTGGGCAACAGGTTTAGACAGTGGATTTGGATCGGCTCAGACTTGGAGGGCCGAAGGGCCTGTTCCTGGGCTGTAGAAATAAACAGATAGATAAACAAATAGATAAATAAAAAGAGAATGTTATCAGGATCCATAATTTTGGATCACATCAAGTTTATTAAAAGGCATATGTGGATGACCAACCAGAGTACATTGGGATAATTGAGTCTCAGGAAAAAGAATGATGTGAATCAGGTCACAGCAGATGAGCCAAGGCAGGATGAGGTTAAGTGATATTACAGAGTTGGGAATAGGCAGCCTTAGTGATTGTGCAAATATAAAAGTGAATTCAGGATCCATTATAGATATAGTTGTCTACAGAGCACCTAATCATAGAGAAGATGTAGATGAAGGATTATGCAGACAAAGTAGAGGCTTGTGTAGAAAAACATAAATAATAATCATAGGGGATATCAAATGCCCTGTTACTAACTGGACAGGAAAGAAAAATAAAGGGGAAAAAGAAAAGAGTTGTTACAATAAATCAGAGTTGCTAACTTACACAATATATGTAAAACTCAGCAAGGGAAGGTTTGCTGTAGGAACTGGTGTTGGATAAAGAATCAATGCCAAGTAGGAACAGGGGAACATTGAGACAGACAGTAACCGTAATGCAATATGCAGTAAATTAGTAATAGCAATGGATATAAATAAGACAGAGGCCAAGATGATGTTAGAGGAAAGCAGATTTTGAGGATCTGAGAATAGAGACTGGCTTAAGAAAATGAATAACTGTACTGACAAATAACGACATGGAGCAACAATGGAAAACATTTAAAATGCCATTCAATATATAAAAACCTAGTGCTAGACTTTACTTATAAAGGGATAATGAAAAAGAAGCGAACTAAAAGTAAATCTGTAACAAATCTAGGTTGCACCGCACACATGTTGTCTGATCACCTTATTATAAAAAGAATATTGAGGCACTGGAAACTCTGTAGACAGGGTTTGAAAGAGTGAGAGTTGGTTTAGCTCAGTTGATTGGTTGGCAATGCAGAGTGATACTAACAGCACAGAGTCATAGAGTCATAGAGACGTGCAGCACAGAAACAGACCCTTCAGTTCAACTCGTTGATGCCGACTAGATATCCTAAATTAATCCAGTCCCATTTGCCAGCACTTGGCTCATATCCTGCTAAAGGCTTCCTATTCATATAGAATAAAAGCAAATTACTGCGGATGCGGGAATCTGAAAGCAAAAGAGAAAATGCTGGAAAACCTCAGCAGGTCTGACAGCATCTGTAAGGAGAGAAAAGAGCTGACATTTCGAGTCTAACTAACCCTTTGACAAAGCTATTTTGTCTCCTTACAGATGCTGTCAGACCTGCTGAGGTTTTCCAGCATTTTCTCTTTTAGTTCCTATTCATGTACCCATTCAGATGACTAGGAAACGTTTAGAGGCAAATGGGCCAAGTGCTGGCAAATGGGGCGAGATTAATTTCGGATATCTGGTCAGCATGGATGAGTTGCGCTGTTTCTGTGCTGTAGATCTCTATGACTCTAAGGTGTCTACCCTCAGTCTATTTCCTTCAGTGTTGAAAGTGGAGGAGCAGCACATTAATCCTACCATGTTTTCTGCACAGTTTAAGTTACAGCTCTTCTTCAGGTTGTAAGTTTGCTCGCTGAGATAGAAGATTTGTTTTCAGACATTTCATCACCATGCTAGGGAAAATCATCAGTGAGCCTTCGGTGAAGCGCTGGTGTTCTGTCCCGCTTTCTATTTATGTGTCTATTTTTGGTCTGTTAAGGTGGATGATATCATTTCCAGTTCTTTTTCTCAGAGGTTGGTAAATGGGATCCAACTCAATGTGTTTGTTGATGGAGTTCCGGTTTGAATGCCAGGCCTCTAGGAATTCCTGTGCGTGTCTTTGTTTAGCCTGTCCCAGAATGGATGCATTGTCCCAGTTGAACTGGTGTCCCTCATCAACTGTGTGGAAGGATACTAGTGCTAGTTGGTCATGTCTTTTGGTGGCTAGTTTGTACTCATGTATCTTGGTGGCTAGCTTCCTGCTAGTCTATCTGATGTAACATTTGCTACAGTTCTTCCAGGATATTTTGTATATGACATTCGTTCTGCTTGTTGTTGGTACAGGGTCCATTAGATTCATCAAAAGATGCTTCAGTGTGTTGATAGGTTTGTTGGCTACCATGATGCCAAGGGGCCGGAGTAGTCTGGTCATCATCCCCGAGATGTCTTTGATGTATGGCAGGGTGGCTAGGGTCTCTGGGCATGTTGTGCCTTCTTGCTTATGTTTGTTGAGTAAGAATCAGAGGACTGTGCTTATCAGGTACTTATTGTTCTTGAATACATTGTATAGTTGTTTTTCTTCAGCATTTTATAGTTCCTGGGTGCTGCAGTGTTTTGCGGCTCGTTTAAGTAATGCTGCAACTCCGTTTGTGGCTGTAGCGATGATTGCTCCCATAGTTAAGTATCTGGTCAGTGTGGGTTGCTTTCCTATAGACGTCAGACTGCAGCTCTCTGTAGGCTTTTCGTTCTACTATGACACTCTAGGAAAGGGAGTCTTGTTGTTCTCTTCCTCTTTGGTGAACTTTATATCAGTAAAGATGCTGTTGGTGTGTTTGTGGGTTTTTTAAAATTTGT
Organism: Chiloscyllium plagiosum; assembly: GCF_004010195.1. Classification (NCBI taxonomy): domain Eukaryota; kingdom Metazoa; phylum Chordata; class Chondrichthyes; order Orectolobiformes; family Hemiscylliidae; genus Chiloscyllium; species Chiloscyllium plagiosum. Next base: position 67,872,434 of record NC_057721.1, on the reverse strand, counting down.
TCCATTTCATGATGACAAAGGTGTCATCCACATAGCAATCTTCCCAATATTAGTGAAAACAGCAATGATCTGTTGAACCCAAGTCCCTCATTGCCTCACCGAAACACAAACATATTAGAAAATGAACAGAGAGTTCCCTCTCACTCGGATCCTCGCAGAATTATAAACTATTTTTAGATAAAATGTCCTCAAGTTCAGTTAGACCTTCTAGAAGATTCCATTCTCCATTGTGTATGATTGCAGTGTAAAACTGAAACCAATTTCCAAGCAGTCATTTATGAAGGAGATCAAAAATGATCCAGCAGTCGCATGACCAAGACTGTCACTCTAAGCACAAACTCTTCCTGTTACTGATAAATTCACAAGATTGGGTGGAACTAATCCAATTAGATGTAAACTCCACGTGGGTTCAAGTTTAACATAAGGAAAAATAGCAACAGAAAAAATTAGAGGCGGAGAAGTCAAATGTGGAAATGTAGCTCAAATTCCATCAACTTCAAAGCTTTTGCCTCTAGCAATTTCACTGTCGGGGAGGAGTTACGTATCATAGCAAAATCATGAACCACATTGATACATTTAGCACTTTCCTCCTTCCTAAACATATAATTTGAAATGATTCAAGCAAGCTGCACCATAGCAGTTAACAATCGCTTCTTCCACATTCTTCCCTCACCTTCCCCTCCATCATCACCACCACCGTCCAACAATATCTCTTTATTAGCGAGTTTGGAGAAACTCCAATACCTCGTTATGTTTGCATTCCCTGGTCTTGAGATGATAGATGAGTCCTGTCTTGATTGTAATGAAGGTTAGTGAAGTCTACAGAGCAAATGTACGTCATTACTGCATTGTAGGTTGTAGCTGAGCAATTGACACTTTAATTTGATTGCTTCCGTTGATATAGCTATGAGACAGTTGAGTTGCAATTTGTTGGGATCATTTTAAACAGTTGTTTATCTGCTTAGGAGAATATCTGATAAAGGGAGAGAATCAAGCTGTCTTATAGCTGGGTCATTAAATCAAGGTCTGTCAGGCCCTTGCACAAATACTATTTTGATGAAGATCGGGGAGTTCTCCCTGAATTCTGAGCAAGATTTCTTTCTCAATCAAAAGAATCAAAAATGGCTAAAACACAAAATGAGACCATTTGTTCCATTACATCAGTTCACACTTCTCTGTATTAGATTTCATCTGCCACTCATCCAGCCATTCCACCATCCTGTCTGTGTCCTTCTGAAGCTTCATGCTTTCATAGAGTCATTAAAATGTACAGCCCAGAAACTGACTCTTGGTCCAACTTAGCTATGCCAAAAAGATATTCTAAATTAATCTGGTCCCATTTGCCAGCATTTCCCTTCCTGTTCATGTATCCATCCATGCCTCTTAAATGCTGGAACTGTACAAGCCTCCACCACTTCTTTGGTAGCTTATTCCATACACGCACCACCCTCTGCATAAAAATATTGCCCCTTAGGTCCCCTTTATATCTTTCCCCTATCAACTTAAACTTCCCTACCCTGGTAAAAAGACTATGGCTATTCACCATTTCCTTGCACCTCATGGTTTTCTAAACCTCTATAAGGTCACATCTCAACCTTCGTTGCTCCAGGCAAAGTAGCCCCAACTTATTCAGCTTCTTCCTATAGCTCAAACACTCCAACACTGGCAACATCCTTGGGAATATTTTCTGCACCCTGTCAAGTTTAACAACATCTTTCCTATTGCAAGGAGACCAGAATTGCATTCAGCATTCCAAAAGTGACCAAATAAATGTCCTGTACATGACCTTCCAACACCAATACTCAATGCACCGACCAAGAAAGGCAAGTGTACCAAATGCTTTCTTCACTACCCTGTCTACCTGTGACTCAAGGAACTATAAACCTGGATTCCAAGGTCTCTTTGTTCGACAACACTCCCAAGGATCCTGCCATTAAGTGTATCGATCCTGCCCTGATTTGCCTTACCAAAAGCAACACTTCACATTTATCTAGATTAAACTGAATCTGACTCTCCTCGGCCCATCGGCACACAGTTCAGACAGTATTCTCCTCACAGTTCGCAGTACTCTCAATTGCATGTCCTCTCCAATGTCTTAAAAATTGTGCCTAAATTCTGGGCCATTAAGAAAAACAGAGGTCTTAACAATGTGCTTTCCTCCAGTCTGTACAACAGCCATTCATCACGACCTTTTGTTTCCTATCACTTCACTGACTGCATTTCCATGCTACAACTCTCCCTTCTTTTCCAAGGGTTACCATTTTCCTGGCACGTCTATTTGTGATGCTTTACTAAGTGTCTTTTGGAAATCCATATGTCTCACATCAACTGCAAAGTAGTCATTAACCATTTCTATCAGCTCATCAAAAAAATACAATTTGCCTTTAATAGATTCACCTTGGCTTTTCTTAATTAATGCTTGTCCCTATGATTGTTAAGTTTGCACTTAGTTTCATCAAGAAAAGTTTTTCCGTCACTGAAATTAAAATTATTAATATATAACTATAAAAATTAGGAGCAGAAGTATGTTCCCAGGCTCTTTCAGCTTCTCTACCATTCTAGATGATCATGACCGAACTGATAATTCCACATTTCCACCTATCCCCAATGACTATCATTTTCTCCCACTCCAGTCTGTAGTTGCTGGTTTAAATTTACACCTCTCTTTGAACAAGAATGTAGCATGTGCAATTTTCCAGTCATCCACCACCATCCTAAAGCTAAGGAAGATTGGAAGATTACAGTCAGACTCTTCGCAATTTTCCTTCCTTCCTAATTTCCTGCCTTCCTTCCCTCAGCACCCTCAGATGCAACCCATTCAGTCCTGCTGTATTGCTTAAGTAATATATAACCAGCCTTTTTAATACTCATTATTTATTATTTTTTGGCCATCCAATATCTCAATTGCCTCCTTTTTCATATTACTTGAGCAATTTTTTCTTCCTTGAATATTATTGAAAAAAAGACATGGTATGAAAGCTTTTAATTCAGACTCATCAGGATCAAATAGTAAAAAAACCAATTCTTTACTAATAGTAAAAAAAGAGTTCTGAGGGAGGTGGCTGAGGAAATAGCGGAGGCGTTGGTTGAGATCTTTCAAAAGTCACTGGAGTCAGGGAAAGTCCCGGATGATTGGAAGATCACTGTTGTAACCCCCTTGTTCAAGAAAGAATCAAGACAAAAGATGGAAAATTATAGGCCAATTAGCCTAACCTCGGTTGTTGGTAAAATTCTAGAATCCTGGAGAATGAGGTTTCTAAATTCTTGGAAGAGCAGGGTCGGATTAGAACAAGTCAACATGGATTTAGTAAGGGGAGGTTGTACCTGACAAACCTGTTAGAATTCTTTGAAGAGGTGACAAGTAGGTTAGACCAGGGAAACCCAGTGGATGTGTCTATCTAGACTTCCAAAAGGCCTTTGATAAGGTGCCACATGGGAAGCTGCTGAGTAAGGTGAGGACCCATGGTGTTCGAGGTGAGCTACTGGCATGGATTAAGGATTGGCTGTCTGACAGAAGGCAGAGAGTTGGGATAAAAGGTTCTTTTTCGGAATGGCAGCCGGTGACAAGCGGTGTCCCACAGGGTTCAGTGTTGGGGCCGCAGCTGTTCACGTTATATATTAATGATCTGGGTGAAGGAACTGGGGGCATTCTAGAGAAGCTTTCCAAATGTACGAAGTTAGGTGGACAGGCAGGTAGTACTGAGGAAGTGGGGAGGCTGCAGAATGATCTAGACAGTTTGGGAGAGTGGTCCAGGTAATGGCTGATGAAATTCAACGTGAGCAAATGTGAGGTCTTGCACTTTGGAAAAAAGAATACAAGCATGGACTACTTTCTAAACGGTGAGAAAATTCATAAAGCCAAAGTACAAACGGATCTGGGAGTTATAGTCAAGGATTCTCTAAAGGTAAACATGCAGGTTGAATCTGTGATTAAAAAAGCGAATGCAATGTTGTCATTTATCTCAAGAGGGTTGGAATATAAAAGCAGCTATGTGCTACTGAGCCTTTATAAACCTCTGGTTAGGCCCCATTTGGAGTACTGTATCCAGTTTTCGGCCCCACACCTCAGAAGGGACATACTGGCACTGGAACGTGTCCAGTGGAGATTCACACAGATGATCCCTGGAATGGCAGGTCTAACATACGAGGAACGGCTGAGGATCCTGGGATTGTATTCATTGGAGCTTACAAGGTTAAGGGGAGATCTAATAGAAACTTACAAGATAATACATGGCTTGGAAAGGGTGGACGCTAAGAAATTGATTCCGTTAGGTGAGGAGACTAGGACTCGTGGGCACAGCCTTAGAATTAGAGGGGGTAAATTCAGTACAGAAATGCGGAGACACTTCTTCAGCCAGAGAGTGGTGGGCGTGTGGAATTCATTGCCGCGGAGTGCAGTGGAGGCCGGGACGCTAAATGGCTTCAAGGTAGAGATTGATAAATTCTTGATGTCACAAGGAATTAAGGGCTACGGGGAGAATGCGGGTAAGTGGAGTTGAAATGCCCATCAGCCATGATTAAATGGCGGAGTGGACTCAATGGGCTGAATGGCCTTACTTCTACTCCTATGTCTTGTGGTCTTATAAATGCTAGGGCAATAACAATTAATAGAGCATGAGAATGTGGTGTTGATTGGTTGGCAAGTGGACTATGTTGTATGGAAACATTACCAAGAAGAATGCACAAGAGAAAAGTTACCCCAAAGCTTTTATTTAAATCCAAGCTAACAAGTTGACTCTTACTATTTGAGCTATCACTATGAGGAATGCACCGTGGAACGGCTGCCTCTAAGATACTCTTTAGTTGATGAAGGTTTAAATTTGGTAATGTTCATACTGTTTGCAATGATTAGGGTCCAGTTTGTGATCATGGGTAGCTTCTAGCAAAAATAAGTGAACCACAAAAACAGAAATTGCCAGAAAACTTTAGCAGGTCTGGCAGCATCTGTGAACAGAAATCAGAGTTAAAGTTTCGGGTCCAGTAAACCTTCCTCAGATCCGAGATTAGAGTGGTGCTGGAAAGGCACAGCAGGTCAGGCAGCATCCAAGGAGCAGGAAAATCGACATTTCAGACAAAAACCCTTTCCTGATAACGGGCTTTTGCCTGAAACATCGATTTTCCTGCTCCTTGGATGCTGCTGTGCTTTTCCAGCACCACTCTAATCTTGACTCTGATCTCCAGCATCTGCAGTCCACCCTTTCACCTTCCTTAGATCCGACTAAGCCTCACAAGTGAGTCACACTGTGAGCCTACTTAACAATCTTAAACTGGTTGTTAGCATAATCCTTAGCACAAATGCAATCGCAAAAAACATGCATTATAAAATCATGGAATCACATCTAATGTTGGATGCTATGTTTTGCATTCAGTAGGCACAAGCTGGTTGTTATGCATAGCTAATTGGATGTGTCTTTTTAATAAGACCTGCCAGCCACACGAAAGCACATCCTAGGTATTACACCAACTCGTCTCATATACCACATTTATTGTGGGACGTTAAGCATCTTTTTGGCTTGACAGCAGTATCATGTCGATAGAGCATATCACTTGCATTGCTACTGCACAGTAGCAGTGTGAAACAGTTAGCTTTACCTTTTTCTCAAACCTTTGTGATACTTCCCTAATTTAAGGTAGACTGGGCACTTTTCAGGACTGAAAGTAATGGACTAATGCCCATTTATTATTTTGTATATACTGTTATCAATGATGTGTTTGGGGTAGGAGAAAGTGAGGACTCCAGATGCTGGAGATGAGAGTGGAAAGTGTGGTGCTGGAAAAGCACAGCAGGTCAGGCAACATCTGAGGAGCAGGAGAATCAGCGTTTCAGGCAAGATCCCCTAACCAATCCCTCAGATTACCCTGCTTTACCAATCAGGCCTTGTCAACATCTAGATTTACCTATAGCCTCTCCCTCTTTGGTTCTGGCTGTTGTACCAGTCATAGCCACAACTTGATCTGGTGCTGCTGAGAGTACAGAGTAAAAGGATTGGCTGCAGCTCTTAAGGGCAGGATGTTACCCCAATGTGGGATAAATTTTCCCTGAGCCAATAAAGAAGGGGCAGGCACTTTTCTCAAAGACTCCAGATCGAATGTGTTAGTTAAGTGTGAGGAACATCACGAAGGGCAGCAGATACATGGGAACACCCCCACCTGCAGGTTCCATTCCAAGCCACTCACCATCCCAACTTGGAAATATATTGCCATTCCTTCGCCATCACTCGGTCAAAATCCTGGAATTCCCTCCCTTTGGCATTGTGGGCCAACCTGCAGCAGATGGACTGCAGCATTTCAAGAAGGCAGCTCACCACCACCTTCTTAAGAGCATCGAGGAAAAGGCAATAAAATGCTGACCCAGTCAGCAATGCCCACATCCCACAAGTGAATAAAGAAAAACAGCAGCCTGTAAAATCTAGACTGTATTGGCACTTCCAGAGCTTTTGAACACCATCTGCTGGCAAAACCACTCAATGTTTCAGTTTAAACTTTACCTGTGTCTTTCCCTTTTCTTTCCAAACACCATTCGACCTTCAAAATATTCTTGATTTACATCCCTAAGTCATGGGAACCAATATAAATGCTGTTTCTATCTCCAGGAAACCCAGTCAACACTCTCTTTGTAGGAACAAATTACTACAGATGCTAGAATCTGTATGGAAAACAACAAATGCTGGAGATCACAATGGGTCAGACAGCATCCACGGAGACAGAGCAAGCTAAAGTTTCGAGTCTAGCTGACTTTTTAACAGAGTTGAAGTGGTGTGGAGGGGGCAGCATTTATGCTATAATTGGGGGACGGGGCAGTTGTGGGGGTAGTGGGTGTAGGGTGCTAGTGGAGAAAATATGTTAACTGTTTAGATCAAGTGACCAGAATGTGGGCTTAATATTGGACTTAGTGTTGAGTTCAACACCTTCAAATTGTGAACCAACTCCCATTTTTTCCCTTTCCTTTGGCTTCAATTGTTACATTCTCTGTCACTATGTCCTCTCTCTCCTCCCCCCACTGCAATGGGACTGTCTTCTCTTTGGGTCTGGCAGTTAGACACACCATTGTTCTGCCATTCTCACATTCCAATCAGTTAATCTGAACAATCAACATCTTTCTTCCCCCAGCACTCTCTACCTCACTAGCCCCACACAACTCCCCCCAACTATAGCATTAATGCTGCCCCCTCCACACTTCACTTCTGAAGAGCCATCTAGACTTGAAACATTAGCTTGCTCTCTCTCCATGGATGCTGTCAATACTCTACTTGATGGATTTTTTTCCTCTATCTGCCATAAATGTCAACTGCTCCAAATTCGTGTGATACATATTCAACCGTGCTCTCGCTGACTTTCCTCAATACCTTAGAATTAAAATCCTCATCCCCATCTTTAAGTTCATAAGTAGCCTCAAAGACTCTCTGTAATTTTCCACCCACCTTCACAGATACTCTGTTTTTAGTCATAGAGATGTACAGCACAGAAACAGACTCTTTGGTCCAAACCGTCCATGCCGACCAGATTTCCTTAATTAATCTTGTCCTATTTGCCAACATTTGGCCCATATCCCTCTAAACCATTCCTATTCGTATACCCTTTTAAATGCTGTAATTGTACCAGCCTCCACCATTTCCTCTGGCAGCTCATTCCAAACATGCACTATCCTCTGCGTGAAAAGGTTGACCCTTTTCAAATCTTTCCTCTTTCACCTTAAACCTATGCCCTCCTGTTCTGGACTCCCCCACCTCAGGGAAAAGACCTAGTCAATGTATCCTATCCATGCCCTTTATGATTTTATAAACCTCTATAGGGTCACCATCAGCCTCTGATACTTCAGGGAAAACTGCTGTGCCTTGAGAATGAACCCTCCTCTCTGGGCCACCATTAGTGTCAAAGCCTTCCGTCACCTGGGTCCCAAAAATTCCTTTTTATAAACCTTTCTGTTGATCCACCTCCCTTTTTGCTTTGACCAAGAGTAAACTCTTACAAAGATCAGAACAAAATGGGTTATGGTGAGATTTATGGTAGAACCTGATGAGAAGTCCAGTGGTACCAATTGTGACATTGTGTTGCATCTTTTATGCTTTTGTTAGCAATGAGACGAGTTTCTCATTTGGTAGCAATGAGTTGCCAATCAAGAGACACTATAGCTTATTTATTATGCCTAATTAATGTTGCAAACCGCATTAAAATATCGCATTAAAAACATTGAACAATTTAGTATTCAGCTTCCCATTTTACTGAAGTTGCTCAGCAAGCACAATATTGAGAACTCTTGACATGGATATCAGAGTGGGAACTTCTGCTCGCCATTGGCTCAAAAGGATCTTCATGCTGGATACTGGGCACCAACATCTCAGGCCATGTGCACCACGCTCTTCCCACAACCATTGACATTGGCATTTGACATGTGCCAGCCGCTTAACAGTCCTTGTACCATATCTCTGATCTCCTTCTGCACTTTGATGCTGCAATTGGGGCAAAATGGCAAAATTGTATGGATGTGCTACTGGCTTTGAAAGGTAACACAAAAGCAATAGATGCTAATCTTTCAGCGGATATCCATGGAGTGATGTGATCTTCTACGACCAACGTGTAGTAAGATGGGTCTAGAATTGGACATGGGAGTCACCATAGGGGTGGGCTCTTTAGTCAATCAGGTGAATTTAGTAAGATACAGAGGTGGAACAAGTGGATAGTGTCAAGTTCCTGGGAGTGGTCATCCACAACAAACTTTCTTGTACTCTTCATGTGGACGCACTGGTTACAAAGGCCCAACAACATCTCTTCTTCCTCAGGCAGCTGAAATTTGGCATGATGGTGAATACCCTTGGCAACTTTTATAGGTGCACCATCGAGAGCATTCTGTCTGTCTGTATCACTGCCTGGTATGGCAACTGGACCATTCAAGCTCAAAGACGGTTACAGAGAGTGGTGAACTCGACCTGGGCAATTGCAAAGGAAAGCCTCTCATCTATAGAATCCATTTACCAGGCCCACTGTCAAGGAAAGGCCACCAGCATTCTCAAAGGTCCATCCCACCCTGACAATGTTTTTCCAGAACCTCTACCATCGGGGAGAAGGTACAGAAGCCTGAACACACGCATCAGCTGGTTTTGTAACAGTTTCTACCCTAATGTTGTTAGAATATTGAATGGACCCACAAACTCTTAACATTTGCCTGTGCCTGTGTTTTTGTTTTTGTCACTGTTCATCTATTATTTACTTATCTATGCTACTGAACTCTGTGATCTGCAAGACAAAGCTTTTCACTGTGCCTCAGCACATGTGACAATAAATTCAATTCAATTCAATTCAATATAGTGTGAAAACTCATTCAGCGACATGGCAAGAATCGCTCTAAAAATCTCAAAGTAACTCACACTTAGATAAAAAGACATAAGATTAAGCCTGCATGTCCTCATAATTGACAGTTTCTTAATTAGCTCATTGTTGAAGCAACTTGAGGTGAAATAGCATCTATTATGGTAATACTGCAGCAGGACACTGTGCTCAAAGACATACACCCAGCTCCAGGTCTGGATCAGGTTGCATTTCCAGCTTCCTTCTCACTGTCATAGTGCTTGCTCACTCTGAGCTGATCTGGATGCTGACAGTGTCCCTCCCTTGCATTTCCTTGCCCCCTCAGCCAAGATACCAGGCTCATGGTATTGCTGTCTTGCCTCACCATTTAACGTGGAGACAAAGTGAGAAAGCTTGCCATGGCTGTCAATAGGTCCCATTAAATTCAGTGGTGATAGCCCTTAGTCAGGGGTCCCGGCTCTATAAGCCATGGGCAGCCTCGGATGCATGTCTAGGGGCTTGGACATTGCCAGACAACCCAGCACCAATATTGACTGTTTATGCTATATTGCTGACTGTTTTTCCACTGCAATGAGAAAAATAATGAGGAACTGCAGAAGGTGAAAGAGTGTGGCACAGCTGTTATTGTTTGTGCAGATAAAGCAGTGTCCTAAGTGAGTGAATAGGCAGGATGGAGGGCATACAGAATTAATGGTGCTAGGAATTGGGGATGATGAGAGCAAGTAGGGAAGATATGGGAAATAGTGAAAGTGATAGAGCATCAGTCTTGGTCGGAGGTGGGTACATTTGATACAGTAAGTGAGATATCCATTTGCCGAGAGGTATGAGGGAGGAGCGAAGGACTTCTGGGAAGGTGAGTCTAACTGTTTAAAAACCTTACTTCAGGCGTCGGGGCCTCCATTTGCTGAGAGTTGCGAGGGACAAGCAAAGAACTTTTGGGAAGTCATATATTTGTGTGGTTGCGTTACCCGAAACACTACTAACTGTTTAAAAACCATACTTCAGGCATCGGGGCCTCCATTTGCTGAGAGTTGCGAGGGACAAGCAAAGAACTTTTGGGAAGTCATATATTTGTGTGGTTGCGTTACCCGAAACACTACTCAGGTAGTGTCTCCCACCCATCCTTCTCCTCTAACCAAAAAAAAAGGTTCTGTGTGCCAGATTGGTAAGGTATCAAGTTTATTTTTTCTTCCTTATTTTTCAACAGTCTCTTTGGGAATTTAGAATCGTGGGAATGGAGGTGAGGGCAGTTAAATGCTCCCCCTGCAGAATGTGGGAGGTAAGGGTCACTACTAGTGTCCCTGCTGACCACATCTGCAGGAAGTGCACCCAACTGCAGCTCCTCGAAAACCACATTAGGGAACAGGAGCTAGAGCTGGATGAACTTCGGATCATTCGGGAGACAGAGGGGGTTATTGAGAGGAGTTACAGGGAGGTAGTCACTCCTCAGGTACAAGAAAAAGACAGATGGGTTACAGTGAGAGGACGGAAAGGGAACTGGCAGGCAGTGCAGGGATCCCCTCTGACCATCCCCCTCAACAATAAGTATACCGTTTTGAAAACTGTTGGGGGGTATGACTTACCAGGGAAAAGCAGTGGGGCACAGAAGGGAAGGGGGAAGAGGAGCAAAGCAGTAGTCACTGGGACTCCATAGTTAGGGGGACAGATAGGAGGTTCTGTGGGGATGAGAGAGACTCACAGTTGGTGTGTTGGCTCCCAGGTGCCAGGGTTTGTGATGTCTTTGATTATGTTTCTGGGATCCTTAAAGGGGTGGGGGAGCAGCCCCAAGTCATGGTCCACATAGGCACCAACGACATAGGTAGGAAGAGAGATGGGGATTTAAGGCAGAAATTCAGAGAGCTAGGATGAACAGAGTTATTGTCTCTGGTTTGTTGCCTATGCCACGTGCTCGTGAGGCAAGGAATAGGGAGAGAGAGGAGTTGAACACGCAGCTACAGGGATGGTGCAGGAGGCAGGGTTTTGGATTCTTGGATAATTGGGGCTCTTTCTGGGGTAGGTGGGACCTCTACAAGCAGGATGGTCTTCATCTGAACCAGAGGGGTACCAATACCCGGGGGTGGGAGGAATTCGCTAAGGCTATTGGGGTGGGTTTAAACTAATCCAGGAGGGGGATGGGAACCAAAATTATAGTTTGAGTATAGAAAAGGTTGAGAGTAGGGAGGTCCAAAATCAAGTTTCAGGGACGCAAGATGGCACCGGCAAGCAAGAAGTCGGTTTGAAGTGTGTCTACTTCAATGCCAGGAGCATCC
>NC_057721.1:67857839-67859466 GCF_004010195.1 Chiloscyllium plagiosum | reverse complement strand
GTAGGTGAGCACTTTGGTGATAGCGATCACAATTCTGTTATGTTTACTTTAGTGATAGAAAGGGATAGGTGTATACCACTGGGCAAGAGTTACAGCTGGGGGAAAGGCAATTATGATGCGATTAGGCAAGATTTAGGAAGCATAGGATAGGAAGGAAACTGCAGGGGATGGGTACATTAGAAATGTGGAGCTTATTCAAGGAAAAGCACCTGTGTGTCCTAGATAAGTATGTACCTGTCAGGCAGGGAGGAAGCTGTAGAGTGCAGGGGCCGTGGTTTACGAAGGAAGTGGAATCTCTGGTCAAGAGGAAAAAGCAGGCTTATGTTAGGATGAGATGTGAAGGCTCAGTTAGGGCGCTTAAGGTAGCCAGGAAAGACCTAAAGAGTGAGCTCAGAAGAGCCAGGAGGAGACATGAGAATTTGTTGGCGCAAAGGTAGCAGGAAAGACCTAAATAGAGAGCTCAGAAGAGCCAGGAGGAGACATGAGAAGTTGTTAGCGGATAGGATCAGGGTAAACCTTAAGGCTTTCTATAGGTATTTAAGGAATAAAAGAATGACACGAGATAAGATTAGGGCCAATCAAGGATAGTAGTGGGAAGTTGTGGGTGGAGTCAGAGGAGATAGAGGAAGCACTAAATGAATAATTTTCAACAGTGTTCACTCTAGAAAATGACAACATTGTCGAGGAGAATACTGAGATACAGGCTTCTAGTCTAGGTGGGATTGAGGTTCACAAGGAAGAGGTATTAGAAATCCTGCAGAGTGTGAAAATAGATAAGTCCCCTGGGCCGGATGGGATTTATCCTAGGATCCTCTGGGAAGCCAGGGAGGAGATTGCCGAGCCTTTGGCATTGATCTTTAAATCGTCATTGTCTACAGGAATAGTGTCAGAAGACTGAACGATAGCAAATGTGGTTCCCCTGTTCAAGAAGGGGAGTAGAGACAATCCTGGTAATTATAGACCAATGAGCCGTCCTTCAGTTGTTGGTAAAGTGTTGGAAAAGGTTATAAGAGATAGGATTTATAGTCATATAGAAAAGAATAATTTGATTAAGGATAGTCAGCATGGTTTTGTGAAGGGTAGGTCATGCCTTGCAAACCTTGTTGAATTCTTTGAGAAGGTGACCAAACAGGTAGATGAGAGTAAACCGGTTGATGTGCTGTATATGGATTTCAACAAGGCATTCGATAAGGTTCCCCACAGTAGGCTATTGTACAAAATGCAAAAGATTGGGATTGTGGGAGATATAGCAGTTTGGATTGCTGAAAGAAGACAGAGGGTGGTGGTTGATGGGAAATGTTCATCCTGGAGTCCACTTACTAGTGGTGTACCACAAGGGTTGGTGTTGGGTCCACTGCTGTTCGTCATTTTTATAAATGACCTGGACTAGAGCATATAAGGGTGGGTTAGTAAATTTGCAGATGACACTAAGGTCGGTGGAGTTGTGAATAGTGACGAAGGATGTTGTAGGTTACAGAGAGACATAGATAAGCTGCAGAGCTGAGCTGAGAGGTGGCAAATGGAGTTTAATGCGGACAAGTGTGAGGTGATTCACTTTGGTCGGAGTAACTGGAATGCAAAGTACTGGGCTAATGGTAAGATTCTTGGTAGTGTAGATGAGCAGAGA
>NC_057721.1:67823030-67857581 GCF_004010195.1 Chiloscyllium plagiosum | reverse complement strand
TATGGAATGCTTTGCCTGCAACGGTAGTAGATTCGCCAACTTTAAGTACATTTAAGTCATCATTGGACAAGCATATGGACGTACATGGAATAGTGTAGGTTAGATGGGCTTCAGATTGGTATGACAGGTCGGCGCAACATCGAGAGCCGAAGGGCCTGTACTGCGCTGTAATGTTCTATGTTCTACAATATCGACGAGAAGATGGTGGCAGTCACACGAGCAAACTGGGGAAGACCATTGACCTTCTTCCTTCATTGCTGGGCATTTCTCCAGATGGCTGAAACTGTATCAACTCTGGTGGCAACTTTGGCATGGCATGGTGTAATGGCCTAACTCTGTTTGTCTTGGGGCAAGAGTAGGTCCTGATCTCCAAGTCCTGCCTTCAAAACAGGGTGCCAGTTTTCCCCTGTCCACCATGTCTAGCACAAATGCCAGGAGCAATGCAGGGCAGCTCCAGACTGAGAGTCATTGAGTCATAGAGCCGTGGAGCTGTACAGCATGCAGACTCTTCGGACAAACTCGTCTCTGCCGACCAGATGTTCAAAATTAATCTCATCCCATTTGCCAGCATTTGACCCATAATCCCTCTAAACCCTTCCTACTCATATACCCATCCAGATGCCTTTTAAATGTTGTAATTGTGCCAGCTTCCACCACCTCCTTGGCAGCTCATAGAGGCACCATCCTCTGCACTTAGATTTCCTTTAAATCTTTCCCTTCTCACCTTAAACCTATGCCCTCTAGCTTTGGACTCCCTTAGTCTGGGGAAAAGACCTTGTTTATTTACCCTATCCATGCCCCTCTTTAAGATCAGCCTGTTATGCTCAAGGAAAAACAGCCCCAGCCTACTCAGTCTCTCCTATAGCTCAAACCCTCCAAACACTGGCAACATCCTTATAAATCTTTTCTGAAACCTTTCAAGTTTCACAACATCCTTCCTAAAGCAGGGAGACCAGAATTGAATGCAGTATTTCAAAAGTGGCTAAACCAATGTCCTGCACAGCCATAACATGACATCCCAACTCCTGTACTCAATACTCTGACTAACAAAAGAAAGCATACCAAATGCCTTCTTCACTATCCTATCTACCTGCGACTCCACTTCCAAGGAACTATGAACCTGCAAACCAAGGTCTCTTTGTTCAGCAACCCCCCCCCCCCCCCCCCCCCCCCCCCCCCCTCCTCATGAATGAGCTTCCTACCCAGACTCACCCCATCCTTGTAACCCTGGATTTCCATGGTTAATTTCCACCTACACAGCAACCTCTGTCACTTCCTCTGGCCAATCATTTCTTACATACACCATTTGCTGGGTGAAAAAGTTACCCATCAAGTATTTTGTAAATCATTCCCCTCTTACCTTAAACTTATGCATTCCCCTACCCTGGCTATTTACCCTATCCATGCCCTTCATGATTTGATAAACCTCTAAAAGGTCACCCCTCAGCCTCCAGCACTCCTGGGAAAATAACCCCAGCCTATTCAGCCTCTCCCTATAACTCAAACACTCCAGTGTGGACAACACCTTTGTAAATCTCTCAGGGTTAGCTGCATCTTTCCTGTAGAAGGGCGAACAGAATTGTGCGCAGTATTCCAAAAATAGCTTCATCAATGTCCTGTACAGCGACATGACATTCCAACTCCTATATCCAGATTCTAACAAATGAAGACAAGTGTGCCAAATGCCTTCTTCCCTACCCTGCCTACCTGCGACTCCACTTTCAAGGAATTAAGAACCTGCACTCCAAGGTCTCTTTGTTTAACAACACGTCCCAGGACCGTACTATTAAGTGTATAAGCCCTGCCCTGATTTACCTTTCCAAAATGCAGCACCTCACATTTATCTAAATTAAACTTCATCAGCCATTCCTCAGTCCATTGGTCCATCTGATTAAGGTTCCATTGTAATCTGAGGTAATCTTCGCTCTCCACAACACCACCAATTTTGGTGTCATCTGTAAATTTACTAACCATGCTTCCCATATGCACATCCAAATCATTTATACAAATAACAAAAAAAATGGACCCAGCATCGATACTTGCAGCTAGTCACTAGCTTCCAGTCTGAAAACAACCCTCCACCACCAGCCTCTATCTCCTATCTTTGAGCCAATTTTGTATCCAGGATGAGGCAGCTATGACTGACAAGGAAAGTTCGGGACAGCATCAATGCAAATGAAAGGCATACAATGTCATGAAGATTAGAGGAAACCAGAGATTTGAGAAGCATCTAAAAAAAAATCAGAAGATAAATAAAAAGGCAATAAGGGGATGAGAAGATGAAATATGAGGGTCATCTAGCGAGTAACATAAAAGACGACTGCAAGAGTTTTATTAGATATCTAAAAGGTAAGAGAGAGGCAAGTATGGACATTCGACCACTGGAAAACGAGGCTGGAGAAGTAGTAATGGGGAACAAAGGAACTGAATGAGTATTTTGCATCAGTTTTTACAGTGGAAAACACCAGCAGCATATCAGAACTTCAAGAGATTAACAGTCAGAGATGAGTGTAGTGGCCATCACTGAGGAAAAGTTGCTGGCAAAGCTGAAAGTCCTGAAGGTGGATAAATCACCCGGACCAGGTGGACTATACCCCAGGGTTATGAAGGAGATAGCTGAGGAGATTGTAGAGGCATTGGTGATGACCTTTCAGGAATCACTGGAGTCAGGGAGAGTCTAAAAGGATAGGAAAGTGGCTAGTATACCTTCCTGATTAAAAAGGAAGGGAGTCAGAAGATAGAAAACCATAGACCAATTAGTCTGACCTCACTTGTAGGTAATATATTAGAGCCCACTGTTAAGGGTGAAACTGGGGAGTAATTGGAAGTTCATGGTAAAATAGGGTTGGGTCAGAACAGCTTCATCAAAGGAAGTTCTTGTCTGACAATCTTGTTAGAATTCTTTGAGCAGGTAAAGAACAAGTTATAAAAAGAAGAGCCAGTGGGTGTGATTTATTTGGATTTCCCTCAGGCCTTTGACATGGTGCCATTCAGGAGACTGCTAAATAAGATAAGAACCCATGGTGTTAGGGGCAAGGTATTAGCATGGATAGAGGATTGGCTGACTGGCAGAAGGCAGAGACTGGGATAAAAGGGGTCTTTTTCACTAGCCAATGACTAGTAGAGTTCCACAGGGGGCAATGCTGGATCCATAACTATTAAGGTTAAACATTAATAAACTGGACGAAGAAATTGAGGGCATTGTTGCAAATTTTGCAGACACCACATAGATAGGTGCATGGAGAGGTAGTGTTGAGGAGGTGGTGAGGCTGCAGAAGGACAAGCCTGGAGAATGGGCAAAGATGTGTCAGGTGGAATGCAATGTGGGAATTTGTGAGCCTGTGCACTATAGTAGGAAGAATAGACGCATAGACTATTTTCTAAACTGTGAAAAGCTTTGGAAATCTGAAGCACAAAGGGATTTGAGAGTTCTAGTTCAGGCTTCTCTTAAGATTAACAGAATGCAGGTTCAGCTGACAGTTCAGAAAGAAAATGCAACATTAGCATGCGTTTTGAGAGGGCGAGAATACGAGAGCAAGGATGTACTACTGAGGCTGCATAAGGCTCTGGTCAGACTGCATTTCGAATCTTGTAAGCAGTTTTAAGGTATACAAGAATGATCCTGGGAATGAAGAGCTTTTCACTTAAGGAATGGTTGAGTATTCTAGGTTAATGGAGTTTAGAAGGGTGAGGGAGATCTGACTGAAGCTTACAGAATACTGAAAGACCTGATTAGAGTAGACATTGAGACAATGTTTCTAGTAATAGGAGAGACTAGGACCAGAGGGCACAGCTTCAGAGTGAAGGTACAATACTTTAGAACTGAGGTGAGGTGGAATTTCTTCAGCCAGAAGGTGATGAATCTGTGGAGCTCACTGTCACAGAAGGGGGTGGAGGCCAAGTCATTGAGCCAGAAAGGTGCTTCATTAGTAAGGGGATCAAAGATCACAGAGAGAAGGCAGGAGAAACATCGGCCATGATCGAATGGTGAAGCAGACTTGATGGGCCAAATGGCCTAAATCCTTCGTTATATCTTATGGTCTCATGGATAGTGCCTGGTTGGGTGCACAACTGGTTTTTATAGATGGTGCAAAAGTAAGAGATTCCAGTGTTCCAGCAGATATCCACTGAGTTGTTCCGAAAAGTGTATAGCAAAATGGATCTAGAACTGGACATAAGTGAGGTGAGTTTGGTAAGAAACAGTGAGATAATCTGTATGGCCAGAATCACTCCAAAAATGTCGATGTAAGTGGCACTTAGCCAAAAAGATGCAAGATTCTGCCCCATGTTTTTCATTATCATCTTTATCTATTCCTTTGTAAAGTTAAAAATCACACAACCCCAGGTTATAGTCCAATAGGTTTATTTGGAGGTACTAGCTTTCAGACTGCTGCTACCTGATGAATTAGCAGTGGTCAAAAAGCTAGTGCTTCCAAATAAACCTGTTGGACAATAACCTGGTGTTGTGAGATTTTTAACTTTGTCCACCCCAGTTCAACACCGGCACCTCCACATCATTCCTTTGTAGTTAGTCATCTTTGAAACAACTTGGGATTGTTGTTACAATCAAGAAGCATGAATTAAATGAATTAATTATTGTTGCTGCTTCCATTGAGTACACACAGGCTAACAAAAAAATGTCGCCTTGAGTTAAAGAAATTGCAAGGCGTAGCTTGTGCAAATATATATTTTACAATGGTTAGTCTCAAAGTACAGTCAAATCAATTCTCCTGCTTGGGCAGTTCAGGTTTGTTTCATTGGAGCTTTATAGAATTTAATGCCCTGGTTGACGTCACTGTGACTCTGGAATGTGTGAAGATAGAAAATGATTAAAGGAAGAAACAAATACTGTTGTTGTTACTGTCAGCTGCAATACTGAATATATATTCTGCAAGCCAAATAAGTTTGTCATTTTCAGAACATAATGCTCCCAATTATGAAACACCTCAGCTAAACCCACCAAACTGGTGTATACAAACAATGAAAAGGATTGGCAAAAGAATCAAAGGCGATAATGAGGCAGTTCTTTTGTGTGGTGAGCGGTTAGGATCTGGAATGCACTGCCTGAGTGTGTGTTGGAGGCAGCTTTTAATTGGATGAGGATCTGAGGGGAAATAAATTGCATGGATAAAGGAAAGGTTAGGTGAGTGGGACGAGCTTAATTGCTCCTGCAAAGAATCGGCACAAGGCCTGAATGGTTCCTTTCATTGTGTGATCCTATGGTAACACTTTGCATGTATACACAGAGGAGAGCTACATTAATCACTGTGCAAATACTCACTGTGCACACGCTTATGTGAGTAATATTTACCAACAGTTCACTATCTCCTGTACCAAGGTTGATGTTTTTCTGTAAGTATTAAAATGGCATTGATGTGAATTAAATTGTAGAATGCTCCTGGACATTAAACTAGCACTGACACAATGTCTGTACCCCTTGATCAGATGGCTGTGTACATCACAATGAAAAGTTAGCAATTCAAGTTATGATGTGTAGAACAACACTTCTGTCCGAAATGACATGAATGTAACAGCTAAAAACAAGAAACTTGACAAAGGAGGCAGAAAATTTTAGATGAATAATTGTCAATAAAATTCATAATAAACTTTACCGAGTATTTAAAAGTCACATAAACTGAATAGTTCATTAATGTGAATGTTGCAAAATGTGGACCTTGTACAGTAAAGTTAATAAAGATTCTGACAGTAAAATATTGACAGACCAGACTATAGGGAGGCTAATCAAAGATCTAAGAACTTCAGATCATGAGTTCATATTGTTTAAGTCAGTTGCTAAGAAGTTATTTTGCCCGTGTGAACCACTTGATACTCCTCTTCTTTCAACCAAAAACTTCACTTGACTGGATTTGTCACGTGTGCCATCGTCAGATTATTTCCTCTGTGAAAGCGTTATAATTTTGCCCAGCCGAGTCATTGCTAGGTCACCTGAAAGAGGGCTGGTTCCATCCATGCAATCCACAGAAGGTGCAACATTTGCCCATTCATCTCCTACCTCCTGACTGTCCAAGGTCCCAAATATGTGAAGCAGCATTTCACTTGTACTTCGTTCAATCTAGTCTCCTATATTCACTGCTCACATTACAGTCACTTTACACTTGCCAGACTAAATGCAGACCAAGTGATTACTTTGCGGAACACTTCCACTCAGTCCACAGGACCTCCCAGTTCATTATAACAAGTCACCTCACTCTCATTCTAACATTTTTGTCCAGGCTCACTGCAATATTCCAACAAACGTGAAACAAGCTTGAGGAACAATACCTCATTTTCTGCTTAGGCAGTTTACAGTCTCAAGATCTCAACATTGAATTCCATAACTTCAGAAAATGTTTGCACGATGCCTGTTTTCTATTTTTCTTAAGTTCCATAGAACAAAAAAGCCCATGACGTTGTGATGACCATGACATCGAATTAAACTAATCATTTATTCCTGCCCTTGGTCCATATGCCTCCATTCCTTGCATATTCATGTGCTTATCTAAGAGTGCTTTAAGTGCCCCTATCCTATTTGCCTCTACCACGACCCCTGGCAGCGTGTTCCAGACTCCTACCACTCACTGTGTAAACCATTTGCCCCTCACATTTCCATTGAACTTGCCCCCTCTCACCTTAAATGCATGTCCCCTTGAATTAGACATTTCAGATCTGGGAAAAAGATTCTAACCGTCAGCCCCATCTGTGCATCTCATAATTTTATCGACTTATATCAAGTGTCCCCACAGCCTCCACCACTCAAGAGGAAAGAATTTGAGTTTTTCTAGCCCCTCCTTATAGCTCATACCCTCTAATCCAGGCAACATCCTGGTAAACCTCTTCTGCACCTTCTCCAAAACCTCCACATCCTTCATGTAATGTGATGGCCAGAATTGAACGCAATACTCTAAATATGGCCTAATCAAAGTCTCATAAATCTGCAGCATGACATCCTGACTCTTATACTCAATTCCCTGACCAATAAAGTCAAGCATGCCATATGCCTTCTTTACCACCCTATCTACTTCCGTGGCCACTTTCAGGGAGCTATGGACTTGAACCCCCTGTTCTCAACCCCACCATCCCCATCCCTCACAATCTTGTCTTCTAAGGGATTGGAGGACTATGAACAGGGAGGCTGTCTGAGGGAGATCAGGTGAATATTAGTTATGGACACAATGGTTTGGTGTTCAATGGTGGACGTGTCCCAAAGGCAACCCCAGGGCATCAATGTGGACTTCAACAGTTTCCACATTTCCCCTTCCCCCACCTCACTCTAGTTCCAAACTTCCAGCTCAGCACTGGCCCGAAACGTCGATTTCGAAGCTCCTTGGATGCTGCCTGAACTGCTGTGCTCTTCCAGCACCAGGACGTGTCCCAAAGCTGATGCTCAGTCTCCGGAATATAAATGTCAGTACACCAAGCAACAACAGTCCCACCTTTGTCGACATGCTTGATTATAAAGTCAGGGTTGCATTCAAGAGCATGGAGATAGGCTGGAATGGGTGAGAGGGGAAGAAAAATCGATATGAGGAACGTCAAATTGACAATTCTTAATGAACAAGTTGAGTGCAGGTAAAAGGCCAGAGGGAGGGTCCACGTGGAGGGAGTGTTGGAAGTGGGTGAAGCTGTCTGTGGGGGGGCACTCCCATCCAAGGAACCAAGCACGGGGGTGGGGGGAGAAGGCAAAGGTGAATAATCCTGTCACGACATAACTGTCATTTCAACATAGCCAATCCATTGTGTCTGACTCTCAGCTCTCAATATCACTTATTCAGCTTCTCTTTTATCCTGCTCTATCTTTCCCCCACCACCCCCAGCTCATCTTCAGCATAAATACCACTTTTTCCGAGATGTTGTCAGTTTTGATGAAGAGTAGCTGGACTCAAAAGATTAACTCTGCTTTCTCCCCCCAGATGCTGCCCAATCTGCTGAGTTTCACCAGCAATTTCAGTCCTTTACCATAGACTACTCTTCTGTGATTATTGAATGCCTGTTCACTAAAGGAAAGGTTTGAGATTCCTCAAGGATGACATCAAAGCCCTGCCCTTGGAATTACTCTTTGAGCTGTCCAGAATTGGAGTCAGCATGATTGGCAGTTGTGACGTTTTGTGGCCAGAGGCTTCATTTTTAAATGGACAAGGCAGTGAAATTTCATTTAAACAGCTCTCTTTGTTCTCTTGCATGTCTCATCGACATGACAGACCCCTTTGTCTAACTTGCTCATTCTTTTCTTTTCAATTTATTTTTTTCATGGGACGTAGGCATTTTTGATAAGGCCAGAATGTTTTGCTCATCCCCAACTGCCCTTGAACTGTGGCATGCTGAGTCATATCAGAGGACAATTGAAAGTCAATCATATTGGCACTGGAGTCATATGCCATCCATGTAAGGATAGCAGATTTCATTCCCTAACAGAGGTTAGTGAACCAGAGGTATTTCATTTTAAGGAGAAAGTGAGGTATGCAGATGCTGGAGATCAGAGCTGAAAATGTGTTGCTGGAAAAGCACAGCAGGTCAGGCAGCATCCAAGGAACAGGAGAATCGACATTTCGGGCATAAGCCCTTCTTCAGGAATGAGGAAAGTTTGTCCAGCTCAGGAATGAGGAAAGTTTGTCCAACTTTCAGGAATGAGGAAAGTTTGTCCAGCTTTCAGGAATGAGGAAAGTTTGTCCAGCTTTTACCACCTATCACATTTCCGACACCCCTCCCCCAAATCCCTCCTCCCTACCTTTTATCTTAGCCTGCTGGACAAACTTTCCTCATTCCTGAAAGTTGGACAAACTTTATGCCCGAAACGTCGATTCTCCTGTTCCCTGGATGCTGCCTGACCTGCTGCGCTTTTCCAGCAACACATTTTCAGCTCAGTATTTAATTTTAACAATGATTGATGATATTTTCATGATTACCATTATTGAAACTAGATTTCTGTTCCAGATCTGTTAATTGGATTTAAATTTCACCAACTGTTGTGGTGTGATTTGAGTCTGTGTCTCCCAAGCATATGTCTGGGCTTGTCTGATAAATCGTTATGGAAATAATCGGGAATTAAGCTAAGAAAATGCTATTTCCAGGGATTTCTATTCCACTGAACTTTCAACACTTACGACACGTAAGACTACTTAGCAAGATAAGAGCCCATGGTGTTGGAGGTAATACATTAGTACATGCATAGAGGATTAACTAACAGGATTTGGGATGAAAGGGGCATTTTTCAGGATGGCAAACATGCTAACTTGCCTACAGTTTCAGGGGATGTGGAGGCTCGGTGGGTGAGCCATGAAATGAAGAGTTACAGGGATGGAGTGGGTCTAGGTGGGATGCTGTTCAGAGAGTCAGAGTGGACTCGATGGGCCAAATGGCCTACTTCCATACTGTAGGGATTTAATTATTCTATGATTGGGGATGACTGGCACCATGGGGGTTATGATTGTCCATAGGAGTTGGACTTGGATGACACAGGAGAATGAAGAACACGGGGCATTGGTTTTCAGGAATGGAGATACAAAGTGATCGTTGTGAAGGGGTGAGAGCAGGAGGCATGTTTTCAGTTTAATGTTTATTTTTAAATTTTGAATACCGTGCCAGAGTTCTCAGGCAGGCTCTGTATTAAAACGACAAGCCCTAAGGCATTGAGTGTTAATATGCACAAGCGTTCACAATTAGTCATGCAAATAGAAATAAAAGGATATGATACAGTTGGGATTATGAGATTATAGCGATTGCTGGGTGACCAGGAGCATTCAATTCTTCGGAAGGACAGCAAAAAAGGAAAAGGCAGTGGGGTAGCATTGCTCGTCATAGGGGTAAATCACACCATAGTGAGGAAGGATTCGAGCTCCAGTAAAGTGGAATCTGTATGGACAGAGTATAGAAACAATCAAGGGACAGAAAATGACAGTAGGGGTTGGATATAGATCTCAAACTGTGGTGATAATGTTAGGGAAGGCATTAATCCGGAAATTAAAGATGCAAGAATAAAGTTTAACTGTAATTTCAGGCAACTTTAATCTGCATATAAATTGGGCAAAGCAAATCAGTGGTAATGCTGTAGAGGAGGAATTTCTGGAGTGTATGGAATGGATCAATATATTGAGGAATCAACTAGAAAGCAAACCATCCTAGACTGGGTACTATGTAATGAGAAAGGAATAATTTAATGTGCAAGGCCCTTTGGGGAAAAGTGACCATAATATAATAAAATTCTTCATTAAGATGGAAAGTAATGTAGTTAATTCTCAGACTAGGGTCCTGAATCTAAACAAATGAACTACAATGGTATGAGTCATGAACTGGTGATGATAAACTATGGAACATTACTTAAAGGGATTGCAGTGGATAGGCAATGGCAAAAATGTATGAAGAGTTCATGAATGAAGTGTCACAATTGTTCACTCCTGTCCAGCATAAAATTAAAAGCCAAAGGTGCCCTGACTATGGCTAGGAAGGGTAATTAGGGATAGTATTAGATCCAAGGAAAGGACATACAAATTGGCCAAAAAAACAGCAGCAGACCCGTGGATTGGGAGTAGTTTAGATTTCAGCAAACAAAGACATAAGATTTGATTGCAGGAGAGAGGGAAATAGAGGAGTAAGGTTGTGGGAAACATAATTCTAAAAGCATCTGAAAGCTTATGAAGAAACAATGATTAATGGAGACAAATGGGGGTCCCTTCCAATCAGAAACAGGGGAAGTTAAAATGGGGAACTAAGAGTTGACAGACCAATTAAAAGCAACATTTGGTCTTCACAAAGGACTACACAAAAAAGTCCCAAAAATATTGGGCGACACAGGACAATGTTGTGGTGAGAATGAGGAACTGAAGGAAATCAGTAAGAATCAAGGAAATTGGGCATTAAAAGCCAATAAATCCCCAATAAGATACATCTCAGAGTACTTAAGAAAGTGGCTTTGTTGCCATTATTTAAGAAAGATGGTAAGGAAAAGCTAGGGAACTATAGACCGGTGAACCCGACATCATTGGTGCATACGTTGTTGGAGGGTATCCTGAGGGACAGGTGTACATGTATTTGGAAAGGTAAGGACTGAATGGGGATAGTCAACGTGGCTTCTGTGCATGGGAAATCATGTCTCAAGTACTTGATTGAGTTTGTGGAAGAAGAAATGAAGAGGATTGATGAGGGTCGAGCGGTGGATGTGATCTATATGGACTTCAGTAAGGCGTTTAACAATGTTCCTCATGGGAGACTGATTAGCAAGGTTAGATCTCATAGAATACAGGGAGAACTAGCCATTTGGATACAGAATGGCTTGAAGGTGAAGACAGAGGGTGATGGTGGAGGGTGCTTTTCAGACCGGAGGCCTGTGACCAGTGGTGTGCCACAAGGATCGTTGCTGAGTCCACTACTTTTTGTCATTTATGCAAATATTTGGATGTGAACATAGGAAGTATAGTTAATAAGTTTGCAGATGACACCAACATTGGTCCAGAACTCGAGGGCATAGGTTTAGGGTGAGAGGGGAAAGATATAGAAGAGACCTAAGGGGCAACTTTTTCACACAGAGGGTGGTACGTGTATGGAGTGAGTTGTCCAGAGGAAGCGGTGGAGCTGGTACAATTACAACATTTAAAAGGCATCTGGATGGATATATGAATAGGAAGGGTTTGGAGGGATATGGGCCAAGTGCTGGGAAATGAAACTAGATTAGGTTCGGATATCGAGTTGGCATGGACGAGTTGGACTGAAGGGTCTGTTTCCGTGCTGTACATCTCCATGACTCTATGACTCTAATTTCTTGTTCCCCAGTGGGCTCTCCCACAAGCTGCTCCAAAAAGCCATCTCATAGACATTCCATAAATTCCTTTTCGAGAGATCCACTAGCAACTTAATTTTCCCAGTCCACCGTTATATTGAAGTCCCCCATGATTATTACACTGTCCCTTTTTTCTTACCATTTCTACCTCCTGACTTATTTTCTTTC
This sequence comes from Chiloscyllium plagiosum, assembly GCF_004010195.1. Lineage (NCBI taxonomy): Eukaryota > Metazoa > Chordata > Chondrichthyes > Orectolobiformes > Hemiscylliidae > Chiloscyllium > Chiloscyllium plagiosum. The sequence continues at coordinate 67,845,643 of NC_057721.1, read as the reverse complement.
CCACATGCTGAGTATTGCTAGGAGCTGGGGACACATCTTCCATTAGGGCCTTTTTCCCTTTGCACTTCCGCAGCTCTTTCCACGTAGATTCATTGCCTTCTGACTCTATATCACTTCTTGCTATTGATTTAATTTTGTTTCTTACTAACAACGCAACGCTGTCTTCTCAGCCCATTTACCTGTTCTTTCGATAAGACATGTATCCTTGAATATTTAGTTCCCAGCCCTGATCCCCTTGAAGCCACATCTCTGTAATACAGGTACACAATCCTTTGTCTGAAATTCCAAAATCCGAAAAGCTCCGAAGTACGAAGTTTTCTTCATGAAGATTTTTTCTGTATAACGAGGTTGTTTGGTGAGTGAACAGGTGACCCAACTCCACACCCACTCAACTCACGTCACTCAGGTGTGATGTGGCAGCGTGGCCCAGCACTGACAGGTATCAATTATGTCTCAGCGCTCGTGCTATTCACACGTGGGTCTGCTGTTCGGTAATTTTGTTTTATAAATATCATTTATTCTGAAATTAGAAAAATTCTGAAATCCAAAAAACAACTGGGTCCAAGGATTTCAGATAAAGGATTGTGTGTCTGTACTTACAATATCACTCTGTTATCTCATTTTTTAGATTAGAATCAGTCAAAACATCATGGCACAGACAACAGCACACGGGCGCTAACACCTTCAATACATTATCTGGGCTGACACCAATTGTTACAGTTAACCTGAGAATATAACTTTTAAAAAAGGTTTTGTGATTTACATATGAAAGAAGTGAAACTAACATGGTCATTCTAACAGATGAGACACTTAACAAACAATCAAGGTATTTTTTAATGTATAATTTCAGTTACATCACACTGTAAACTTTTGCTACAAATTCTGTGTCTAACAATTGTGTACTCCACAATCACCTGATGAAGGAGCAGCACTCTGAAAGCTAGTGTTTCCAATTAAACCTGTTGGGCTATAACCTGGTGTTGTGTGATTTTTAACTTTGTGCACCCCAGTTCAACACCGGCATCTCCAAATCACCTGCCAACTTCAATCTGTACTCCAAGTTTATATACCTTTTTCAATATACTGCATGCATTTCAATGCAACACACTCAGTCCTGTGTCTAGATTAGAGTGGTGCTGGAAAAGCACAGCAGGTCCGGCAGCATCCAAGGGGGCAGGGAAATCGACATTTCATCAAGAAGGGCTTTTGCCCAAAACGTCGATTTTCCTGCTCCTCAGGTGTTTCCTGACCTGCTGTGCTTTTCCAGCACCACCCTAATCTAGACTCTGATCTCCAACATCTGCAGTCCTCACTTTTGCCTACACTCAGTCCTGTGTTGACTGACCCCTTCTCATTATTGTCCCCTTAACTGCTGTGCCTGAAGTTAGGTTCTTGACCCTTTCCATCCTCTGTTTTATTACTTGTTCTGGAAATGTTAATTATCTCTGCTGAGCCCTCTCCCACTTTAACTTTTTGCATACAACTGAATCCCTATCCCCACTATTGAGTTGAAAGCCTTAGCCACAGCACGAGTTATGCAGTTCATCAGGACTCTGGTCCTAACATGATTCAGGTGGAGGGCATTCCATCAGAACAGCTCCCTCCTTTCCCTGTAATAATGCCAGAGTCCCTCCAGATCAAATCTGTTCCTCCCACACCAATCTTTGAGCCACATGTTTATCTCTTTAACCTTATGATACTGTGCCAATTAGCTCATGGCTCAGGCAGTAATCCAAAAGTTAGGACCTTTTTGGTTCTGCTTTTTCATTTAGCTCCTAGCTGCTCATATTCCCTCAACAGAACCTCATTCCTCTTTCAACCTATATCGTTGGTACCTACGTGGACCAAGACAACTGAATCTTTCCCCTCCCACTCCAAGTTCCTCTGTAGCCCAGATGAGATTTCCTGAACCTGGCCACCAAGCAGGTAATGCAGCCTTCAGGCCTCTTGATCCTGGTCACAGAGAACAATGCCCATTCCCCTGACTATACTATCTCTGATTGCAACAATATTTCTCTTTACTTCCCCCTCTTGAATGGCTCACTGTACCACGGTGCTACGGTCAGTTTGCTCAGCCTCCGTACAGCCCCCACTCTCATCCACAAAGGGAACAAGAACCTCAAACCTATTAGACAAGCTGAAGGGCTGAGGCTCCTTCAACAGTACCTCCTGGATCTCTCTACCTGCTTCAGAGTTTCACAAGAGGGTATTGGCATTAAGGAGCATTGTTATAATCTCAGCTGATGATAATACTGGACAAGTCAGATCTTAGAATGAAATCTGGCTTGATAGATCGTGTTCTGTTTTTGAGGTTTGGTTACCCTTGTAGTCAGTTACCGAACATATTCACGTGATGCCATCAGAACACTTTTAAACAGAAGGTTTTATTTTCTTTGCTCATAGATATGGGTGTCACTGGCTAGGCCATCATTTATTGCTAATTCTTAATTTCCCAGAAGGCAGTTAAGAATCAATCATGTTGCTGTAGACCTGGAGTCACATGTTGGCCACACCAGGTAAAGATGATCGATTTCCTTTCCTGAAGGACTTTAGTGATCCAGATAAGTTTTTACAACAGTCAACAATGATTACATAGTATCCATTAGGCTCGATTTTAATTCCAGATTTTTACTGAATTTGAATATCACCATCTACCACTGTGGAATTTGGCACTTGTCCACAGGCTGGGTTCTGAATTACAAGTCCAGTGACAAGAGAGAAAAAAAATGACAAATTAGAAAGATTTTAACATAAACAAAACAGCAAAAAGAATGGTTCAATCCTTTTCCCAACAAATCCTTTACAGTCACTCAATCCTAGTAAACTCTTTAATTAACTCTTTAATTCCTTGCTCAAATAACATTTCCTAATCCTTCTCATTGAACTGCTGGAATAATTTAAAACTTTGTTCTGGCTCAGATGGCCTGGATACTTCTTTTGAATTCAGACAGCCATGAAGATTTCTACCAACTCTTACAGACTGGAGTCTTACTAAAAAGGAAAAACTGCTGTTTTGCTTGACTGACTTCTCTTCTTCTGAACTCAAACTATAATACTTTATCAAAGTGACTTTCTGATCTAAGTCAAAAGATCTGAAAGCTGAAATGAGAAAAAAGCTAGTTTTTCTCCATTTTGAATCAGTCCTCAATAATGATGTGATATTACAAACCTACATCGCAGTGCCTTGAATGATCACAGAGCGTTAGCACAGTGATGAAATTAGGGAAGAAATTCCAGACCTTAAAACCTATGTAGCTGAAGGCCTCGTGGAGGAATGAACAAAATGTGGTTGATCAAGAAGGCCCAGAACTGGAATGTAGAGAACTCAAAGCAGTGTAAGGCTGGAGGAAGCTTTTCTTAGGTAGGGAAGGGTGAGATTGTGGGAGGGATTTAAATGCAAATATGAGAATTTTATATTTGAGGAGATGTGCACTAGCAAAGCAGTTCATCAAGTGTAAGGGGATGGATAAGACTCAGGAGAATCTTGAAATTTAAAGAGAATTGAGAAACTGTAAATATTCCACCTAATGATCAGCAGTTTAGTTAGTCTGTTATAGCAAGTTGATGACATGTTAGATTTCCATTGAAAGTATCTATCTAACAATCATAGAAGCCCTACAGTATGGAAGCAGGTCATTCAGTTCATTGAGTCCACACCAAACCTTTGAAGAACATCACACTCAGACTCACCCCCTACCCTATATCTAACCCTTCATTTCCCATGGCTAATCCACAAAGCCTGCACATCTCTGGATATTGTGGGCAATTTAGGATGGCCAACCCACCTAACCTGCACATCTTTGGACTGCGGAAGGAAACCGGAGCACCCAGAAGAAACCGACACAGACATGGGAGAATGAGCAAACCCCACACAGACTATCACCCACGGATGGATTCAAACCCGGTCCCTAGTACTGTGAGGCAACAGTGCTAATCACTGAGCTTCAACATAAAATATTGGCATCAAAGCATAAGATATTATAACAGGAAGCTGTGCAAGAAGTGCGTGTATGGACATTTGAAATAATAATCTAATCAATTTGTTATGAAGTTGCACAGCATGGGCAATATTGAATAAATAGGGTAGTCTTCAGATTAAAGATGGGGTCAAATTCAGTCAGAAATCTATTCCTTCAATTTTTTAAGGACTTCTAATTTTTTAAGTGTTTCACTTTATCCAAATTTTCACATGATGAGGGTATTGTTAGATGTGCCAGCATTTACTGCCTACACCTAGTTGCCCTTGAGAAGGTGGCTGGGAGTAGCCTTCTTGAACCACTACAGTGGATGTGCTGTAGGTCCACCCAAAGTGATACTAGGCAAGGAGTTCCAAGAGTTTGACCCAGCGACGCTAAAGGAATATTAGCATAGTTCCAAGTCAGGATGTGGGGGCTTGGAGGGGACCTCTCAGGTGGTTAGTTCTCATGCATCTTTTGCATTTGGCTTTTCAGGTAGTAGAGGTCATGCTTGTGAAGCTGTGTTGGACAGTTGCTGTGATGCATATTGTCGATGGTACACAGAACTGCCATTATGCATAAGTTGCGAAGTAACTTCATATTGAAGGTGATAAGTGGCTGCATATCAAATGGGCTGCTTTGTCCTGGATGGTGTCAAGCTTCTTTGAGTGTAGTTGGAGCTGCACCCATTTAGACAAGTGGGGAGTATTCCATCACACTCCTGACTTGTGCCTTGTAGGATAGAGGGAAAGTTTGTGGAATAGGAGGTCTATCACTTGATGTGGAGTTTTTAGTCGCTTCTCAGAGGAGAGGTTTTATGATTCAGTTCAGAGCAAACCAACAGAGAACAGGAGAATGCCACTCAGACTTCCAAAAGCGTGTCACTTCACCTGTGTAAATTTGGCGAGTATATCAGTATGATACATGTCATTCAGATATTTGAAGTTTTGGGAAGCAGATGCAAAAGCAAGATACTTTTAGAATATTGCGTACAATTCTGGTCTCCATCCTATTGGAAGGATGTTGTGAAACTTGAAAGGGTATAGAAAAGATTTACAAGGATATTGCCGGGGTTGGAGGATTTGAGCTTGAGGGAGAGGTTGAGTAGGCTGGGGCTGTTTTCCTTGGAGCGTTGGAGACTGAGGGGTGGCCTTACAGAGGTTTACAAAATCATGAGGGGCGTGGATAGGATAAATAGCCAATGTCTTTTCCCTGGGGTGGGGGAGTCCAGAACTCGAGTGCATAGGTTTAGGGTGAGAGGGGAATGATATAAAAGAGACCTAACGGGCAACATTTGTGCGCAGAGGGTGGTGTGTGTGTGGAATGGGCTGCCAGAGGAAGTGGTGAAGGCTGGTATAATTGCAACATTTAAAAGGCACCTGAATGGGTTTATGAATAGGAAGGGTTTGGAGGGATATGGGCCGGGTGCTGGCAGGTGGGACTAGATTGATTTGGGATATCTGGTCGGCATAAACAAGTTGGACTGAAAGGTCTGTTTCTGTGCTTCTGACATGCTTCTGCAGTCACAGTATTTCTATGGCTGGTGCAGTTCAGTTCCAAGTCAATGGTAATCTGGAGGATTCTGATAGTGGAGGAGGGAGTTCAGTGATGGTAACATCATTAAATGGCAGGGGGACATGGTTGGAATCTCTCTTGTTGGAGAGATTCTTCTGTCATTTTCATGCTTGAGTCAGAATACTGTCCGGGTCTTGTTGCATTTGAACATGGACTGCTTCAGTGCCTAAGAAGGCATAAATAGTGCTGAACATTGTGCAATAATTTCTAATACTATAATGTTGTGTAAGGGTTTAGGGCACTGGAGGTACATCAACAGAAGACCATTCAGCGAGAACTATCCATTCCGGGCATACAGTGAGGTTCAACTAAATCTCTGATGTACCAGAAGCCAGCAGAAAAAAAAACGCTCACAGTTTTATCACAGATATTTGAAAACCTTATCATAGAATTTCTTTACCGACTTGTTGTCACAGATAAATCATGTCAAAGACTTGGAGACAGGTAGAAGAGAGAAGGAACAAAATGTACAATAACTGCTATAAGACAATTAATCTAGTAACACATTTGGGGATGTGTTTAAATGTTAATCACTGTTTATGATGGGAAGATGAAGCTTAGGGAGCAGTGTTGTGTAAATGCTTTAGGACTGTAGAACAAACTTGTAATGATACCATGGAGGTGTTTCCCACTGGGCATAAATAGCACAGAGTGGGTGGAGTCAGATAGAAGATGGAAGACAGATAGATTTCAAAGAATAATCTCTTAATTTCATAACAAAATGATTAAAGACTGATATGTGTTAGTTTAGTATTAACATGCAATAACTAGAATTCTAAAGAATAGTATTTTGCACTAAGGTGGTAAGATCACCAGTCATTGAGGATGGGGATTATTGTGTAATAGTTAGCTTGTGTTCAGTTAATTGTTTACTTGTCCACCAACATTCACAACTGTCTGTGGCAGGACTGCAGAACTTAGATATGATCACTTGATTGTGGAATTGTTCAGCTCTGTCCATAGCATGCTACTTCTATTACTAGGAGAAAGTGAGGACTGCAGATGCTGGAGATCAGAGCTGAAAATGTGTTGCTGGAAAAGCGCAGCAGGTCAGGCAGCATCCAAGGAGCAGGAGAATCGATGTTTCGGGCATGAGCCCTTCTTCAGGAATCTGTAGAGGGAGGAAGAGAGCTTCTTTAAGGAAGGCATCTTTGTAAGAGGATTCGCAGTAGGTTAAAATCTTTTAGGAGAAAGTGAGGACTGCAGATGCTGGAGATCAGAGCTGAAAATGGACTGCAGAACTTAGATATGATCACTTGATTGTGGAATTGTTCAGCTCTGTCCATAGCATGCTACTTCTATTACTAGGAGAAAGTGAGGACTGCAGATGCTGGAGGTCAGAGCTGAAAATGTGTTGCTGGAAAAGCGCAGCAGGTCAGGCAGCATCCAAGGAGCAGGAGAATCGACGTTTCGGGCATGAGCCCTTCTTCAGGACTCCTGAAGAAGGGCTCATGCCCGAAAAGTCGATTCTCCTGCTCCTTGGATGATGCCTGACCTGCTGCGCTTTTCCAGCAACACATTTTCAGCTCTACTTCTATTACTGTTCTGCATGTAAGTTTTTCCTGTGTTGTTGCATCATCACCAGTTTGACACTTCATCTGTTACACATGCCTGATGCTTCTCCTGGCATGCCCACTTGCAACCATCATTTAACCAAGACTGAAGATAATGATAGAGTTGGGGGACATGCAAGAAGATGTGGTTACAGATTGTGGTTGAATACAATTCTGCTGCTGCTGCTGATAGCTCATCGATGAATAGCTGTGAATTGGTTGATCTGTTTGAAAGCGATCCCATTCAATCTAGTGGTAGAGCCATACACAATGAAGTAGGGTGACCTCAATGGGAAGATTGTTTTCTGTATCCAAAATAACTGGGTGGTGGTCACTCCTACCAATACTGTCATCTGCAGCTAGTAAATTGGTGAGGATGAGATGAAGTATTTTTTTCCCTCTTGTTGGTTACCTCACCACTTTTCAATCAGCAAGGTTGAACAAATTGATTTTCTTTGGTTGTACTGATTAAGGAGTAATAGTGTTAACACCATTGGAGGACCAGAAATACAGCATAACAACTTCATACTGCATAGGAAAGTTAAATCAAAAAAAGAGACTACTTCATTTTTTTTTCTCTTTTGGAGCAACATAGCGTGTCCCATTCTCCACCTTTCCCCATGGCTCTGCAGACATTTTCTCTTCAGGTTAGTATCCAACCCTCCTTTGAAGGTCACACATGCACCTGCCTCCCTCACAATGTCAGACAGTGCATTCCAAATCCGAACCACAAGCTGTGTAATAAAATTATTCCTCATAATGTCTTGGGTTTGTTTGCTGTTCTGATTCTGGACACTTCCACCAATGGGAACAGTTTCTCCTTGCCTACTCTTCACAACCTCTCATGATTTTGAATCCCTCTATTAAATCTCCTCTCAGTCTTCTCTTCTGTAGGGAGAGTAGTCGCAACCTCTCAAAACTACAGGCATTTCCAAAGTTCTTCATTTCTGGAAACATTCCCATTAATCATTTCTGCTTTCTTCAAGAGTGTGTTCTAAAGGTTCATCATAACTTTATTGATCTTGTATGTATTTATGAAGTCTTATCAATAGCTTTCTTAACTAGTCTTGCCCCTTCAATGGTTTGTGTAGATATTCCCCAGGTTCCGATACTCAGGCACCCAGTTTAGAATTGTATCTTTTAGTTCATATTGCTTCTTCTTGTCCTTCCTCCCAAAAGTAATCACTTTACACCTCTTTTCATTAAAATTTAGCTGATGTTTGTCTATCCATTTCCCAGCACCTCTATCTTCTCTTTAAGTCTATCACTGACCTCTCAACTTGCAAAAGTTTTCAAATTTTGTGTTGTTGGCAAATATTGAAATTGTACAATAATTCCATTATAAGAGTAACAATAGCAGCCTGCATTTATAAAGCTCGCTTGCAAACATAAGAACACGAATAGGCCATTCAGCCCATCAATCCTACTCCATTGTCTGATTATATCATGGCTGATTATCTACCTTACCACATTTCAGCACTATATCCTTTGCTGTCCTTAGTGACCATAAGTGTATTGACCTCCATCTTGTTTGAGTGAATACAGGCCTCTGGATTGGATTCCAAGATTTACCACCCTCTGAGTGAAGAAATTCCTCCTCATCTCAGTCTTACATGGCCCACTTCTTCTTCAGAGCTAAGCATAATGAAGGTTTCATGAGCTTTACAGGATCATAATGGGACAAATTCTGATGTCAAATGTGACAATACTGTGGCTTTAAGAGATGTATTTTCTCCTGGTTTCTTTTAGAGAAAGACTGGGAACAGGTGTTGAGCAGTCTATGAGAAGATAAACAACTTGTGAAGTCTTGTTTTTTTTAAAAGTTGGAACAATAGAAGCAGCCTGAATGGGTATGGTCAAGATCCCATCCACAAAACAGGATTTAAGCAGTTGTCACTGGAGTCTCAGGAGGGTTGGAACACAGTGAAGCTCTCCTAGCTGCTACACTCTTTCTCTGAGTTTTCGTTGGATGTTTATCCTCCTGGGCTGCTGGCATTGCATATGAGACAATTCTGTTTTCTGAATTTACCTTTTGCCAAGAGTGTGTTTATGGGATATTACTATATTGGAACAGTTACTATTCAGTAGTAAAATAATTTCTTATTCTGTGAAGTTTTTCAATAGAATTAAGTTATTCCAAGTTCCTCTTTCTTTTGTTGTATTTTAACTGTAGTATTTAAATAAATTATGTTTGCATAACGTTGAGTAGCTTGACCAATCAAATTGCATCTGGAACACAGGACCTCACATTTATCTTTAATTAAGAAAAGGTTAGGGTCTAGTTAACTTCGTAATATAATTTGAGGGGTTCTGGTCTGGTCCATAACACAAGCCACATGAGGAGAAATTAGGACAGAATACCTAAAGCTTGCTTATAGTGTGGGAATTTAGACTGTGAATCCCTGAGCGTAGTGCTCGGCAAATGAAGAGATGACCAATGGTTGAGCAATTTGGAATTCATGATCAGATAATTTCACACATCAGTCTTACTGGCATTGCACCCAAATATAACAGTCGAGAAATTGTAACTGTGAGGGAAACACTTCATGTGTCTGCCTCACACTTTGCTCCTTTTAATGTGTTTACCTTCGGGTTTCAATGAAGGGCCTCCCACCTGCGTGCGTGTGTGTTTTCACCTCTTGCCCTGAGGAGGCGATATGTCTCCAATGACATTGCTAACCTTTTCAAGTTGACAGGAGAGGTGGCAACACAGCATCATTAGATGTTCTATGTGCGGTGTTGTGTTATATAAAGTTAATAACATTTTATCAGTTTGGTTTTTTAACTACATTATAATTACACATAAGGTTGGCATTTGCTCACAACCGACTAAAATTAACTTACCTGAAAATAAAAGATCTTTTTTATAAAAAGATGTGTTCTCTGCGTTTGAACAAAAAATACACTTGCAAACAAATGATTTTCCAGTTAATTCTGAGCTTTAGGTAAATATTATTCTAATAGTAAATCAGGAATTAAATACATTTTATCTAATGTAGTTTATTTCTAATGCTTTCTTTCTCTCTGACCTGACAGCATTAGGTGACACTTCCAATTTCTCATGAAAGCAAAGTACTGTGGATGCTGGAGCTTAGAAGAAGTCATATTGAACCTGAAATGTTAACTCCATTACTGCCCCCATAGACACTATCCATTCTGCTGAGTTTCCTCAATACTTTCTATTTTTACTTCCAAAGAATTTTTATTTATCTGCCATGATTTATTCAGTCTCACTCTTCTCTCTGACTTTGAAGATCAAACACTCAATCTCTAATCCAGACGTAATCAGGACGGTCATTAATTTACAAGGCAGTTTTTCAGATTCTTGACAGTAACTTGGCCAAAATCCAAAATCTATTTTGTCAGTGTTTCTATGGTGTTATGATCTCCATAGAGATCAAGACTTTTAAAGAGAAGTTAAACATCCAGTTAAAAGCCAAGAAAATGACGTCAAAATTTTGTGATTTAAAATTGTAGGAAATGATAAAAAGCACTATTGACTTATTGCGATTTTTTTTTTCTCAACAACCAGTGAGGAACTTTGCCCTTTTATACATAAAACATATCATTCTCTCCATGGAGTTACTGTCCTTACAACAAATGATCCACAGTTACTCTTAGCTTTCAATGGATTTCCTATTCCCTGTCACATTGAGCACTAACTTCAAGAGACAGTCTCCAGGCATTTTCCTCAGTTTTCAGGGAGCTCCTTTAATCCATCACCAGCAGTAAAGCCTGTTCTAAAATAATTAACTTCCTTCACCACAACAGAACAAATCTCACAGAATCCTTAGAGGTTGTGGGATGTCTCCCTTTGATAAGAGACCATGCGTAGAATCTTTTAGGGCCTTGAATGAAGTGGGTTATGGTGAGATTTGTGCAGAATCAGATGGGAATTTCAGCAAAGTCTATTTCAATGTTGGGAGCATCTCACTGCATCTTTTATGCGTTGCTGAGTGATGAGGGTTTCTCACTAGGCAGCAGTGAATTGCTAATTAAGGGGGATTATTGCTTGTTATGCGCCTTGTCGATGGTAGACAAGCAGGAGGCTAGAAGAACACAGCAAGCCAGGCAGCATTGGGAGGTGGAGAAGCCAACACTTCATCAGGGTTGTTGTCTGGCTTGCTGTGTTCTTCCAGCCTCCTGCTTGTCTACCTTGGATTCCAGCATCTGCACTTTTTTTGTTTCATGCGCCTGGTTGATGGCCCAATTCATTAATATTTAACTTTATCTCTTACCAAATTGGCTAGACATCAAAAATAATTGACATGGAAATCAGAGCAGGTACCTGGTGACTCCAAATCATTGCTGTTGTGATGTATCTTCATGTTGGATTCTGGGACCAACAACTACATGGACACCAGCCACAGGTGACCACAGGTATTGACATCCAACATGTACCAGCCCCTACAAACCTTAATGGCATATTTTTGATCCACTAACAGGATGTTTCTGCACTTCAATGCAGCACCTACACCTGCATGGGCAACTATCATGGGAGGTGATATTGTCATTGTGTTACACTCCTGAATGGACACTTTATGCTCAATGACGCACACCCATTTCATGCATTGGACCAGGCTCTATTTCTTACTTGTTTAACACAGACACAAAGCCAGGAAGCCTGTCATGGCTGTGGACATGGTTCAGTCTAATCCAGGGAGATAGTCCTTAGGTATCCTGACACAAGTCAATGCCAATTTCCAATTGCAGCCCAAGGGCTTGGACGTGGGCAGTCAGCTGTTCAGGGTGGTTAAACTCAGACTGCCCTCTACATAAGGGGTGAGGAGCTGAATGTTGGGCAGCCTACCACCCAACTTGAGACTTTTTGTCTTTTTGTGTGCTGTTTTCGTTTTGAAATGAGGGAGGGGAAGGTATTAAGGGAGATGAAAATAGGTGGCACAACTGTTAATTTTAGTTCAGGTCGGTAGGAATCCTGGGTGAGTGAGTAGGCAATGCAGAGGGTATGCAGCGTTATTGGTGTCAGGGTTTAGGGTGGGTGAGGGTGACCTTGGAAGATGTTGTAGGCAATAGTGAGAAGGTAGAGCATAAGCCTTGGTGGGAAATGGATATCGAGAAAGGGTAAGTGTCAGGTTTCAAAGAGAAGATGGTTGCACTTACATTGGCAGAGTGGAGAAGATTACTGACCTTCTTCCTACAACACTGTACATTCCTTCATATGGCTGAGATTCTACTGACCTGGGTGACAGCCTCTGACCAGGCTGGCACAGTCTGATGTCATGACCTCCACTGTTGTCCCTAGGGAAAGAGGACATCCTCCAGGTCCCTATCTACAAAGCAGTGCTCCAACGTTCCCTGTCTCTCATGTTGGGCTGATGTCAGAGACCACATAGGACAGCTCTATATTTACAGTCCTAGACCAGGTCCTCAAGGGGCTTTCAATGATGGCAGATGCACAGGGAATACCAGTCTTCCTGTGGTTCTCTGCTGAGAGTTTTCCTGAGATCTGCTGAGTTGTTCTAGGAATGGCAGAAGGTAAGATAGAGATAGAATTAGTCAAGACAGACACCATAGGGTGGGTAGTTAATGAGGTGGGTTTGGTAGCATATTCAAGAAATCTTGTCAAACTTTGGGGTGTAAATCCCTCTGAAAAACCCAATGCAAGTTGCACTTAGCCAAGCAAAGTAAAGGTCCAGCCCTATATACCTCTTGCTTTTGGCTGTTGTAGTTCACAAAGCCAAGCAGCTTTTTGTGTCTGCTGATCACACAGGACATCTGCTTTCTGTCCATGATATTCATTGATTTGTATGCAAGCATGAAACCTGATCTCAAAAGTGGCTTCCTCTGTCCTCTTCTCTATGCCAAGGTGAAACATGTTATCCTTGACCCTCAATTCACTTTCATCTCAGACATTTTATATCACAGCTGCTTACAACCTGACACATACAAAGCCTATCTGAGACTTTAGAAGATTCAGAGTGTACTCATTGCAAATTTAGAGACTGGTGCTGTTGGTCTCCAAGTGTAAACACATCGCATCTTCTCCCTGTAAAAGCAATCTAAATCTTCCTTTGATATCCACCAATCAAACCACCCAGGCTTACTGTCAGGAAGACTGGAGTATAGATCACAAACCCTCTTCATTTGCTCTCAATGGATCTTCGGGAAAAAAAGTTACAGCACAATCAGAATTATCTCCTTTGGGTGGTTATTTCATGTCTCTTGCAGCATGTTAACTGTTTCATTGACATCCAAAATTATGGTATTGGCAGGATCAAAATAAGTCACCTAGTTCACTGGTCACTTGGGTCCTGCTTGTTACAATGATCAGAGCAGGGATTTTGATGTGGAAGCAGGCCATTCAGCCCATCAAATCCACACCAGACTCACTCCATAACCAATCCCTGAATTTCCCATGACTAATCCGCCCAGTCTGCACATCCCTGGATACTCTGGGCAATTTAGAATGTTCGCTCCACCCAGCCTGCACCTCTTTGGACTATGGGAAGAAACCGGAGCAAACCCATGCAAACAAGGGGTGAATATGCAAACTCCAGGTCCCTGGTGCTGTAAGGTAGCCGGGCTAGCCAATGAGCCACCATTGAACTGGCCAGCCAGAGATTCCACTTGAAATAGACAGGAATCCACTTGAATAAATTAAGATCTAATACCTCAGAACCATGAACAGTACAAGTCAGGAGCTAAGAAATTAATAAAATGGTGCAAGTCAGGAAAAGGTAAAGTTATTGGGATTACAAGTTAGTGTGTGAACAAACCATGGGTGGTGTAGTCATGAGGTGGTTAATGCAAAATGGTACAATTAATGAGTTGGAGATGCGGGAGTGGGGGTGGGAGGGGTGTGTGTGTGTGTGTGTGTGGATGGTGTGTGTGTGTGTGTGTGTGGATGGAGAATCAAACCACAGAAAAATAAAGGTTAGGGAGTGATAAACCAATGGTGATAAAACATTGATAAATCTCCTCTCTGTGGTCCTGATACTCTTCCAATCAGTGAACCATCAAAAAGGAATATTTCCAACTAGTAACTTACCAATTTCAACTGGACCTAACCAAGAAAATGGCATGTATCCCTATGAATGTCACTGTAGGATACAGTATGGATCCTGCCCTTGCGTCTAGTCATTGCTCAAAGTTCATCCTTCAATCATGTAATGTTAGTACAGTATATAATCTCTCCACTCAATATGATATCTCTACTGTATATAATATCTGTACATAATCTACTAAATGACAATAGTCTAAAATAACACATTAATAATGCTACAATGTATGGCATTTGATACCCAGAGACTGAATTTCAGCTTCCTGCTCACCCCAAGGCTTGTGTTTGTATTGTAATGCATTGTTTCTACTCTTTTTTTGAGGCCACTCCATTTAAGGTACAATCTAGTGGATGACAGAGAAGGATTTTGTCTTCCTTTCTGCCTTCTCAGTGGGTCCTTATCACTGAGCATCAGCAGGTGAGTGAGTGTTCAGATGTACCACACAGCAATAAATGTAAACTGCAGAGATTGTTATACTGGGATTCAGGTGTCAAAAAAGCAACCGATGTTTTCTTCTTCAAAGTACTATCCTGCTTAGTTAAGTGTATTTAAAAACGTCATTATTAAAATATGTCAGTTAAAAAACAAAAGCACAGTTTGTGCATTGATTGGGAGAATAGAATAGAATAGTACAGCCTTTATTGTCACATATACTCAATGAGATATAGTGAAAAGTTTATACATCGCCAATTACAGCACTGACTTAGATACAAAAGTAGCTAGCCACAGCTTTTTTTTAGTTACAAGAATTTAGACAATACAGTAATAAAATATCCAACAGTATAGAAATAAAAGACCACGCTGGCACCTAGCTTCCAGTCCACACTAGGCCCTGGCTCTACACTGTACTTAGAGCCTGGAGGTCGCCATGCCAACATCAGGAGGCTACTGGAGGAGGCTGGGACGTTGCCATGCCAATGCTGGGAGGCAGCTACAGGAGGCCAGGAGGTCGCCACACCCATGTCAGGAGGCCGCTGTGCCAGGCGAGGAGTTCTCGTTGGAGGCTGGCAATCATTGGTCACCGGAGGCTGGGAATCATTACCGGAGGCCCGAAGTCAAAGAAAGAAAGAAAGAAGAAGAAGACGAAGAAGAACAAAAAAGCACTGTGGAAAGAAAAAGGAAGAAAAAGGGAAGAAAAGAAGAAGAAGAATGGATGGAGCACGTGAGCTCCAGTTGGAGCGTACTACTCTGCTGCCATCTTGCAACTACTCCATTTCCATTGAGACGGAGACTCCTTATTTCATGTCTCCTTTGCTTCACTGTGATATCACCAAGGATGAAGATCCAGCTAAAAAAGATTTAGCCAATTCATTAAAAGGGGAAATCATAAGTTCAAAGTGTTCCGGGAGCTAGTCCAAAATAAAGTAGATCAGAATCACAGAAGCAAGTACTTCAAGCCATTAAATCCAAGCCAATGATTTCTTCCCATAAATGAACTCATGTAATCTCGGTATCCTTCTTCCTCCCTCACTTCCATTCATATTCCTCCTTTTTGAATGCCAACATAACTTATTTTTAACAGATTTTTGATCTTGCTTAAATATCGTGGTGAGACACCCATCTTAACCACTCCCTGTATGGGGGCATTTTCCTTACTTTTTAAAAAATAATCATTTTAAATCTGTGCTTTCACTTTACTATCTCACCAACCAGCTGAAATAACTCCATCCAAATCTTCCTTAACTGGAACAAAATCCTGAAGCCTGCCTGACCTCCCCCAAAGGGTTTCTGACCCTCCACGAAAGGTTAGCATACCTCTCCTAACGATGTCCTGGGCCGGATGAAGGGATCTGATACCTTTCCAAAAGGCTACCCTGGTAAATGTGTTTTCATGAATAAGCATGCTTTCTGAATATTGTGAAATTTGCATCACACTTAATTAATTTGACCTGTATACCTCTAACTTTTCCTATTCATGAATCTGTCCAAATATCGTTTAAATGTTGTACCTGCACCTTCCGCTTCATCTGGCAATTCATTCCACATATGAGCCACCTTTGTGGGAAAAAGTTCCACGCAGGTCCCTTTTAAATTTTTCGCCTCTCACTTAAAGTATGCTCTCTAGTTTTGAACTCCCCAACCTTAGTGAAAATACACCTGCCATTCACTTTATATATATCCCTCATGATTTTATAAACCTCTATAAGGTCACCCGTCAACCTCCTATGCTCCAGTGAAAAAAGTTCCAGCTTATCTAGCTTCTCCTTATAACTCAAGCCCTCCAGTCCTGGCAACATCCTGGTAAATCTTTTCTGAATCCTTTCCAACTTAGTAATATCCTTCCTACAGCAGGGCACCCAAAACTGTACACAGTACTCCGTAGTGGCCTCACTAATATCCTGTACACTGTAACATGATGTCCCAACTCAGACACTCAATGGTCTGAGCAATGAAGGTTAGCACACTAAATACCTTCATTACCATTCTGTCTAACTGTGATGCAATTTTCAAACAACTATATACCTGAATCTCTGAGTCTCCCTGTTCTATTACACTTCCCAGGGCCCTACCACTAACTGTCTGAGGCGCAAGTGAGGACTGCAGACTGGCCAAGATGGTGAGTTGAGGTGAAAGTTCCACAAATACAAAAAGGAAGGCTGTAAAATAATTCGCTTAACATCTTTATTAATTAAGCAAACAAACAAATTTGCTATGAAATGGTTAACGCTAATACCATACAGTGTAATTTTGACTCTGTCCAATGATATACCTATAGAGCCTACAAGAACAGCAATGTGCCATACAGTGTGCGATAAATTTGCCTGGTTGTGATATCTCAATTTCCTGGGTTGAGACATTGAGATTAAATCGTTGGCGTGTTTGTGGCATGCTGACGCTCATATTGGTGTGTGGTGGGGATTCATAATATAGTTACATACCATGAATAGTTATTAGCATAAAGTGTTTTAAAATATTCATCTTTCTTTCAAGGTAAAGCCAGGGTTACATTAGAATCTCCTAGCACCAGGTTCACGTTTGTTTAGAAATGGCACACACTGAGTGGTTTTGTTGTCTCTGAAGTCAGTGTGGTTTTCCTCTTGAATTTGATGGTGCAAGGGAGGGGAACAGAAGAATGTCAGGTTTCAGAGAGACTCAGGACTGGCAAGAGCGAGTCAATAATGAGTGTGGGAGTAAGTTGATGTGGGTCTTGAAGGAGTGGAAGAGGGATCTAGGAGAGAACAGAGCCAGGGCTGGGGGGTGATGTTGGATTGATGTGGAACAGCCTGGCCATCAGGGTGTGTAGAGGATGGGAACAGTTTGTGAAGCTAAGAAAATGAGAGGGCCCAAAGCACAATGTTAGTACTATTCAGTTGTCCATCTCAGGATAACAACTTGGCT
Source organism: Chiloscyllium plagiosum (assembly GCF_004010195.1). Taxonomy (NCBI): domain Eukaryota; kingdom Metazoa; phylum Chordata; class Chondrichthyes; order Orectolobiformes; family Hemiscylliidae; genus Chiloscyllium; species Chiloscyllium plagiosum. The sequence continues at coordinate 67,828,198 of NC_057721.1, read as the reverse complement.
GAACCCTTACGCAGGTTTGAAATCAGCAACAGTGTAATCAATGCTGCTGAAAATGATCTCAGACAGTACCTTTTATAATGGGTAAAAGGGAGGGCCAGCTGAGCTTGCAAGGTCAGTCCTATACCATAGAATGATTTGCACAATGCTGGACACAAAGGTGAGTGTTCAAGAAAGAGCAAACAAAAAAAAATCACAGCCTTATTTCTTAATCATTCAGGGGATGTGGCCTTTGCTGGCTAGGACAGTATTTGTGGTTGATCCCTAATTTCCCTAGAGAAGATGATATTGAGCTGTTTTCTTGAACCGTAGCATTGCTTGAGATATAGGGATGTCCACAGTTCTGATAGAAAGGGAGTTCCAGAATTTTGACCTTGTGACAGTAAAGGAAGAATTATGTAGTTCCATGAAAGGGTGGTGTGTGGCTTGAGGATGAATGTTTAGATGGTTGTGTTTTCATGTATCTGCATCAGAAGATGGCTGGGTCCAGGACACTACCCTAAGGAATTCTTGCAGAGATGTCCTCAAGCTGAGATTATTGACCTCCAACAACCATGATCATCTTTCTATGTGCCAGGAATAACTCCAACCAGCAGAGAGTATTCCCCTGATTCCTATTTACTCAGTTTTGCTCAGGCTCCTTGGTTAGATGTGGCCTTGATGCCAAGGCCTGTCACTCTCACCTCCCCTCTGGAATTCAGCTCTTTTGTCCATGTTTGAACCAAGGCTGTAATGAGGTCAGGAGCTGAGTGACCTGGGGGAACCCAAACTGGACATCACTGAGCAGGTTATTGCTTAGCAGCTGCTGCTTGATAGCACTGTTGGTGACCACTTCCATCCCTTTACTGAGAGTAGACTGATGGGATGGTAATTGGCTAGGTTGGATTTGCACTGCTTTTTGTGTACAGGGCATACCTGGGCAATTTTCCAAATTGTCAGATAGATGCCAGTGATGTAGCTGTCCAGGAACAGCTTGGTTATAAGTACAGGAAGTTTGAGAGCACAGATCCCCGATACTAGTGCTGGAATGCTGTCAGGGCCCATAGCTTTTGTAGTATCCTGTGCCTTCAATCATTTCTTGAATCATTTGAAGTGAATCAAATTGGCCGAAGACTGGCATTCAAGATGCTGAGAACTACTAGAGGAGACTGAGGTGGATCACCCACTCAGTATTTCTGGCTAAAGTGTATTGCAATTACTTCATCCTTATTTTTTGCACTGATATGTTGTGCTCCCTATTCTTGGACATGGAGATGTTTTGGAGCCTTCTCCTTCAGTGAGATGTTTAATTGTCTACTACCATTCACAATTGGATGTGGAAGAGCTTAGATCTACTGTTTTAATGAGGTCAGGAATTGTGTGAACCAGACAGAACCCAAAATCAGCATCAATGAGCAAGTGGTACTTGATGGCACTGTTGACTACATTTTCTATCACTTTGGTAATGATTAAGAGAAGACTGTGAGGGTAGTAATTGATTGGTTTGTATTTTTACTGCTTACGTGCACAGGACATTGTTGAACAATTTTCTTTCTTGAGTAGATAGCAGTGTTGAAAGTGTACTGGAATAGCTTGGCTAGTTGTATAGCTAGTTCTTGAGCATAAATTTTCAGAACTATTGTCGGAATATTGTCAAGATATACCCTTTCAGTATATAGTGTCCTCAGTTTCTTTTTTAGATTAGATTACTTACAGTGTGGAAACAGGCCGTTCGGCCCAACAAGTCCACACCGACCGACCGAAGCGCAACCCACCTCACGCTGTGAGGCAGCAGTGCTAACCACTGTGCCACCGTGCCGCCCCAGTTTCTTCTTGATATCACTGTGGCTGAATTAAAATGGTTGAAGACTGATGATGCTGTAGACCTCAAGATGAGACTGGGGTGGTTCATCCACTTGATACTTCTGGCTAAAGTTGGATGCAGATGCTTCAGCCTGATCTTTTGAACTTTCACAACAAAGGAATGTTCCTAATTCCCATGTCACTGTCATGCATGCCAGCCATGAAACAGGCAAACACATTTAGCTCTGACTAAGCTATAATGAATAAAATGAAGCTAATGTAATGTGAAATACTGACATGAGATTTAAATTTATATAACCACCCATGCCATCTTTATGCTGTTCATAGTTTTTCTGTTAATGGGAATGGAGTGGTGGCCAGATGGAGAGCCTCCCTGTTTAACTTGTTGCGAAGGTATTCTCAGGTCACAGCACGCTTTACTGAAAATCTTTTGTTGCCACCTGGTTACATGAGTTTCTCATGCACACAACCGTGACTTTACATTTTGATTTAAATCACGAGGGAAACAGCAAGACAAAAGGGAATGGAAATTGTGCACACTTCCAGTTATACCATCATGAATGATTCACTGTTGACAAAATCCACTCCCAACATATTAACTCTGAAATTCTATGGGGATCTGCTACCCTCCCGTTGGAGTTACTGGAGGAAAGGGATGTTAACTGCATGGAACCTCAGAGCATTTATACAAAGTGAAAATATTTCAAGGACAGATGCATAACTGAGCCATTAAAAAAAACATGCTGCTGCCAACCTAATTAAATTCATTGGCTGGCATGTGACAGAGTGCAACAATCCTAGCGTGAAGCATAATAGTTTCCTATTGTGGAACGTTCCTTCAGAACAAAACCATTAGAATATCTGACATTTCAAAAATGCTATGTGCAGGGAGGTATTGACTTTCTATAGTTATATAAAATGGCAATTGCATCACTCTAAATCTTTCCCAATAATTTTCCCAACATAAAAAAACCCCAGAAATAATTTAAACTGGGTTGCAAGTTTGTTATTTTCTGTTTTCTGCTATCAAGACAACATTAATCCCCAAGGTGGGGAGGTGGCTTGGGATGGGGCAGGGTGGGGTGGTGTGTGGCATTCCTCATTGCACAGGTAAAAATGTGAAAATGTTCTGTGAGTTATGGTGCTGACTTTTACATCAGTCTCTATATTCGCACTATGTTCACCGGCTGGATACGTTTTAATGTCAAACAGAGGCAAATGGAATGCTGAGGTCTCCAGTGACATTAAATGGTGCATTTGAAAATGCTTCCATGTCATTTTATGCAGCGGTGGTCTGAAACTAACATATGAACAAACAAACAAGGGACAATTGTAGGCCACGCGTCTCTCTGAGCTGGCGCTCCCATACAATAAGACCATGGCTAATCTGATCAGAACCTCAGCTCCACTTTCCCACATATTCCTGACAACTATTTTTCACTCACTCATTGCTGGACAACCAGCATTTATTGTCCGTCCCTAGTTGCCTTTGAGAAGGTAGTAATGAGCTGCTTTCTTGAACTGCTGCAGCCCATGTCCTGTATTTAGGCCCACAATGCCGTTAGGGAGGGAATTCCAGCATTTTGACCCAACGACAGTAAAGGAACAGTGATACATTTCCAAGTCAGGATGTTGAGTGACTTGGAGAGAAATTTGCAGATGATGTTCTACCCACGTATTTGCTGCCCTTGTCCTTCCAAATGGAAGTGGTCATAGATTTGAAAGGTGCTGTCTAAGGTCTTTGGTGGGTTTCTGTTGTGCACCTTGTAGATAGTACAAACTGCTGCTAGGGAGGTGAGTTACTCACCTGCAATATTCCTAGCCTCTGAGCTACTGTACTTATATGGCAAGTTTAATTGAGTTTCTGATCAATGGTAAGTCCCAGGATATTGATAGTGGGGGATTCAGTGATGGCAACACCATTGAATGTTAAGGGGTGGTGGTTAAATAATCTCTTATTAGAGATGGTTATTGCTTGGCATTTGTTATTTGCTCAGCCTTGATGTCAAGAGCTGTCACTCTCGTCTTACCTCTGGAACTTAGCTCTTCTGTCCATGTTTCATTCAACGCTGAAATGAGGTCAGGAGCTGAGTGGCCCTGGTGGAAACCAAACTGGGCGTTAATGAACAGGTTATTGCTGAGCAGGTGCTGCTCGATGGCACAGTTGATGAGACCTTCCATCATTTTGTTGATGATCGAGAGCAGATTGATGGGGCAGTAATTTGCCAAGCTGGATTTATTCTGCTTTTTGATTAGAGGAGATACCTGGGCAAGTTTTCATAATGTTGCAGCAGATGTCATTGTTTGTACTGGAATAGCTTGGCTAGGGCTGGGCATGTTCTGCAGCACAAGTCTTCAGTACCAATGCTGGAATGTTGTCAGGGCCCGTAGCCTTTGCACTATCCAGTGCCTCCAACTGTGTCCTAACATTATGTGAAGTGAATCAGCAGAGTATGATGCTGGGACCATTGGATGAGACTGTGATGGATAATTCACTTGGCACTTCTGACTGAAGAGTGCTGCAAAAACTTCAGCCTTATCTTTTCCACTGATATGCTGGACTCTTCCATCATTGAGGCTGTGGATATTTGTGGAGCTTTGTCCGCCAGTGAGTTGCTGAATTGTCCACCAACATTCACGACTGGATGTGGCACTTCTGCAGAGCTTAGATCTGATCCATTGGTTCTGGGATTGGTTAAATCACTTGCTGCTGACGCTGTTTGGTATGCAAGTGTCCTGCCTGGTAGCTTTATTTCACTCTTAGGTGTGCCTGGTGCTGCTCAGGGCCTGAGTGGATAAAGTGTAGAGCTGGAAAAAAAACATAGCAGGTCAAGCAGCATCAGAGGAGAATAGGAGTTAACGTTTCAGGTCAGACCCTTTCATCAGGATGCCCTCTTGCACTCTCAACTGAACCTGGGTTGATCCCTTGGCTAGATGGGAATGGTTCAGTGGGGTCCATGAGGTTGTGAATTGTGCTGGAATACAATCCTGCTGCTACTGATGGCCCACAGCGCTTCATGGATTCCCAATCTTGAGCTGCTAGATCTGGTTGAAGTCACTTCCCATTCAGCCCAGTGATAGTTCCATACAACACAATGGAGGTTATTCTCACTGTGAAAGCAGCACTTTGTCTCCACAAGGACTTTGTGGTTGTCACTCTTACCAATAATATCATGGATAGCTGTGTCTGCAGCTGGCAGGTTAGTAAAGATGAGGTCAAAGTTTGTATTTCTCTCTTGTTGGTGCCCTAATCACCTGCTGCAGACCCAGTCCAGCAGCTGTATCCTTTAGGATCAGGTAGGTAAAAACAATGACTGCAGATGCTGGAAACCAGATTCTAGATTAGTGGTGCTGGAAGAGCACAGCAG
>NC_057721.1:67806544-67823008 GCF_004010195.1 Chiloscyllium plagiosum | reverse complement strand
GCTGGAAGTTTGGGACTAGGGTGAGGTGGGGGAAGGGGAAATGAGGAAACTGTTGAAGTCCACATTGATGCCCTGGGGTTGAAGTGTTCCGAGGCGGAAGATGAGGAGTTTGATCAGTAGTGGACATTGAAATGACTGCGTGAGTCCACCCAGTGCACATTTTGTGTCATTGCCACCCTAAGTGCTTCATCTCAGAGTTGTTTAATATACAGGAATACTGATTCATCAGCCCAGGGAGGATTGTTTATGGTAATTATCAGGAAGTTTCGTCCCCTTAGTCACAAAGAATCTATCTACTTCTGCCCTAAAATTATTAAAGCATTCTGCTTCTACTGCTTTTGAGGAAGGGAATGCCAAAGACTCTCAATCTTTTGTGAGAAAAAGTATTTCCTCATCTGTTTTAAGTGGGCACCCAGTTATATTTAAACTTGGATCCCTCGTTCTAGACTCCCCCCAAGAGCAAACATTATTTCAACAGCCAGCTGATCGAGCCTCCCAGGATTAACCTGATGAAGTATGAGAATATCTGCAAGAATCTCAGACCTCTGTTTGCAAATTACTTTAATTGTGAAGCGAGGAAAGAGCCTGACATTTATATAAAGCACTTTATACCATTTCACAAGTTTTAAAGTGACTTACAGTCAATGAAATATTTTTGGATTGTCGACATAGCTGAGGAGTAGGAATGCAAACACCATTGTTACACACATTAACGTTCTAAGCATAGGTCAGGGACTAATGACTGGATAATTTAGTTTTGGTGTTAGTCAAGGGGCACTTGTCAGCATGCCAACAAAGCAATTTCTCCTGTTCTTCATTAATGTCGTGCCTAAGAATTTTTCTTTGCACCAGCCTGGAAGGGCAGTCAGGGAAGGGGTTTAATGCCTCAGTTGAAAGACAGCAGCTGTGAGAGTGCAGCCCTCACTCAGAACTGCACTGGAATAAGAACTGAGATTTTGTGCTCATCTCTGGAACAGGACTGGAACCAACCGCTGTCACTTGCAGAGATGAGAGATTAACCAATGAGCTCAGCTCAACACCAATTTCTGGTCTACTAAATCAATGCAAGATAAATCAAATCTTTTCACAGAAAAAATAAAAACAAAGCAACTGATGAACACTTTGCAAAACTGATTTCCTTTGTTAAAAATCACACAACTCCAGGTTATAGCCCAACAGGTTTAATTGGAAGCACTAGCTTTCGGAGCACTGCTCCTTCATCAGGTGGTTGTGGAGTATAAGATTGTAAGACACAGAATTTATAGCAAAAGTTTACAGTGTGATGTAACTGAAATTATACATTGAAAAATACCTTGATTGTTAAGTCTCTCATCTGTTAGAATGACCATGTTAGTTTCACTTCTTTCATATGTAAATCACAAAACTTTTTATTAAACATTCACTTGAGAATGTAACTTTAATAAAATGTTTTGCGATTTACATATGAAAGAAGTGAAAACTAACTTGGTCATTCTAACAGATGAGAGACTTAACAATCAAGGTATTTTTCAATGTATAATTTCAGTTACATCACACTGTAAATATTTGCTATAAATTCTGTGTCTTACAAACTTATACTCCACAACCACCTGATGAAGGAGCGGCGCTCCAAAAGCTAGTGCTTCCAATTAAACCTATTAGACTATAACCTGGTGTTGTGTGATTTAATAACTTTGTACACCCCAGTCCAACAACGGCATCTCCATATCTTGATTTCCTTTCTCTTACACATTAGATGGTTTAATTTGGATCAATCACTCAGTCCATTAATGGCCATAACCTTGATCTCTTGGAGGTTGTGAGGTAGCGGTGAGAAAAGCCATTTATTTAAGTGAGGCAGTAGCAGACCTGATTCTTTCCAACTTCCTATCTCTGGTAGAATTATGTTTGGGCAGGTGTGTCAATGGTTGATGTAGTTACAGGGACGTGGATGGCTGGGGTGGGGGGTGCTACAATAGCTCTGTGGCTGACAGCCAAGGCCAGCGATGAACGATTCCACCAACTGGAGGTCCTTTATTTATGCTACATTTGTGAACTCTAAAATATGTGAGTTCATTTTTTAAAACAACTATTGGTAGGTTTGAACAGGTAAGATCCAGTAAATAGTCAATGGCCTAATTACAGATACAGGTGATGACAAAACCATCAGACACCAAGCAGCAACCTTTTAACACTGTGTTCTCCTTCGACCTCAATCACCTTCATTTAATGCTTTCTATCATTACATCAACATAATGCCACTTGTTGCTGCTAAGTGTCTACCCTCCAGCTTTCAAAATGCCTGATCGTTTCTCACCAAGATGTGGAATAATGATCATGTTCACCTTCTCTTTCAAAGCATTTTACAGCATATCCCCTGAAGTGGCAATCGATGTGTAACCAAAAACCCCATTGGACCTGGAAATAATGTGATTGACACTTTGTTTCTTCAGGAGGCGGGGTAACTCAGAACTTTAATGTGCTTTACAAAATAACTTTAATTAGTGAAGTTCCCTCAAGACAGTAAAGCAATGGCAAACATTTATCATATTTATGACGGAGTTTCAGCAATCAATACATGAGAGGCTTTAACTATAGATTCTATGGCTTTATTTCAGTGGCAGTGTGGGAGGAGGGGGTGGTGGGAAGAGGAGTCATTGAAGGATAAATTTGAACTCAGTTTGGCAAGTAACCTTGAGATTTAATGGTATGTGGTAGTTCACTGATTAACATGATTGCATAAAATTCTTTAGTGGCCTCTTTATGCAGCCAATGACCTGTTTGAAATAAACAAAAGCATGAAAAAAATTGAGAACACAGTCACCACAACGCTGCCAAAGTTAACTATATTGTCAGCACACCGCAACAGAGGAATCTGTCTATTGTACTGACATCTTTGAATTTGTACAATGTTTCTATAACATTCGATGTAACATATCACCAGAGAAAGTAATCTATTTTGTTCTATTTATCAGCTGTCCCTCTCCTGGACTCTGCTTTTGGCTCAGAAACATAAATACCAGACCCATGCTAGGCGAGGCAGTTTTGTAGTGTCAATATCATTGATCTAGTAAACTGGACATAAGTTGGAACCCACCACAGTAGCGTGTGGACTTTAAATTTGAGGGCTTTGTGGCATAGAAGTGGTATCCCTTCTTCACAGCCAGAAGGGCTGGATTCAAGTCCAACCTGCCCGAGAGGTGTGGCATGATATATCCAACCAGGTTGAACATAGAACATAGAACATAGAACAATACAGCGCAGAACAGGCCCTTTGGCCCTTGATGTTGCGCTGACCTATGAACTATTCTCAGCTCGTCCCTCTATACTATCCCAAAATCATCCATGTGCTTTCTAAGGATTGTTTAAATCTCCCTAATGTGGCTGAGTTGACTACATTAGCAGGCAGGGCATTCCACACCCTTACCACTCTCTGTGTAAAGAATCTGCCTCTGACATCAGTCTTAAATCTATTACCCCTCAATTTGTAGTTATGCCCTCTCGTACAAGCTGACGTCATCATCCTCAGAAAAAGTCTTTCACTGTCTACCCTATCTAATCCTCTGATCATCTTGTATGTCTCTATCAAATCCTCCCTTAGCCTTCTTCTTTCCAATGAGAACAGACCCAAGTCTCTCAGCCTTTCCTCATAAGACCTTCCCTCCAGACCAGGCAACATCCTGGTAAATCTCCTCTGCACCTTTTCCAATGTTTCCACATCCTTCCTGTAATGGGGCAACCAGAACTGTACACAATGTTCCAAGTGTGGCCGCATCAGCCTTTTGTATAGCTGCAGCATGATACTCGGTTCCGGAACTCAATCCCTCTATGAATGAAACCTAACGCACCGTATGCCTTCTTAACAGCTTTCAGGGATTTATGCACATGAACTCCAAGATCACTCTGCACATCATCACTACGAAGAATCTTTCCATTGACCCAGTACTCTGCTTTCCTGTTATTCTTCCCAAAGTGCATTACCTCACATTTATCTGCATTGAACTCCATTTGCCACATTTCAGCCCAATTCTGCAGTTTATCCAAGTCCCCCTGCAACCTGTAACATTCTTCCAAACTGTCCACTACTCCACCGACTTTAGTGTCATCTGCAAATTTACTAATCCATCCACCTATGCCTGCATCTAAGCCATTTATAAAAATGACAAACAGCAGCGGTCCCAAAACAGATCCTTGTGGCACACCACTAGTAACTGGACTCCAGACTGAATATTTTCCATCAACCACCACATGCTAACTTCTTTCAGAAAGCCAGTTTCATACCCAAACTGCTAAAGCACTCTCACTTCCATGCCTCTCCATTTTCTCCATCAGCCTACCATGTGGAACCTTATCAAAGGCTTTACTGAAGTCCACGTACACCACGTCAACTGCGCTACCCTCATCTACGTGCTTGGTCACCTTCTCAAAAAACTCAATGAGGTTTGTGAGACACGACCTGTCCTTGACGAAACCATGTTGACTATCTGAAATCAAATTGTTGCTTGCTTGAAAATATATGTAAGAGCCAGGCTGCCATTCAGTGCTGTAATAAGCGGGTGCTACCTTTCAAACTAGACATTAAACTGAGGCTCTGGGAAGAATTTTCTTTTCTCAAGTCTAAGTCTGGCATCATGGATCTATTGGGTATGAAAATGGTGCTCTCTTCCATTTGGGGGTGTGGGGCAAGGTTTCTCTTTTGATCACGTGATTCTCAACTCATTCTTTTATGCACTTACAAAGGGAATGGCAAGGGGCCCCCACCACCACCAGTGACCTTCAACACTGAAGATCCAGGCACCATTAAGGGCAGTTGACCAGCCAAATCTCGCACAAATATGTAGACAAATCTCTGATTGCAGAGGGCATAATTGCAGAAAAGCAAACTTTACAAAGTTCAGAGATGACCAGGCAAAAGTGGACCAGTTACAGCAACTTGAAGGAAAGCCAGTGACAAGTCAGTGGGAGACATTCAAAAGTGACGTTCCATGGGCACAGTGTAGACTGGTTCCCACAAAGAGAAAGGGTAGCTCCGCCAAATCTAGAGTCTGTCAGGGGGAACTGCTAAATATCATGCTCAAAGTAAAATAAAGGTTGGAGGAGTCTGTCCAAGTTTGTGTTGTAAATCAGTGCATGAGCATTCAGCTGACTCCATGGAGAGGGTGGTGAGCATCTTGGAGACCTAGGTCCAACAGAAGCCACAGTGGCAGCAGGGTATGAGCTCAGATCTGCACTCTAAAGATGTACCCATGAGTACAATACATCAACAGCAATGTGGGAGGGGAACAAGGGGTACAACCAGGCAAGCTTCATCTGAGGATGTTCTAAGGGAGGCCTGTCTGGCTTGTAGTAGTTTGTCTTGCCACCAGGTACTGACATGGTTGGAATTGATGCATTAAAAACCTCTGCTAGTTGTGAGTGTGTGAGAATGTAAGTATCACAGAGGCTGTCTGAATAGTGTGACAAACCAGATGGATTTTGTCTGCTGAGATCTCACGTCAAGTGTATATTAAAGACTGCTAGCTGATCCTGAAAATTCTAATAGGAACATGTCTGCAATCTATAGTCCCTTAGTGGGTGGCACGGTGGCTAGCAATGCTGCCTCACAGTGCCAGAGACCCAGGTTCAATTCCCGCCTCAGGCAACTGTCTGTGTGGAGTTTGCACATTCTCCCCGTGTCTGTGTGAGTTTGCTCCAGTTTCCTCCCACAGTCCAAAAATGTGCAGGTTAGGTGAATTGGCCATGCTAAATTGCCCATACAGTTTATTAGGTGAAGGGGTAAAAGTAGGAGAATGGGTCTGGGTGGGTTGCTCTTCGGAGGGTCAGTGTGGACTTGTTGGGCCGAAGGGCCTGTTTCCATGCTGTAAGCAATCTAATCTAAACTGTGGAATCTTGTAAATCGAACAACTCATGAGCAATGATATGTTGGGCTACAGCAACCCTGAAGGCAACCGCATGACATTGCTTTTGGGTTCTTGTGCTCACAGATTCTCATTCAACAGTTGGCACATAAAGGAAACTACTTGCTGGGACTCCCCACCACCCCCCCCCCCACACACAGACACGCACACACACATACACTCACATTGTCTCTTGGTCAACTAAAGGTGGTTGCTGTGCATCCTCTAATGCTCAAAATGCTCAACGCTCATCATAATCTTGATCTCTGGTTACCCAGATCCTGTGCCCATAAGTTAGTTTAATGACACTCAGTGTGAGTTCACCCAGAGTCCATATACAATAATTCTGTTATGGGCTCTTTTCCCACATCCACATATTGATCCCAACATCTGGAAACATGTTTATTTCCACACCTTCTTAAAAATATAAACTTCATTGTAGCTCAATCCCATTCCCCCTTAATCCTGCTTCTCAGGTTCCTTTTAAAAGGTGCTAATTAGCTCTGAATTAATGAGGTCTAGGTTTTATCTTTGATTTTGTGTTATTGTTAAAATGCATCACAGTGAACTGGTTGCCTTCAGATGTCATCCCATTTTTATTTACATTAACTTTAATGGTAAAAATCAATTCGCGATTCACTATGACCCATTTTAGACTATCTCATGAAGTAAAAATCTGTTCTTTTATTAGCTCTTCTGTAACATTTCCTAATTTCTGTCTTCCAGTCCAAAGTTAATTATCCACATTTAATAGTTTTCTTACTGCTGCCATTTCCAAAGCTCTCAGTATATGGTTCAAGTTCACCTCATCATATGCATTTCAACAATTTCCAATTATAACATTGCTATCAAGCAATAACACACTTGCAGGGAAAGCTAGATAAGTAAGAAAAGAATAGGAGGATATGCAGATTGAATTAGATGAAGGAGAGTCATGTAGAGCACAAACACCAGACTGGGCCAACTGGGTAAAATGACCAGTTTTTTTGCTGTAGATTCAATGTAATCCTGGGATTGATCAGAACAAAACAAAACTGCAAACATAATTCACCAGACTAGAGGTGGTAAAAGTTAGCATTCAGTATTGGGTACAGCCCAAAAGTGGTTCTATTTGAAATAAGTGGCAGCTGTTCCCGAATTCCACTACAGTGCGTGAATATCTCACGAAACGTGACCAGGAAATAATGCAACAATGGTTGACCCCAAAATTGAGTTGTCATCCCCTGCCCGCAGGTTTTCATTTTTCACAGTCCTCTTAACAATGGACCACCATCCTGAACTGGATTCCGAATTGGCCAAGTATCAAGGTCTCACCATAAACAAGATATAACAATGAGAACAATCGCTATCCGGTGCATGATATCATGTTGCTGATAACATATAATCTGCGCTCAGTAATAGCTTTGTGTGAAATAATTAGGCTAAGCTTGCTATCACTTTACAAAAAATCTACAGAAGGGTCCATTGAGGCAGATAATGCAGAGGTAAAACAGAAAAGCATGAAAGGAGAAATGTTGACACAGATATCCCAATGGCCAGAGAGTGGCTGAGGTTGTGGGTAAGGGTCAGGGGGAATCCCAGTGCAGCAACACCATGAGAATTGCTCAGGGAACTCTGGTGAGCAATTCTGTTGGGTCTAGAATCCTCCTCCAATTCATTAATGTCACAGAATTCAGAGGAGTCTGAACAATTTAAAGCTTGATAATTGAGCAGGATAAGTTAGAGGATTAAAAACCCACTCTCGTTGGTGAGGCTACACCTTGAATACTGTGTACAGCTTTGGCCCCAGTATTTAAACAAGAATTTACTGGCATTAGAGGCACTTAAAAAGAGTTGAAGGGATTGATTTATCAAGAACAGCAAAACAAGTTAGCCTTTTACTCATTCAAGTTTAGAAGAGTTGAAATATACAAGATGCTGAGGGGCCTTGATGGGGGGAGATATTTAAAAAAAGGAAAAAAAGAACCGTGGATGCTGGAAATCAGAAACAAAAACAAACTGCTGAGAAAACTCCGCAGGTCTAGTAGCATCTGTGCGGATGCAAAACAGAGTTAACATTTTGGGTCCTGTGACCCTTCTTCTGAACTGATTGTAACTAGGAAAAGGTTAGTACATGTGCTAGAGAAGGGGTGGGGGTTGGGAGGAGTAAACAATAGGTGGAGATGGAGTCCAGAGAGATATAAACACACTTGGGCAGACAAAGAAATGGGTCAAGGTCAGCCTAGGAGAATGAATAGCTGCTAATGGGGGTTGTTAGTGGCTGACATTGGGTTGTTTATGGTAGCAGCCCACATGATGATAAGGCCTGGTGTATGGGGGACATGGAAAAAAGTGGCCCTAAAATTATTAAACTCAATATTGAGTCTTAACTGGAAAATGAGATGCTGCTCTTCCAGCTTGCACTGAGCTTTGCGAGAGGGCTGCAGAATGCTGAGACAGAGATGTTGGCTAGGGAACGGGCTGGTGTGCTGAAGTGACAGGCCACTGGAAGTCAGGATCTTTTTTTGTGGACAGGACATAGGTGTTTGTAAAACAATTGTCCAGTCTACGCTTCATCTCTCCAGTGTAGAGGTTACCACAGTGTGAGCAGCGAATGCAGTAGACTAGATTGAGTGAAGTGCAGATAAAGTGCTGCTTCACCTGAAAGGTGTGTTTGAGAACTTGGATAATGAGGAGGGAGGAAGTAAACAGGCAGGTGCTACACCTTCTGTGATTGCATGGAAAAGTGCCAAGAGGGTGTGGAGTGGAGAAGGCGTGAATCAAGGTGTCTCAGTGTGAATAATTCTTGCAGACGTCTGACAAGGGACCCACAGGAGTTGGTGGAAATGGTGGTTAATGATTCTCTGGATGTGGATGCTGATAGGATAGTAGGTGAGGACAAGGGGACCCTACTGGTGTTATGGGAGGCAAGATAAAGGGTGAGAGCCAATAGGTCAGACATGGCTGAGGGTCCTGAGAGGGTCCTATGAGGAAATGGCACAGCATAGGAGCTGAGGTCTGGAACAGATCAATTATGATCTTGTTGAAGAGGTGGACAGACTTGAAGGGGCAAATGGCTTACTTCTGCTCCTATTTGTTTAGTTCTTATGCTTTAACTTCTGTCTATTATGAATTCCCAACTCATCACTGAACCCTACTCCCAAATATACCAATGGATTTCTGAAACACCACAGACTTGACAGCACGCCGTCTAAATGTGAACTTGTAGCCTTTCCCTCTCACCATACCTGGCAACTCCTCCCAGGTCCTGATCTAACTTAAAACAACCCTCACTTTGACTAGACAACACCCACCCACCTGTAGACCTGCTCTCCCGACTTGACCTAATTCCTCTCATGTCTAACCCAGCATGCTCACTTTAGATTAAAGCATTCATCCACTCACTTGGCACATTGGCATCTGATTCACCTGGCAAAGTACCAACGTTGAATCCTACTCATTTTATTCATCTAACATTCTAAACACCTTACCCACCTTGTACCCTTACACCTCACTTATGTGTACCCTACCCACCCTCTCCCATCTCCCACTAAAATAGCTCAACAGAGGCCAGTCACCCTTTATTTACACATGGAGAGTCCTTGACGCTGATCCAGCTCCCTCAGATCCAGCTCTCAGAGTGAACAGAACCTCTGACGCTTTATATCTGTCAGCCAGGGTTCCCTGATTGGATTAGATTAATGGTCCCAATGAGGGAACTCATATTCTATGACATCCAGCTAGCTGACCTCATTAAAATCACTACATCCCTCTGCCTCTGAGGCCAACGACATATGCCTTTTATTTTGAAGCCCCTCCTGGGGTTTGTTAGCACTGAGTCAGCTTCCTCCAACTCTTCCTCACATACAAGTGGTGTGTAAAATACAGAAGTTCATGTCTTACAACAGGACCATCTCAAGAAATTCATTCTCCTCTTCAGGTGGCAAAGGCATAGACAATATCTGCCATGTCCATCTCAGATTCTAAAGTTTCTTCAACACGGGAAGAACCCATGGCTTCAGCCAACCTTCCTGACTGTTTTGAGGAACCAGGCATGTTTTGTTCCTGGCTCATTTGGGGGTTTGCAGCTTTCCTGAGGTTACTTGTTTGTTTAGGAATGTCACATCTGCCCGAACTTTATATGTCACTGGACCTGACTTTGTGTCAACCTTGCCTCTTACCCATGCAGGGGGCCATTTCCATGGTTTCTACATAACCTTCATCTTCTGAAGTAAACTCTCTCTCTCTTATAGCACAATCTTCCATTTGGCATTGGCATTCCTGATGCTGTTTCTCCCTCCCCACACCTGCAGATCTGGGAAGATCAGATTTAACTTTGTGTGGAGTCATCTCATTAGCAATTAGCTGGGGCTATCTTTATAGTTGCATAATTGAATAGGAACTGGGACAGATGGGTATCAAGAGAAGCTGTAGGCTGTTTCTTTAAGTCTACCTTCAAAGTTTGGACTGCTCTTTCTGCCAGACTATTGGATGATAGATGTATGGAGCTGTCCTAATATGACAAATACAATTTGACTTTAGAAAATATTCAAATTCCCTGCTCCTAAATGATGGCCCATTATCTGTGAGCACCACTTTCAGGAGTCCATTATTGCAAAAAGATACATGCAGTTTTCTATCATTGTCCCTGTGTTTGACAAACGGATTCTGTGTACATCAATCCACTTTGAGTGGGTGTCCACAATGACTAAGAACATTGAGCCCATGAAAGTAGCTGCACAGGTGACTTGTATCTGAGTCCAGGATAAATGGCTATTCTCATGAAATTGAGGGAGCTGCTGCTAGTAATTTCAGTCCTTGTTGGCCCTCTGGTTACTGTTCCATCAACGCAGATATGTCTGAATCCAATCCAGACAGAACGTCTCACCAGCTTCTTCATTTTGGAAACCTCTGGATGACCCTGGTGGAGTTCAGCCAATATCTGGTGGAGACCTTTGCATAGAACAATCACTCTTGCTTCCCGTAATATTATGTCTTCCTCTATTGAGATCTGGTCTCTCAGGGTCCAAAACAGTTCCAATTCTGGTTGTGATGGCCCTTTGGTTTCCCTCATCACCACTAACTCTTCCAGTTTTCCCAGGACTAGATCTTTCAGAGTCCAAATCTGATATTGTTAGCTGTGGCTGAATGTGCATCCAGAAAATTAAAAACCATTGCAAACACTTCTAATGGCAGTACCACTTGCTAATGGGAGCCAGCTCAATGTATTTGCATTTGCTACTTGGCCTCTCGGAAGGTATTCCAATTTGTAATGATCTTCAATTGGTATTAGAGCCCATCGCTGAATTCTGCCTGAAGCTGTGGGTGGTACTGCTTTGCCCTCTTTAAACAGATCTAGCAGGGGTTTTTGGTACATTATATTTACAAATTTACGTCCGTAAAGGTATTGATAGAACTTTCACAGTCTAAATATGGTCGCCAAATCTTCCTTCTCTCTATGGACATATTTATGCTCCACATTAGCCAAAATCCTCTCTATTGGGCCACCTACATGCTGATACTGCCCTGATGTCATACAGGAAAGCATTGCACATCATACTTTGTCAACATCTTAGAGGATGATAGCTATTTCTTCACTTGCCTGAAAGCTATGGCTTGGCGATGACCATTTCCAAGGCTGACCCTTTTTTAAGAGCTGATGCAAAGGTGCCAGGGTGGACGCTAAGTTATGTATAAATTTTCTGTATAATTCATCAAAGTGCAGTACAGATATGGGAGGTGGGTCATCTTGATCACTGTCACTATATCTTCCAATGGGTAGAAACCAATCTTGTTGACTCTGCAGACCAAGGAGGTCACTTGGACTGCCAAAAGCACACACGTTTCCCTTCTAAGACATACGCCCGCCTGGGAGAAATATCTAAAGACTATCTCCAAATTGTCAAAGTGCTCCTTATTGGTCATGCCTGTTATTAGGAAGTCATCCTGATAAACGACAACCTGGGGTAGACCTTGTAAAATGTCCTCCATCATCCACGGAAAAATTGCACAGGCTGATGATACCTCAAATGGAAGTCTTGTATATTGGTACAAACTCTAATGGATATTAATTGCAGCATGACTTCTGGGAATCCTCCTCTAACACAATTGCAAGTACGCATGGCTCATGTCCAGCTTCGTGACAGACTACCCTGCCAACCTTGTGTATATATCCTCTATGTGAGGGATTGGGCATTTATCCAGCTGTGAAAAGCAGTTTACCATTTGGTTAAAATCCTCACAAAGGCGACTTGACCTTTCAAGCACTATGGCTGCGACAGGTACTGCCCATTCCATATACTGCACTAGTTTGATGTTTCCTTCACTTTCCAGCCTCCTGATTTCTGGCTCTATTTTTGACTATAAGGCAAATAGCAGTAGGTGAGCCTTAATGAACCGTAGAATTGTTAACATGCAACCTGGCCTTGGTTCCTTTGATTGTCCCTCAATATTCTTGAACAACTTCCAGATATTTAATTAGGACCAGGCAGCTTTCTTCTAATTGAAAAATGTTGAACCAATCCAAGTTAATCTTTCTCAATCATTTTCACCCCATCAGGCTTGGGCCTAAGCTTTTTACTATAATCAGTGGGAACTGAACCAGCTGCTTCACACGAGAGACCTGAACCAAAGTTGTACTCTTAATCTGTAAAGGTTCTCAGTCCAGCTGAGGTCTTGCACAAACTTAACGGTTGGAATTCAGAGTGAAATTTTGTTCCAGACTAGTTCCACAATCATTGAATCAGGCACACTGGTATCAATCTCCACTACTTGCCGCATTTTCCACTGATAAAACCAGTTGTAGTGTATGTTGAAGTCCAGTTGGGCTTCAGCTAATAGGCGCTTTTGCAATTACATCATTAATCCCACAAACCAAACAGTTTCTCAGCATCTCATTAAGGGTTAAACCAAAGTCACATGCCTCTTGCCAGTCATCTTAACTTTGTCAAAAATCCCAGTGCGAATTCCCCAGGTTCTCGAATTGCTGAGTAAAACTGATTAACATTCAGAATTCGAGAAGGCTTGGGGTCATAATATTTTTTAACAAAATCCATCAACTCTTGAAAGGTTTTTACTATCTGGTGCCTCTGGGAAAGTTAGGCTCCTAATAACTGAAAAAGGTGTGGGTCAACAAGCTGTCTGGAGAATTACTCATTGCTTTACAGCTGCACCAATGTCATTTGCTGATAGATTTCAATGCCAACTTCCCACACTATCCCCAATCCCTTGATGTCAGCAGCGATATCCTTTAGGTTTTCTCTTGTAGATACAGACAATATCCAGGCTTGGGTTGAAGGTGACAAAGAACATTTGCAGCACACAAATGCCAGGCATGGACAATCTCCATTAAGAGACAATTCAAGCATTGCCCATTGACATTCAAGAGTATTACCATCATTGAATTCCCCCACTATCAATATATTAGGAGTTACCATTGACAAGAAACTTATCTGGTCACGCCATATAAATTCTTCAAAGTTTGTTCGATAGCACCTTGCATTTTGACCACTTCCATCTGGAAGGACAAGGGTAGCAGATACATTGGAACACAACCACCTGCAAGTTCCCTTCCAAGCCAGTGATTTGGAAATAAATTGCCATTCCTTCACTGTTGCTAGGTCAAAATACTCGAATTCCCACCTTAACAACATTGTGGGTATATACCTACAGCACATGGACCATAGCTGTTCAAGAAGGCAGTTCACTGTCACCTTGTCAAGGGCAATTAACTGTGGACATTAAATGCTGGCCCAGCCAGCGATGCTTACATCCCATGAGTGAATTAAAAAAACTTTACTGAAACAAAGATGTTCATATTTTGGTGCTAATCACAATCAGACACAGGCTGGGACCTGGCATGGAAAGTGGAAAAAACAACACATACAATCAGTAACATTCCTCTAAGGTTTATGTTGAGGGACATGGTGACATATCTCATGATTCACACATAAGCCACTAACTACCCTAACTTGGATGTGTACACCATTCTTTCAGAATTCCTAACACAACAGCCCTGACAGAAGACCATGAGTACAACACAGAATCTCCACCTTCTCAGAGTCACTTGAGATGGGCAATAAAAGTGGCCTTGCCATCCATTGTCTCAATCATTTTGGGTCTAAATCAATATATAAAAAAAACAAAATTATACCTCTTTGGTAGTTATAAGCAGCAACATGGCAAATATATTTGGAAAACATTCCTCTCGTCAACATTTCCATATGACACCATTAACATATTTCCCCACAACTGCCTTTGATTTTGCATAAAATATGAGTATAACTACAGACGCCGAGAATTTCCTTAGAGATGTTCCAAGGTTGATTGAAAGTGATTCAGAGACCATGCCTACCCAATTTCACAACTGCATGAGATGTGCTTGACAATAGCATGAGGACTGACAGTGTAATATTCTGCACTTTGAGCAACACATGTTAGAATTAGAATTCATACAGTGTATAACAGACCCTTTGGCCCAACAAGTCCACACCGACCCTCTGAAAAGTATCCCACTCACACACATTCCCCATTACCCCGACTAATTCCCCTAATCTACGTATTCCTGAACACTATAGGCAATTCAGCATGGCCAATTCACCTGGCCTGTACATCTTTGGATTGTGGGAGGAAACCCATATTTTATGTTAGGGAAGCATAAAAAAACTCATCAATCTCAGGTGAGAATAGGAATCAACAGGATTGGTTTTGCAACTTGCTTCTTCTGTTACAGCTGCTATGTTACTTAACTACGCACTAAAACAATGCATTATAATGTGTACAGCAACCTGGAAGTTCTTTATAATGCTGTGTTGTTTATCATCTGAACTGCATGTGGATATAAGGTATAATTTCATCAAATGCAGCTTTTTATGACACAATAAGTAATTGTTATAGCTCACCTGCTTGATGCAACATTCTGAGCCTCCAGTTAAAAAATAGCCCTGAGGACAAGCACAATCAAAACCACTGTCTCTAAAAATTGTGAAATTCAACACATATTCTAGTTTTCTCTGGATTAGCCTTGTAGCTGACAAGATCACAGCACTAATGGAATCTAATTCTAGATACAACTATTATTGTGGTTCTGTTCGCCGAGCTGGGAATTTGTGTTGCAGACGTTTTGTTCCCTGTCTCGGTGACATCCTCAGTGCTTGGGAGCCTTCTGTGAAGCACTTCTGTGATGTTTTCTCCGGCATTTATAGTGGTTTGTCTCTGCCGCTTCCGGTTGTCAGTTCCAGCTATCCGTTGCAGTGGTCGGTATATTGGGTCCAGGTCGATGTGCTTATTGATTGAATCTGTGGATGAGTGCCATGCCTCTAGGAATTCCCTGGCTGTTCTCTGTTTGGCTTGTCCTATAATAGTAAGGTTGCCCCAGTCGAATTCATGTTGCTTGTCATCTGCATGTGTGGCTACTAAAGATAGCTGGTCGTGTCATTTCGTGGCTAGTTGATGTAGGCATGGCACTCATCCACAGATTCAATCAATAAGCACATCGACCTGGACCCAATATATCAACCACTGCAATGCTCAGCTGGAACTGACAACCGGAAGCGGCAGAGACAAACCACTATAAATGCCAGAGGAAACATCACAGAAGCGTTTCACAGGAGGCTCCCAAGCACTGAGGATGTCACCTAGACAGGGGACGAAACGTCTGCAACACAAATTCCCAGCTCGGTGAACAGAACCACAACAACGAGAACCTGAGCTACAAATCTTCTCACAAACTTTGAATACAGCTATTATCATCATGACATGGGTCATTGGAGTAAGTTACATGGGCATTTTGTTTCCAAATATTTATATATAGATGTTCGGGTTGTTCCCTTTTCATTTAACCTCAGATTCCACATATGCACCAATAATATAGACTCTGTGTAATCCTTGACCCCTCTACAATGTTTGATTAGTCAGGCTGCTTGACTGATATTCAAGGTTGGATGAGCAGAAATTCCCCCCACTTAAATAGGAGGAAGACATGAAAGCATTGTCTTCAGACCCCATGACAAAATCTTTTCCATTAACAATAACTCTATTCTCCCTGCTAACCCCTGATTGATGATAAATTTGACTCTTCATAAACTTGACATCGTATTTTAGCCTTACCTGAGTTTCCAAGCCCAAAACTTTGCCATTGCCAAGAGCATCTATTTCCATGTTCAATTTCCATCTCAGATTGTGCCTCAGCTCATCTGCCATTGGTGCCTTCATCCATTGCCTTTGTTACCTTGAGACACAACTATTCTCCATCTCCCATGGATGGACTGAAAAGAAGGAACACTGTAAATGAGCAATGGGAACCCTTCAATGGTTCAGGTGCAAACCAGGTATATTCTCTTCATTGAACCAGGACTACTCAATGTCTTGATGGTAATGGTGGGGTGGAGGATATGCCAGGTCATGAGATTGCATCCTGTGTTGGATTACAATTCTATTGCTGATGGCCCACATGGATGCCTAATGTTGAGTTACCAGCTCTGTTCAAAGTGTATTCCATCTAGCAACAGTGATAATGCCACAGAACACAAAGGAGAAAGTGAGAACTGCAGATGCTGGAGATCAGATTCGACCGTGTGGTGCTGGAAAATCACAACAGGTCAGGCAGCCT
>NC_057721.1:67778470-67806044 GCF_004010195.1 Chiloscyllium plagiosum | reverse complement strand
TCCTCCACTGTGATCTGGTCTCTCCAGGACCAAAAAAATTTCAATTCTGGTTGTGACTGCCCTTTGGTTTCTCGCATTGCTACCAGCTGTTTCAGTTTAGGTTGGACCAGACCTTTCTGCATTCAAAGTCTGATATTATCAGTCGTGACTGGAAGTGTGTCCAGAAAATTTTGAATCTCGCCAAGGTCTTGCACAAACTTAACGGTTAGAGACCGGAATAAATTTTATTAAAATCGGTTCTGCGATCACTAAATTGACTGCGCTGGTATCGACATTCATGAGAACTAGATGACCATTTAACCATATGTTTATTTTGATTGCTTCTGATTTTAATGTTGCTAAGCAATTTAACTGTTCCAAACCAGACAGAGATCTGGAGAGTGCAGATCAGGCTCTGCACTCTCCTGGATAGCAGCCTATGAGTTCTTTCACTCAATTCAGGCCTAGTGGAACTCTTGTTGTCTTGAGTCTCCATACCAGCAGCAACTACAATGGCTTGCTGGCCCAGATCCTGAAGAAAATGTCCAATATTTGGACAAGACTTGGCTTTGTTTTGGGGTTTTGTTGTTGTCTGACCTCAAATGCCTTTGTTCGGGATATATCCTGAGTGAGGCTATGCAATTCCCCAAGCTCAGTTGGACTGGTGACGGTGTCCAGTTCCATCAGAATACCCTGCAACTTATGTGCTCCACTTGCTGCATTTTCCAATGATAAAGCCAGTTTTAGTGCCTGTTTGAAAAACAGTTGGGCTTCAGCTAATAGGTGCTTTTGGACGGTTATATCATTAATCCCACATCCCAAATGGAGACTCAGCATCTCATTAAGGGTTAAACCAAAGTCACATGTCTTTTGCAGTTGTCTTAACCTAGTCAAAAATCCAGATGTGGATTTCCCCGGTTGTCGAACTACTGAGTAAAACTGATAGCATCTCAGATTTAGAGGAGGCTTGGGGTCATAATATCCTAAACTAACTCTGTCAACTCTTGAAAGGTTTGACTATCTGTTGCAGCAGGGAAAATTAGGCTCCCAATAACCAACATAGCTGCGGGTCCACAAGCTGTCAGGAGAAGTACTCATTGCTTTTCATCTGCCTTAATGTCATTTGCCTGGAAAGAAAAAAATAACAAAATCTTTCCAAATACTGGGCCCAGTTTTCGACGGCAGGATTGAATGAGTCAAGCTTCCCAAATAGGGCATGATGCTAGAAATGCTGACCCCAACTCAAAGACAACTGTTGCGAGTGAATTTCAACAGGACCATGCTTATCACTGAAATAACTCCACAGAGATCAGTATCCTGTCGCCACTTCACCCTGTGAAGTGGAGAGTCCTTGACACTGATCCAGCTTCCTCAGCTCTCTGACACTTCTGTTTATATCTGACAGCTAGGGCTCCCTGATTGGACCAGTTTAACAGCCCCAATCAGAGAAATCATACTCTGTGAGGTCTACCTTGCTGACCTCATTACAATCACTACATTCAACTTCCACAGATGAATGAAAAATCAACCTGATCCTCTCTCATTTATGACCCAATCTCTTAAAAATGTTCCTTCAGATCATGTTAGCCCATTTTCCTGCCTGGCCTGATAGCTTGCCATCATTAAATTTTGAAGCTCATCCTCGGGCCTCAGCTACTTCTTCTAGCATTTTTATATCTCTCCACTCTTTGTATTTTCTTCCTTGGTACAGAATTTATCAATTTTTAATCAAGAGTTCATTTGAAAGAAAACCCTGCAAAAGCTGAGAACATAAAATCAGAATGTGCAGATCAATAATGTCGAGAGACATATGGGTTCTGAACCCATTTTGATGAAAACCTATATCTTTCTCTTCACACCAATTGCTTTCTTCTGCAATTCATTATTCTTAACAGGGGTCAAGATCAGTTGGTAGCACTCTAATCTCTGTGTCAGGAGGTTGTGTGTAAAAGGCATCCCGAGATTTCATCACAAAGACCTTGGCTGGCACTCCATTGCAGTGCTGAAGGGGTGCTGCACTGTTGAAAATGCTATAATTTGGATGAGATATTAAAATAAGGTGCCCATCTACCATCTCAGATGAGAGTAAAATGTCTCCTTGACTATTTTGAAGAAGAGCTGAAAATGAGTTGCTGGTAAAGCACAGCAGGTCAGGCAGCATCCAAGGAACAGGAGAATCGACGTTTCGGGCATAAGCCCTTCATCAGGCTTATGCCCGAAACGTCGATTCTCCTGTTCCTTGGATGCTGCCTGACTGCTGTGCTTTACCAGCAACACATTTTCAACTCTGATCTCCAGCATCTGCAGACCTCACTTTCTCCTATTTTGAAGAAGAAAAAGGATGTCTTCTGTTCTGTGAAACCTTTATAAGACAGTTATGCTTTCAAATGTCTCTGCTAATTGAAGATGATATAGGAGAATGGTAATCTCTGCCTGGAGACAGACTAATATGATTTGTAAGTAAAACCTACGAAATATTCAGTGACGAACTTCACTCCCTGTGAAAATAGGGGCATGGTCAGTTTTATAGTATGACATATAGGTTCGTAATGTCTTTTAGGGAAGGGATCTGCCGTTCTTATTTGGCTTACATATGACTCCAGAGCCACAGCAATGTGGTTGACTCTGAACTGCCCTCTGGGCAATTAAGGGATGGGCAATACGGGATGGGCAATAAATGTTGGCCTAGCCAGAGACACTCTCATCCTGTGAATGAGTATAAAATAAAACTTCAGAGACATTGTGACATGGAGAAGGAGTCAGAAATTGATGATGGTGTAAAAGGCAATGGAAAAGACCTTTGCATTCCCTGGAATGTATGAGGTCGATCTTACAGACCTTTACAAAATCATGAGGGCATAGATAAGATAAATAGCCAAGGTCTTTTCCCTGGGGTTGAGGAATCTGAAACTAGAGGGCATAGGTTTAAGGTGAGAGGGCAAAGATTTAAAGAGATCTGAGGGGCAACCTGTTCACACAGAGCATAGTATGTGTATGGAATGAGCTGCCAGAGGAATGATGTGGGCTTAAAAGACGTTCGGGGATTTGCATATTAATGAACTGAAACCTACATTCTAAAAAATGAAAGACATAATTCAGACTTGTTCAACATATCACTGTATGACACTGTAATCCTTTGGTATAAATCCTGTGTCTTTATGGTCTTATACTCCACAGCCACCAGATGAAGGAGCAGTGCTCCGAAAGCTAGTGCTTCCAAATAAACCTATTGATCTATAACCTGGTGTTGTGTGATTTGCAACTCTGCCAGAAGAAGTGGTGGAGGCTAGGGCAATTACAACATTTAAAAGGCATCTGGATGGATATATGAATAGGAAGATTTAGAGGCATATGAGCCAAATGTTGGCAAATGGGACGAGTTCAGTTTAGGAAACTTGATTGGCAAGGACAAGTTGGACTGAAGGGTCTATTTCCATGCTATATGACTCAATGACTATAACAAACTGACAGGATATTGGTGAAAACTGTTAAGTAATGTTTAATCAAGCTTGATTTTAGTTTGCTTGTTGAAACATTTCTTAAAAAGTAAAATCTTGTCCTGCAACTCTTACTGTCAGTCCCTGAGAAATTAGTTTCTATTCTTGAAAGTCCAATGTTAATCCCTCAACTAACAAACAGATTTTCTGGCTGTGAGCACATCACTAACTGTGGGAGATTATTGTGTAAATTTAGTTCCCATGTTTTCTACATTATAGCAGTGAGAGCTCTTCAGAAGTACTTAAGTTTCTGTGAAGTGATTTGGCATATCCTGAGGTTGTAAAATGCAAAATATAAATGCAAGTATTTATCAAATGGTGATTACCCAGTTGGGGTTGGTTTAGCTCAGTTGGCTGGATGGTTGGTTTGCTAAGCAATGTAAACAGCATGTTCAATTACTGCACTGGCTGAGGTGACCAAAAAGGACTCTCTTTCTCAACCTCTCCCCTCACCTGAGGTAAGGTGGCATTCTGGTTAAATCACCAGCAGTTATCCCTCTCTAATGAGAGAGCAGTCCCTTTGACTTGATTACCTCATGCCAATTTTGGATCAGATAATTTCTTTAGCTACCTGAGTTGTCCAGAAAACTGCACGTGTAAACTGGCTACAAAACTGCAGAATCAGAAACAAGTCACTTCGGTTTGCTGGGTTGTGAATTTTATTGAAGTTTCCATTAAACTTCTATTGCCAATGTAAACTTCAGAACCTCCATTTTATCGACACCGCTCATCATCACTCCCTCCTCACAACCCCATTCAATTATACTTTGGGCAACAATAAGTGGGAACTTGATTTCCATCAGATTTTCCCTGACTGTTGATTGACTGCTTTGCACTTCTGTTCCTTGAGAAGTTTCCAGAAAGTTCCAGCTCGGATAACTGCAATGCTCCGAGCAGGCTGAACGGGCTGGACAGGTTTCCAAACATTGTGTTCAGATGGCAATCCTCATATTGCAGCAGTTTAATCACTCTCCTTTCGAGCAGCCTCACAATAACAATTAGCACAGCGAAAGCTGCCATCCCCATCGAGCCAGATATAAAGATCATTTTGCAGAAACCAGCTCAGAGCTGAACTGAGGCTACAAACACGAGTTAGGCCAGTGGTGGGAGGGAAGTTTTGGCTATTTTAGCTCCGTGGAGATTGGACCTGCTTGGCAAGTTGAACGATTAAAATCTGCAGATTAATTACATTTCTCTTTTTTTTTGTGACCAAAAACTCACCCCGAAGCACTAAAACATTGTTTTAAAGAGTGTCTTGAATGAAGGAAGATTCACATTGAGGCACCTGGAAGAAGGGTAGGTTACAGAGTACCTTCATCTTGGAAGTTAGGAACTGTGTGAAAAAGCATGTTATGTTTGCAAACCACAATTAGTGATTATCTCTTTGAATGAGCGGCAGTTGACAAATCTGCAATAATGGGTGTGGAATACTTTCAACTGCTGCAAATTTCCCCATTGCAGACATTTTGCAAAAATGGCTCTATTATAGGCTTTCCCACTTTCTCATTTTTAAAATGCCTTGTGTGTGATGGAGTTTTTTTGATGGTGTTTGAGTACAGTTACAGTGACACTTGAAAGCTTAGCCTCCTCTCTTGTTTGTTGAAAAGTAATTGAATATCCCAGACTAGTGCCCTGCTCTGCATCACTGCTCCCTTCCAAAAAGACACTGTATAAAGGTTCAATCAGTGGACATGGGAATCTGCAAAGGGATACAAGTAGGTTAGATGTATGAGAAAAATGTTGGCAGGTAAAAGACAGTACAATGTAGGTAAATGTGAACTTTTTTATGTTTGACAGGGTATCTACTAAATCAGAACATTAGTTAAATGGAGAGAGTCTGTAGGATTTGAGGTAACTTTGGTCACAATAAAATGTCATGCGCTTGATCTGATGTCCTGGTTCATAATTCACAAGTGATGAACAAAACCAATGGATGTTGTCATTTATTATAAGGGGAATAGAATATGAAGATTGGAAAGTTGTAGCAATTTTGTGATTCTGGGTCTCCCTTTACCCATTCATACAAACAGTTTAAAATAACATTGTAAAATGGAATCACAACAGATAATTTCCTCCAGCCATTTTATATATTTTCCTTACCATTCAGAGATATTATGGCACACCTCCAGAACAGGTGGGATTTGAACTCAGAACTTCTGCCTCATGATATAGGGATACTATCATTGCCGTACAAAAACCTCTATTTTAATTATTGTATTCTAACTGGACCAGGCAGAGCTGACATCTGACCTTTTGCGTCTTCCTCCAATCAACTTTTAACAGCAGCAGTGAACTCATTTGCAGGATTGCATACCATTTTTCACTAGTTGTCAACAAATAGAATCCTCATCAATCAATCACTTACAATCAATCAAATACAGGGAGAGGTAGCAACCTAATGGTATTTGAAATAAATGCACGAAGGCCAGTAACCCATCACCAACGTGTATAACACTGACACAGCTAGCTCAGAGCTGATTCCCAGGGTGAACAGAACCCTTGACACTCATGTTTATGTCTATCAGCCAGGACTCCCTGGTTGGACCAGGTTAACAGCCCCCATCAGGGAACTCCTGTTCTATGAGATTTACCTGGCTGGCCTAGTTACGATCACTACAGTTTTGTTACTTGGTTGTTAATACAAAGATCACCTAGTGTTCTGAGGGCCCAGGTTCAGATCCTGCTGTGGCAGATGGTGACATTTGAATTCAATCAGGATCTGGAATTAGGTATCCACTATTGACTATAAAATTGTTGCTGATTACTGGGGTGAGGACTACACATCTGGCTTGTTAATATTATTTATGGAAAGAAACTGCCATCAATACCTGGTCTGGCATCTCCAGATCCATAGCAATATTGTTAATTCTTAATAATTTAACCTATTTTCTAATCAAACCATTCAGAGACGTTATTACACACGTATGGAACAGGTGGGAATTGAACTCAGGCCTCTCAGTCCAGGAGTAGGGACACTACCGCTGCACCAGAAGAAAGGCCATGTTGGTTCTGAAACAAACACAGGCAATTAGGGATGGGCAATAAATGCTGGAACCTAGCCAGTAACATTCATATCTTGTCAATGAATTAAAAAAAACCTTGCTCAACACGTGAGCAGAGAGGTCCCATCAGACCAGTCTGTCCAGATTATTGGATGTTGTAATCCACAGACCAGAAATGCAAACTGTGAACTCAATAACATTCAGATCAGGAAATTTCACCCATTCCTCTACTCATTGCAACAACATCTTACATCGTGTCGCAATTTTAACATTATAAAACACATGGTGTTATCAGTCAGAATTTGGTATTGAGCCATTCATGGGAACATTATGATATCTCAGTAAAAGAGGGAGGTTTTATGTGTCAGTGACAATTAGAGCTCAGTCATCTGATGATATGACTGTCATTGGTGGACTCATGGAAATAGGGACTGTGGAAGAAAGCAGATTGGAAGGGATTACAGAGCTAGTGAGGGGTGAGTCCATGGTGGGACTAAAAAACAAGGGTGAGAAAGATAAAATCAGACTGGGATCCAAGACAATGAATATAGGGTTGATGGATAATAGTTAGGATATCGGCAGGAGAATAAGCTAAGTTTAAGAAAGGTGGAAGATGGGAACCTGGCCAGCACAGTACTGGAGTAATCAAATCGAACAAAAGTTAACCAAGTTTGCCCAAGATTGACAGTAGCAGAACATAGCAAAGGGGCAGTTATTGCACAGGCCTAAGGTTGTGCAACAGATCTTACCAAACTTTAGTTAACAAGTGTTCCTGCTCAAAAAGCCGGAACTTGGCAAAGGAACAAGGAGAGGCTGGGATGTTAGAAAGCAGAAGTGGTAGTTTATCAAAATCTCAGCTTCTAAACATGATATAAATGCTGCATAGTGAGTTTTCTAAAAACGTCATGTTATTATTGTGCAAGGCACACAGAAACCTAATATCTACCTGTAATGTAAGCTAACTTAAATCAACTTCGAAATGAGCCACAAGATTTGTATATCCTCCATTTCAGTATCATCAGTCAAGCTCAGAATATTCCAGGGCCTAAGAATTTTTCTTCCTTCTCACAATCAGTAAGCTGCGGTGGACCCACAGCTGGACTGCTACATTCAACAGAGACCGAAATGATTCAGGCCTACTGACATTGGCTACAGGTTGGTTGTCAATGCACTTCTTTCAGATGGGTTCAAAATAGCCACTGTGAGTTAAAATCCCACTGTGGCCAGTTGCAAAACCAAATCAAATAAATCTTGCATCCAGGAATGTTATAAAAGCCACATGGGGCTCATTAATGCCCTTCAGGAACTTACTTTATTTATGACCTAAATGCAACATGAGGTCTACACAATGTTATTGATTCTTAATGTTCTAGCAAGTAGCCTAACAGAGCCCATTTGGCTTATAGACTGTTTTAAGCAGAAGATCTACAACTATCTTCTCCAAAGAAATGCACCAAATTTTCTGGCAACACTGCCAATACTCTAATGATCAATGATCATACAGAAACCTAAGGTTGGTTGACTACTGATTACCAATAGATGTGTGAGTGTGTGAGGGAGTATAAGTACTTACTAAAATTATTACAATGACTTTTCCATTTTGTTTCTGATCAAATGATAGAAGAATGCCTGGAAAGGATGTGATCAACTATAGTCAAACAACACACATTTTATAATATGCAAGCTGTGACATGTGCAAACCAATGTAGACTTGCAGTGCCAAATAGAATATAATACAACAGAGAATTAGGTTTCAACATTCACTTTCCTAGGAAGAATCAAAGGCAAGCTATTATTTCAATGGATACAGACAGATTCCAAAACAGAAGTGCAGCATAGAGGGATCTGGGTGCCCTTGTGCATGAAACACAGAGTTGTATCTTCCACACATCTCCCTCAGAAGTCTCCCCTGTACAACACACAGAGAGGGTTAGTTTGTGAAGGATTGGTAGCACGCAGATTTCTGTCCTTTATGTTGAATGGGCCTGTGTGTTGAGTACCTACCCTCACTTGGGTGGCTCTTGCAGTCCCCTCCCTCACAGGTTGAGACACTGATCCCACCCACTGTGGGTGTGCTCCCATTTTGTTTATTTCTACATTCCATAGTTTGGATTTCCTTCACAATGAAAATGACAGTGGTTTCCAGCCTGCACTGTACATGTCAGTGAGGCCCCACACATCCAGATCTTCTTCCTGATCATTCTTTCTGTGAGGCCATGGGTTTCACATCTCTCCAGGTTTTCACACAATCTGTCTACAGGAGGCTGGATCTGTCCATCTTTCCTCCTAGGCCTGGCATATGGCGAGACCACACCTAGTGTGGTCACCCAATGTCCTCCCCTTGAAGCCAGGGTGCTCATGAATGTGTAAGCAAGTCCATCCTGTATCACAACAGTCTCTCAACATCTCTTTCAGAGTTAACCCAAAATTACATTCCTCTGCCTTAACCTCATCAAAATTCCCAATACAGATTCCCCTGGTTCTTGGACTGCCAAATAAAATCAATATTATCTCAGAATTAGAGGAGACTTGGGGTCATAATATTCCTTAATCAAATCTATAAACTCTTGAAAGATTTTAGGATCGGGTGCCTTAGGGAAGGTTAGGCTCCTAATAATTGAAAATGCTGTGGGTCCGCAAGAATTGCTCAATGCTTTTCCTCTGCCAATGCCAATTGCCCGGAAAAAAATTGCATTCTTTCCACATACTAGGCCCTGTCTTCAACTGCAGGATCGAATGAGTCAAGCTTCCAAAATGAAGGCATGATGCCAGAAAAACCTGCTTCAATTCGAAGATGACTATTGTGAGCAACCTTTCTTCAGGAGCGCACTGCTTTCTACTGTCACCACTGAAATACTTGCATAAGACATAGAAGTATAGAGGCTAGTATCCCATCACCAAATCACCGTTTATTTACACAAGCACAGTACATGGACTCTGACTTGCTAGCTCAGTGGCAGTCCCTATATCTGTCAGCCAGGGCTCCCTGGCTCATCATACTCAATGAGATCTACCTGCCTAACCTCATTCCGATCACTACATTGAATGGCAGGGCACGTCTGATGGGACAAATGTCTTCCTCCTGCTCCTATTTCTTATGTTTAATTATGCCTGGAGATTACAGTATCAGTATCAACTAACACTATGCATTGAATCCCATTCAAATGGGCTAAGTGAAAGCCTAATTTAAATTAGAAATGTGTTTACAAGGACAAATGATGAATGATTACAAGTGGAACATTTGGCTGGAGGCAAAGCAATGAAATCAGAAAAACATATCATTTTGTGATTAAATAATACAAATTTTAATGTTAAGCCAGTATTATATTCAATGGAAACAAATCAGGGAGAGTTTTGTTTCGTCAGTTTAAACCTAAAACCTTCTGATTTAGAAATGTGAGTATGACTAACTGTGCATTTGATACTTTTTTAGTTTTATTGTTATGAAAATGATATTTTCATATGATAGCAAAGCCACCATACATAAGTGTCAAAAACTACCTACATAAAAGTTTATATCTAATCTGTACTCTAAGAGTATGTTTTAATATTAACGTTATCCTTTGTTGTGTCTTTCAAGTATGCAAAATATTTCTATTTAGTGTCTTGATAAACTTCATTGAGCCATGCACAAAGTTGATTCACAAGATTGATACTAGCAGTTATAACAACAGAAGAACATCGCTCAGGTTGGTATCACTAGAAAAGAAAAGGTTTGTTAAAAATGTTGGAAGAGTAACTATTGAATGTTAATTGTTGATGAATCAGTGACAAGGCGCCATAAGAAATTCCAATTGTTGTCAAAGTAAGACTGGAAGGATTATTAAAATGTGAAAGATGGTATCAGAACATTGAACACTATTGAATATTGTGAATGTTTCCTCACAATTATTAAAATGTGTAGGGAAAGTGTGAAAAAATAAAAAGAGGTGGCAGTGTCATAAAGCTAAAACCAGAATGGTCAAGTGATCTTTTATTGTTTTGACATTTCTCTTTTATTCACTGGATGTGGGTGCCATTGGTCACACAGCAGATAAGAGTCAATTAAATTTCAGCTTCTCTGGAGTCACATGCAAGCCAGACCAGGTAAGCACATTGGTTTCCTTCCCTGGAGGACTTTAGAGAATCAGATGTGCTTTTATTTTACCCCAAAAATAGTTTCAAGGTCATCATTAGACTCTTAATTCCTGATTTTTTTAAAAATTGAATTCAAATTCTATCATCTGCTACGGTGTGATTCAAACTCATGTCTCTACCTGGGTCTTTGGACAAATAGTCTAGTCATAGTATAACAAGGTCCTTTCTGGTTCTCATTTATTGCCTGTCCATAATACCGTTTTTCCTTATGGTCAAATTGTGGTAAAAATGTAGGCAGTTGCAGACTAGAAACTATTTGAAGATGTATTCTGAAAGAACTGATAGATCCCTAATAGCATTACTCCTGTGAATAAGAAGCTTTCTCGAGTGTAGACGTGTGAGGGAAAGCATGCTTCCATGAAAAGAATTGGCAAGAATATTTTTAAGCAATCCCTTCGAAAACTCAAGGAAGTAAGAATTTTTTGATGACTAGTGTGATCAACAAATTATTTTACTGACCTCGTTTATGTAGATAATTAATTATATTTCATATAACATAACATGAGCAGACAGGGTGAAGTAACTCATTACGATTTATGATTATCAGGTGGCAGTATAAGTTTTTATAGTCAGGGCCAGTAAATATATAAATCAGAAAGAAAAATCCAACGAATCGCAGCAGCAGTTGTGTTTATACACAAAATCAAAATACCACAGATGCTGGATATCTAAATAAATACGGAAGGTGCCAAAAATTTGCAGCATGTCAGGGAGCATCTGCAGTTAAAGCAATAATGTTAACATTTCAGATCAATAGCTTATGCTAAAACAGTTTTGGTGAAAAACTATATATGCTAAATATTGGGTTTAAATTTCCTGGCTACGTGAAGATGGGAATGGGAGTGGAGTTTGGGTAATTGGAAAATAGGGTGAGTCAACTCAGAATGGTTCTTGATGTACTCCTGCTTTTGCGTATCTTTTCCAGGGGTTGTCTGCAAAACAGATCAGCTCCAACTCCATGGAGGCATGTAACAATTGAAACTACTGAGGGCCCAAGTCATTTTTTTTGCAGTTGGGACTGAAGACGCCCCAGCATCATGTATGAGTGTACCACTCACGGCAGCCTCCCAGCAACAGGATGCATAGCAATCACAGCTAGAGTCTCTATCGCTCAATAACAAAGGGACAGATCTCAAATGTTATGAGAGCATCTGAAAACAATTATGCAGTTTCCATTCCATCTTAATGGCTGTACTGGCTTCAGCCTCATTACTTGAAGACATCAGCACTGTAGGTAATCGAAAGTGCCTGCAAATTAATATAACTTCACACTCGCTTGCCAGCCTTCACAGCTCTGCTCACCTCTTCTGGGAGGCCTGCCAAGTTGATATTGACACAAGTCCACCTGATCGGGTGGCACTGGCATGCCAATATGGCCTCACATTAGAAATGAGGCATCCACAAGAAATTCCAGTCCTTTAATTCTTGCTTCTCTCTTCATAGATACTATGAGACCTATTGGATATTTCCAACATTTTGTGTTTTGATTTCACTTGTCGAACATTTTTAATGTTGTGAAACATCCCAAGATGTTTCACAAGCATATCATCACACATTTGTCAAATAGTCACATCAGGAAATGTTAGGATAACTGATATAAGTTTTACTTTATTTAAGCACATGACAAAATAGAAAGACAAAAAGGAAAACCGTGTGAAAACCTCTGAGTATTGAATACCATTTTCTATGTATGTGGTGTATTATAAACAATGCTGGAAAATATGCATTGTTTTTCCTGTAAAATATCAATGCACAAAGTTGAAACATTCTTGATTTACATTTACTTTACTTCTTTACAAAATAGTTGTTAAACCCAAGCATTTTATGCCATCACTACAAGATCATATATTTAAAAACTGCGTTCAAGTTTCCCAACCACGTGAAGATGGGAATGAAAGTGAAGTTTGGGTAATTGGAAAATGGGGAGAGTCAGCTCAGAATGGTTCTTAATGTAGTCTTGCTTTCAGGTGACTTTTTCAGGGGTTAGCTGTAAAGCAGGTCAGTTCTTTCTCCATGTAACAATTTCCAGGGGTTGTCTGCAAAGCAGATCAGCTCCATCTCCATGGAGGCATGTAACAATTGAAGTTACTGAGGGCCCAAGTCTTTTTTTTTTGCAATTGGGACTGAAGAAGCCCCAGCATCATGTATGAGTGTACCACTCACGGCATCTAACAACTGAAGGAACAATAGAACATTTAGGTATCTGACATTGGGGGAGAGATAGGCAGTACAAATTATAGAGGTTAATAAAACCTTGAGAAGTATCAATAAGGTAAACAGTCAAGATCTTTTCCCCAGGGTATGGGAGTCCAAAACTAGAGGGCATAGGTTTAAGGGAAGAGAGAAAAGATTTAAAAGGGACCTGAAGGGCAACTTTTTCACACAGAGGGTGGTGCATGTGTAGAACAAGGAAGTAGTAGAGGTGGAGACAGTTGCAATATTTAAAAGACATTTGGACAGGTACAGGGATTGGAAAGGTTTATAGGAAAATGGGCCAAACACAGACAAATGAGACAAGTTCAATTTAGGGAACCTGCTTGGTATGGATAAGTTGGGCAGAAGGATTTGTTTCCATGCTTCATGATTCTATGACTCTATAATTAGTAAGTCCTGGCACCTTCTGTGGATTGTCAGCTTTGCTGTCTTACCAGAAAATCATTTTGAAACAAAAGCAAAGATATGAGAGAGAGAGAGAGATAAAAACCCACTTCAATCTTTTCAACTGAGAGCAGTAACTCTGCCAGGCCCCAACATTTTAAAGCGGTTTTTGCAAGCCACAGGCCACTGATGAAAAAGGTAGTAAAATCCAATTAAAATGTGCAACATGCTACATTACTGGACATTGAAGTGTTTTAATGCTGTTCTTTTGATCTTTAATTTACAAAATATTTCAAACCTGTCAGATAGTGATAGTTCAATATTGCAACTGAAAAGATTTAATAAGCATAATTGAAAAATGTCTAATATTTCCCTTTGCCTCATTGGTTGGTTTCATAAATATTTTAATACATTTAATTTGGAAGCTTTTATACTGACTTTAACTTGGTATAATACATATTTCTTTAGTTATAATTTATTGCTAAGTATTAGACAGTGACACGATGTCAAACTCTACCAGCGAATGTACTTGACAATTGGTAGAAAATTTTTACTGATAGGCATGTAGGCCATTCAGTCATTCAGGCTTGCTCCATCATTCAACAAGATCATGGCTGGATACATTTCCAAATTTCATCCACCCACATTGGCTCCATGTCCCTTAATGTCTTGACTAGCAAAATCTTAGCATTCGTTAATTTACAATCAGGCAGAACCTAATTGTCTGCCTTCTGGAAGACCCTATAAAATAAACCATATGCATTTCTCTGTCAAAAAATTTCAATCTTGTTTCTGAGTTACCAACTCTTTGAAAATCCATATTGAATCTCTAATCAGCTTAAACTTCTCTGTGCCCATTCTCTCTATCCTCAATGCCAGAATTTGATAACAGCCCTACAACAAGTGTTAGATTAACAGATCTATAATTTCATTATTTGTCCTTCTCAGCTTTCTTAAATAATGAAGTCAATTCACAATTTTCCAACCTAGGGCCAGTTGTTGAATTGAGAACATTTGGCAGGTCATGACTGAAGTATCTTTAATGTTGCCATCTAAATCCTTTGATTTCTGAGATGGTAAAAATCATGTCCTTTGTGGCAATACTTAGTGCCGCTTTAATATTTCATAACTGGGTTTTGCTCAAGTTAACTTTGGTGAATTGCAGCCTTTGATCCCCTGGAATATCAGACATTCGATTCTATTTGAAAGCGCCATAAAATAATTAACCAATTAACCAATCTGCCATTTCCTTATACTGTATTCAATTGCAAAATTACTCACATCTTTTTGAAATGGCCAGCAGAATATTTTGTCATGGTACTTATTTGACATCCAACATTGGATGTGCAAATATTTCTTCCAGCTACATATGGGGAGATTGAAGCCATGTTTCCATCCACAAATACTATTCCTTGCCCATTTATTCTAAGATTTTTTAATGGAATATTTTTGTAATCAACCCATTCAGAGATGTTATTACACACCTCTGGAGCAGGTGAGGCTTGAAACCAGGTCTCTTGATCCAGAGGTAGGGACACTACCACTGCACCACATAAGGGCCCCTTGCCCGCTGATTCTATACCTCGCTGTCAATTGTCTGAAGCTGAACCAGGCTGTTTCCAATTGGTTTTGTACTTGAACCTGAGCTGAGTTTCCAACCACATATGCACTTCATCATTCAGACTGCTATTTCCACTTCCATAGCATTGCACATCTGGCTTATTACCCATTACTAAATCTAATTTAGACAGCCCCCTTGTTGATTTTCTTTATTAACAGATTTTTTTTCTGGTGTCACTCAAAAATTAGAATAGAATGGTAATTTATACAGGTGAAATAGTTCTGCACAGCAAAACTCATTGAAGAGACAATTTCAATTGAGTGACAACACCAAACATCATCCTAACAAAAGACAAAATTCTACTAAAATGCAAACTGTGTCTGAACCTAGTTAGGAGTGTTAGTTTGCAAAAAAATCTCTTCTTACAGGTGGGTGACATTGATAGTAATGTTATATTCAACGTGAAAGATGTCTGTTAATAGAATACATTATTTCCTCTTTTTAAATGACTGACAGGCAAATGGATCTATGCCTAGACTTAGCAGCTTGGGCCGCACAGTTAACAATGGGCCAATCTAATCTTGTTTGCCTGCAATCATCCCTGCGGGCACTACAGAAATCAAGAATGTGTCAGATTTCTTGATGCTATGCATGGTTACTTTTTCATTGGCACAGTCTTTACACTAAGGTCATTATTGACTTTTGGTAAAAGCATAAGACATCAGAAAAACTGTCAAGATGTGAAAGAGAACCTTTGTGTCTAAACTAAAAGAGGTCAACTAAAGGTGTTATAATTTATCTACATGATTGGAGCAATTTATCTTGAGGCAATAAACAATAACTCCATGGGTTTGACTCATTCATCTAACATTGTAACATTACTGCTAATGTGATATCTGCCCTGGCTATTCACCTACAGTTAAAATTAGCTGAAATATGGATTGTAGTTGGATCTAATTGTTAAGTAGCAACCAATTCTGAAATACTGGCCAAATTAAGAGCCTTTTTTTAAGAAAATGTATCAGTTATGAAAATGTAAAAATTTGCTTTGTAGTGATTTTAGCAGAGACATAGAGTCATACAGCACTGAAACAGATCATTGGGCCCAACTGGTCCATCCTGACCAGGTTTCCTAAACTAATTTGCCTGCAGTTGGCCCACAACCCTCCTAATGTTTCCTATCTATGTACCTGTCTAAATGACTGTTAGATGTTACAATGGTACCCAACACATCTACCACTTCCTCTGGCAGCTCGTTCCATAGACACGCCATCCTCTGAGTGAAAATGTTGCCTCTCAGGTCCGTTTTAAATCTTCCCCTTCTCACCTTAAACTTATGTCCTCTAGTTTTGGACTCTCCTACCTTGGGGAAAAGACCTTAGCTATTCAAGTTATCCATGCCCCTCATGATTTTATAAACCTATATAAGGTCCCTCCTCAGTCTTCTACACTCCAGGTAAAAAAAGTCACAATCTGTCCAACCTCTCTGTATAACTCAAACCTTCCAATCCTTGTAAATACTTTTTGCACCCTTTCTATAGCAGGATGGAAATGTAAAGAATGCATGTGCAATAACAAAAATTAATAGGTAATGGTTTTATTTGTGGACTAAGGATTACTGAAATGTTTATATTGGCCTTAATACAGGAAAAGGTCTGCCATCAGAATTACAGACAATAATTGATGTTATGCCAAAAACAGCATTATAGACTTGCATTTTCACTAAGTTGAGGTGTTATGAGAATCCATCAAAAATGGCTTTCAGTTTCAGTATAATAGTATCCCCAACTTATTCATGGGCTTTCCAACTTTCAGGAGGTGCTTTAAGGGTGTGGGATGATTGAATTTCTATTGCAGAGATAGACATTGACAGACTGTCCAATGTAAATCAGTCAGACCAGTTTTTTAACAAGTCATGATTCACAACACCCCAGAGGTGTCATGAACCACGGTCTACGTCAAGTCATTGAGATGTACAGCATGGAAACAGATCCTTTGGTCCAACTCATCCATGCCAACTAGATATCCGAACTAAATCTAGTCCCATTTGTCAGCATTTGGCCCATATCCCTCTAAACTTTTCCTATTCATATACCCATCCAGATGTCTTTTAAGTGTTGTAATTGTACCAACCTCCACCATTCCTCTGGCAACTCATTCTATATTCAAAGTTTGTAAGAAGATTTGTAGCTCGGGTGCCCGTTGTGGTTCTGTTCACCGAGCTGAGAATTTGTGTTGCAGACGTTTTGTCCCCTGGCTAGGTGACATCCTCAGTGCTTGGGAGCCTCCCGTGAAGCGCTTCTGTGTTGTTTCCTCCGGCATTTATAGCTATAAATGCCGGAGGAAAAAACACAGAAGCGCTTCACGGGAGGCTCCCAAGCACTGAGGATGTCACCTGGCCAGGGGACAAAACGTCTGCAACACAAATTCCCAGCTCGGTGAACAGAACCACAATAATTCATTCTATATATGCACCACCCTCTATGTGAAAAAAATTGCCCCTTAGGTCCCTTTTAAATCTTTACCCTCTCACCTTAATCCTCTTATTTTGGAATCCCCCACTCCAGGGAAAAGATCTTGTCTATTTATCATATCTAAGCCCCTCATGATTTTATAAACCTCTAAAAGGTTGATAAAATCTCAGCATCTGATGTTCCAAGGAAAACAGTCCCAGCCTTTTCAATCTCTCCCGAGAGCTCAAATCCTCCAAACCTGGCAACAATCTTGTCAATCTTTCCTGAACCCTTTATAGTTTCACAACATCCTTCCTATAGCAGGGAGACCAAAATTGACCACAGTATTCCAATAGTGGCTTAACCAATGTCCTGTACAGTCACAACATGCGCTCCCACCTCCCACATTCGGGAATGTTTTGAAAGGGGAATTCAAGATGTCCTCCTCATCCCCCTGCTATGCTGGGCTAGGATCCCCATAGCCTTTCATGCCACAGTTATGCCACTACCATGGCCATTGATTCACAATACAACATATAGATCCAGTGACAACAGTACGTTGGATCCTGACCATGCTGGTATTGGTAAAAGATTCCCTTGAAACAACAATTTATATTTTCCTTTCAAATACTGAGTAACCTGCTGGATACTTTCAGCATTTTCATTCCTAATTTATGATTTTTAGGATGTGGGCTTCATTTAATCCTTAAAAGCTATTTATGGAAATGGAAATTTGGAAATGGGTACCACATTAAAGGGAGATTTGGCAGATGCCTTGTGTGCTGTAAACCATATTGGAGTGGAATTTCCTGAACATTTCACCCCTGTTTTTCAGAGTTTATGAACAATGTGTTGCAGGAGAGTAGATGTGATGCCATATGCGTGAGATTAAGAGGCCCTGGGGCCAGCTCTGAACAAAGTTGCGAGGCTAATTGAACTTGAATGATTCAAACTTTATCCATCATAAGTGTTATGTATATATGTTGTTGTTCATGTAACTAGGTGCAGCTAAACTCAATATCAGGCTGTATGTTATTAAATGACACTCTAACCTTGCAATGGCTTCTTACTAATGCTTCAATTATAGATGAGCCCAGGATTATTCTAAAACCTCCTGGCATGGACTAAACTTCGAGTATATTTTAAAAAGAAAACTTCTTTATTCTTATGCTGAACTTTTATTTATGACTCTTTCAAGTCTGTAACATATACTTAAGTATTCTGTACCTAGGTACCCTGTACCTAAGATGGTGCCAAACTGGTGACATTACAAACTTTTCACTGCACTCATTCGAGTGTATGTGACAATAAATGCTAATTCAATTCAATTAGAGGATCCTTCTTGATGTTCTAATATTCCTAACCACTGACTATATCTCATTCCCTGATAACTGTCTGTGTCTTACCCAGAATGTTTGCAACATTGGTGTCATACTAGACCCTGAGCTGAGTTTCCAAGCTCAAGACCTTGTATTATCACCTCCTAACATCAGCTTTCTGTGTTCGTGCATCAACTCAGACTTTGCTTAAACCCTCCTCCATGTCTTTGTCACCTTATTCCTAGACTATTGCATTACTCTATTGGCCCCCCTCCCACTTTGCATCCACTGTTAATTTGAATTTATCCAAATCCCACCTGATATCCTAAGTCAGACCAAGTCCTTTTTCTTCCATCATGCCTGTTTTAACCTAACTTGGTTCCAGTCTGGCAATGCCTAAGTTTTAAAGTTCTCATTCGTATTTTCAAATTCTTTCATGGCTCTGTCCCCCTCCCTCCCACCTCTGCTGTCTCCTCCAATGCTAGAGACTGCCAAGGTGCGTACATATCTCTGATTTTCAATTCTCTACCAGTGGTGTCTGTGTCTTCAGGCGACTAAGCTGATATTCCTTCCCTAAACCTTTCTGGCTTTCTCCCTCCACTCCTATTAGACATTCCCTCATATCTTTATTTGTGAGCAAGATTTTAGACATGTAACCTAGCTTTTGTGGTGCAAATTCAACACCCATATGAAGTGCCTTGGGATGTTTCACCATATTAAAAGTGCTAAACAAATTTATGTTTCTATTGATGTTCGAACAGGATGGTCTATTTTTGTTATTAAACGAATGGCTGCATATGTAGAACTAAAGTGTCAACAACTTCAGAAAGGGAGAAGGGGAGTATTATAAAAGGGTGAGGCAAATTAACAAGATAAAAAGAAAACTCCATGGGAAAGGTAACTGGAATGGATCAAAAAGGTTGCAAAACAATGAATGGATCCAGATTGTATCAAACAGCATGAAAGTGAAACTGAAATGAGTCTTAAAAGTGATTGGGATAGGAACAGGATTTAAAATGATATGGATATTTGTAAAAACAACCACAATGATTACTTGCTTCTCAGAAGTTCCAGTTGATCCAGGGATATGGATAGGGTGAATAGTCCAGGTCTTTTTCCCCAGGGTAGGGAAGTCCAAAACTTGAGAGCATAGGTTTAAGGTGAGAGCAGAAAGATATAAAAGGGGTCTTCGGGGCAACTTTTTCACACAGAGGATGGTGCATTTATGGAATGAGCTTCCAGAGAAAGTGGTGGAGGCTGGTACAATTAGAGCATTTAAAAGGTCTCTGGATGGGTATGGCATGGTGGCTCAGTGGTTAGCACTGCTGTCTCACAGCACCTGGGACCCAGGTTCAATTCCTGCCTCTGGGTGACTGTGTGGAGTTTGCACATTCTCCCCGTTTGGGCGTGGATTTCCTCTAGGTGCTCCAGTTTCCTCCCACTCACCTGTGCAGTCCAGATGAATTAGGTGTTAGTGTTAGGTGCATTAGTCAGGTGTAAATATAGGGTAGTAGAATGGGTCTGGGTGGGTTACTCTTCGAAGGGTTGGTGTGGATTTGTTGGGCTGAAGGGCCTGTTTCCACACCGTAAGGAATCTAATCTAAACTGTCCAGGGTGTATGAATAGGAAGGGTTTAGAAGGATATGGGGCAAATGAGACTAGATTGATTTAGGATATCTGGTCAGCATGGACGGGTTGGACGAAAGGTCTGTTTCCATGCTATACAGCTCTATGACTCTATGATTATCACTGGGGCAAGAAGCAATTTTGTAGAGATTTTATTAACACTGCAAGCCAAATTTGCATCCCAGAAGGAGATAAATGTCCTTCTCTCATTCCATGATTTATCACATGCCACTTTGTTTAACCTCCTTTCCTCTAATAAGTATCCAGTCAACATGAGATTCACTATCAGATGAGGCAAAAAGAAATCTTGCAGATGACTCAACTTATTAGTCTGGACAATGTGAAAAGTACTTAAAATTTATTGTATGACAAAAGTGTTAAAGCAAGATGGACAAATCATGGCATTGTAATATTAATCGTGTTTCTTGCTTATTGTTTTCATGTTTAAAGACAAAACAATTAAGAAGCATATTGCACTAATGGCATGGAATGATCATTCTATCCTCTTCTTCTCTATTACTAATGTTGCATCTTTCATTGGATTTTTCAAAATGCTTTCCAGCCAGGGAGGTATATTTGAAGTGTAGTCATTGTTGTAATACAGACAAACATTTTACAGAAACTGTACAAAGGTCCCACAAAAAAATCAATGAGTTAATTAATTGGAAATAGGATAAATTTATACAACATCCATGGAAAGTTTGAACTTTGGCATTGGGAATTTGTTTTTATTATTATCATGATGGTGGATCACAGTGACACAGGATTAAACTAATAAAACATACATATATTACTTCTGCCTCCAAAAAATGGCCTGACATGGAGATAAAAAGTATTTGAATAAAACAATCAAATGCTGGAAAAACTTTGTTATTTGCTGTAAAGACTAGTTCAGTATCTGGGAAAATTGGATTGTCTAAATAAGTAAGGTGCACAAGATTGTGTTAATTTTAATTGATCTGCTCAGATATGTTACAATATACCTCCAGAACAGATAGGATTGAACCCAGAACTCCTGGGCCAAGGGTAGGAGCACAACCACTGCACCAAAAGGTCCCATCACAGGACTATAAGCCTATAATGGGTCTCACCTCATTACCCATCCATTTAGCAGAATGGGCAGAAATTGGGCAGGAATCCTTCAAGTGTGTCACGCTGCT
This sequence comes from Chiloscyllium plagiosum, assembly GCF_004010195.1. Classification (NCBI taxonomy): domain Eukaryota; kingdom Metazoa; phylum Chordata; class Chondrichthyes; order Orectolobiformes; family Hemiscylliidae; genus Chiloscyllium; species Chiloscyllium plagiosum. The sequence goes on along the minus strand of NC_057721.1, from coordinate 67,784,712 downwards.
CCAAATCTCTGTTATTTCCTTCCTGTTGGATGAAAGTCATATTTATTGACCATTGTGAACTCAGAATAAATGAGCTCCAATAAAAACCAGGGAGGAAAATAAGTTGCATCTATATAGGATGTCATAAAGATTGTGCAACAAATGAAGTGTTTTTGATATATTGTTACTGATATAGTGTGGGGAAATAGGAGGTCAATTAGCTTAATTGGCCTGACAGCCAGTTTGCACTGGACTGCAATGCCAACAGTTTGGGCTTGATACCTACAACAGCTAAGGTTACCATAAAGAACTCTTTACAGCATGGAAAAAGATCTTTCAGCCTGCTGTGTCTGCATCTGTCTATCTTAATCCTATTTTCCAGCACTTGGTCCATATAATGTTTCAAGTGTTCATCAAAATAATTCTTGAATATTAGGTCCCAGGTTCGACTCCAAACTCGGGCGACTGTCTGTGTGGAGTTTGCACATTCTCCTCGTGTCTGCGTGGGTTTCCTTCGGGTGCCCCGGTTTCCTCCCACAGTCCAAAGATGTGTAGGTCAGGTGAATTGGCCATGCTAAAATTGAAAAATTGATTGTCTGTTAAGTATTTCATCTGTTTGAATACCATGATAGTTTCACTTCTTTCATGTGTAAATTACAAAAACATTCTTTTAAAAAGTTGCATTCTCAGGTTAGCTGTTAACAATGGTGATAGCTAGACAATATGTTGAAGATGTTAGCCCTCTGTGTTCTCTGTCTATGCCATGATGGTTAGATTGATTCTAATCTAAAAAGTGAGATAACAGAGTTTTACATGAATTCATGCAGTTTTTGAGCTCAGAGTTCTACATGAATGCATGCAGTTTTTGAGCAAAGTACAATGTTACCCCACAAGTACAAATTCACCCCACAAAATATATGTGTGCATGTGGGTCTTTGTCTATCTGTGTGTGTGTGTCTGTCTGGGTTGGGGGTTGTGAATGTGAGAAAGTCTATGTGTGTGTGTAGTGAGTGTAGAGTGTCTTAAGTCTGTGAGGGGGTGCATGTGTGAGTGTGGGAGTGTGTGTGTCTGTAAGGGTGTGTGTGGGTGTCTGTGTGCGCATCTGTGTATATGTGTGTCCGTGTATATGTGTGTATAGGAGTGCCTGTGTGTGTGTGTAGAAGTGTCTGTGTGTGTGTATAATGCAATGGTGGTCACCTGTAATGTGACATGAACCCAAGGTCCCAGTTGAAGCCCTCCCTATGGGTACCGAACCTAGCTATCAGCCTCTGCTCGGCCACTTTTCGCTACTGCCTGTCCTAAAGTCCGCCTTGGAGGATGGTCACGCGAAGGTCCAAGGTCAAATGTCCTGGACCACTGAAGTGTTCCCCAGCTGGAAGGGAACACTCCTGTCTGTTGATTGTTGTGCGGTGCCCATTCATCCGTTTTCATAGCCTTTGCTTGGTTTCCCCAATGTACCGTGCCTCAGGGCATCCTTGCCTGCAACGTATAAGATAGACAACGTTGGCTGAGTCACATGAGTACCTGCCATGTACAAGGTGGGAGGTGTCCCCACGCGTAATAGTGGTATCTATGCCCACACTCTCTCACGTCTTGCATGTCTTGCACTCTGACACGTGATGGTGGACATAGATACCACATTACTTGCAGGATTACATTGCACTTTGCTCAAAAACTGCATACATTCATGTAGAACTCTGAGCTCAAAAACTGCATGAATTCATGTAAAACTCCATTATCTCACTTTTTAGATTAGAATCAATCTAAACATCATGGCATAGACAGAGAACACAGAGGGCTAACACCTTCAACATATTGTCCAGCTATCACCATTGTTAACAGCTAACCTAAGAATGCAACTTTTTAAAAAAAGGTTTTGTGATTTACACATGAAAGAAGTGAAACTATCATGGTATTCAAACAGACGAAAGACTTAACAGACAATCAATTTTTCAATGTATAATTTCAGTTACATCACACTGTAAATTTTTGCTATAAATTCTGTGTGTTAGTATTGAGCCCTCCACTATCACCTGATAAAGGAGCGATGCTCCGAAAGCTAGTGTGCTTCCAATTAAACCTGTTGTTCTATAGCCTGGTGTTGTGTGATTTTTAACTTTGTACACCCCAGTCCAACACCGGCATCTCCAAATCATGAGCCTTGTCCTAAAACCACATCCTCCTGATTATTGATCCATTCACTAAGGGGAAATGTTTCTCCCTGCCTATGCCTCTCAATTTAGTACACATTAATCAAATTCTCTCCTCCCCACCTATCCTTCCTCAGCTCTGAGGAAAATGATCACAGCCTATCTAGTCTTTCTTCAAGGTCAAACCAGATGTCTCTTATTGTTCCAAATTAAAAATAATTAATTACAGGCAGATTAAAATCCATTCAGATTCATTTTGGCAGGGCAGTTTCAATATTAGACCATCATTAAATGAATCACGCCTTGGATTCTGCTTAGTCTAAAATAATCTATAACCAAGTTAAGCTGAACTGGTAGAAGTTAATCCTCTGGTAAATTGATTTTATTTTAGTTACAAAAACTGCTTAGTATTAAGGTTAATTGGAATGATTTTCTACACTGAAAGATGATAAACCTGATCATTATTTCAAAGTTATCAAATCTGGTGAGGACAGGTGTGAGATCAGTTACAGAGCTTCTTACCTGCAGGGCCATATCAGCAGGTGAAATTCACTGTCTAGTCTTACACATGAAAATGTGACAGTAACCAGAAGCTGTGGAAATGTGACCCAGCAGACCTTCAGGCAAAGAAGGGAGTAATACAGAAAGATAAAGTAATTTTTGTGCAGATGGCCAAAGGGAAAAACTTAGTCCATATTGCTGCCAGACACAGCTCCTGAATAAAACACATCAGATGCTGTGACGTGAATATTAGGTCAGATTGGTTGTGATCCATAAGGTCAAACCAGATATATCCTATTGTTCCACAAAAAAATTATAAATTACAGACAGACTAATATCCATTCAGATTCATTTTTCCAGGCCAGTTTCAATATTAAACCACCATTAGATATACCACTTCCTGAATTCTGCTTAATCTGCAATAATCTGTAACCAAGCTAAGATTTATTTTTTTAATTACAAATTTCCTTAGGAAAACTTTAACAGGAATGACTTTCTACACTGGAGGATCTCCATGACAGTAATAACTAACATTAATCATAGGTGACAATGACAGTGGCGACTGCCCTTGATTTGAGGGTGAATCCTATTCAGGTGCTGAGTTTCTGTTAGGAGTTTTCATGTGACTGACCAGGCCAATTTTTGACTCAGGTTAATGGGACACTGGGGACGCAAGGTATCTCACATGGCAGTGGGATCTGGAGTGCAGGAATTCATTTTCCTTTTTCTTCCTTCTCTGATGATGTCTGCTTCATTTACACTCAAATCATGATGTAGCTTGATGGACAATTTGTCACTATTTTGAACAATCAGTAGTGAGCTCCTCCTAGTCATTAATGTAATGATATCATGTTTGAAGCAGAGTGTCTTTGTAGTGCTGTCTTTGTTCTTCCTGAACTGGAGACTTGTGACCAGTGGTGCTCCTCAGGGATCAGTGCTGGGACTCCTGTTGTTTGGAATATATGTAAATGATTTGGAGGAAAATGTAGGTAGTCTGATTAGGAGGTTTGTGGATGACACAAAGACTGGGTGAACTAGGAATAGTGAGGAGAATTGCCAGAGGATGCAGCAGGATAGGGAAAGGCTGGAGGCTTGGGTGGAGAAATAGCAGAGGTCAGACACGTCAGCAGTGTTTACATCGGGCCTGTCCTGATGACAATGATGCTTTAACCCAATGGTCTAGGCATGGATGTGTATTACAACTAACTTTGATGTCACTGTGCCTCAATACTGGGGACATTACCATGGGAAAGGACAGTCATGTTAGTACATTTGCCCTGCCAGTGGATTTTCAGGACTTTGCAAAGGCAATGCTGTGATAATTCTCCAGGTATGTGAAGTGTCTGCTGTACATCACCAACTGCTTCTGATGTGTATAGGAGGATGGGGACCATGGCTGCTGCATAGACTTGAGCTTACTGCTGAGTTTGAGATCTCAGATTCTGTTTCTCAGGGATCCAAAAGCTGCATTGGAGTCAGTATTGGATTTAATTGTCAATATCTGTTTGAGAGAATAGGCTCCTGAGGTATGGGAAATGATCCATGTTGTCCAGGGATTTGTCATAGATTTTAATGGTCAGACGGCAGTGTTGTGTGATAGGAACGGGCGAGAAGCAAAACATGAAAATGAAACCCTAGCAGCTTTGGTTCGAAAATTACAAGCATTTTGAATCAACTCTGTTTGCTGCTTGTCATTTCTGACTTCAAAGCACCCAATGTTATTTCAGATATTACTGATTTCTTGCTATATATACATCTTCTTATTTATAGATCACCTGGCCATTGTGACACAACTGATAAAGGTTTGACTCAGCAAGTCTGGAAGAAAAACCGTCTGGTCATTTGGAACTTTAAGCAATCATTTCCATCTCCTCTGGGTCCATCTTTTGATTCCTTCTCTGTCCTATTGTCATCTCATTTTGACGTCAACTGTTCTCCTGCTTGCCATAATCACTTAATAAAAACCGGAAGAACTGAGGATGAAAGAATTCAGAAATAAAAACAGAAATTGCTGGAAAAGCTCAGTAGGTCTAGCAGCAACTGTGGAGAGAAATCAGAGTTATTGTTTTAGGTCCAGTGATACTTCCTCAGAACTGACCACAACACTTCCTCTTTGTTCTTACTTACACAACTGAATCTTTAATAAAAGCAGCATTCTGCAAATGTAGCAGACCTGAGACAATATTAAAAATTTCTGGAGGAACTCAGAAGATCTGGCAGCATCTGTAGAGAGAGAAAATCAGTGTTAACATTTCAAGTCCAGTATGGCTCTTCATTGGAACATGTCTTCGACTGAAGAGTCAAATTGGATTTATAAGTTGATTTCTCCACAAATGCCGCTGAGTTTCTCCAGTACTTTCAGTTTGTATAACTAATCTTTTTCTCAGACTATATTTCATCTAAAAATTTTCTGGTTTTGATGGCCATTTACCTGTGCTGCTGAATATTTCCAGCTTTTTTCTTCAGATTTCCAGCATCTTACTTTTGTTTCTATTTTAGAAAATATTGGCAGAGGACTCTGTTTGCCTAATTTGGGACCACCTCTGAGCAATCTTTGGCGTTCCAAGTTAGGAGAAAGTTCAGTTGGAACAACTTGATATATAGATGATGTTTGTGCACCTGAAAGTTGCCAGAACAATGAAGAGAATTATGAGGCATTCAGTGTAATCGAAATTCATTTGTCATGTTTGATATATGTATTAATGATCTGGATGCAGATATGAGGCTAATTTAAAATACTAAAAGTTGTAAACAGAAAAGGAACAGACTTCAGGAAGAAATTGAATGATTGGCAGACTTTTGGCAGACTGAATTGAATGCAGCAAACTGTGATGTGATTTGTTCTTGTAGGAATGAGAAGAGACACATGTAAACAAACTCAAATTATTCTAAAGGAGTGGCGTATGGTGGATGGAAACGAGTCTTCAAAAGTTGTAAGAGAACTAAAACATCGATTAAAAAGGGATTTGAGATCCTCGATCTTATAATAATGGTCTGGAGTACAAAGCACTAGATTGATCCAGGATTATAATCTATTCAGTTTCCTGTGGCCTACTTGAGGTGCACAATCCCAGTGAGGGCACAGATGAATTTGGCATGAATGGTAACAGGCATTGAAGGATGCTAGTTAAATGTTGATACAAAGAACAAAGAACGAACAAAGAACAATACAGCATAGGAACAGGCCCTTTGGTGTCCAAGTCTGCGCTGCCACATTTTGCCCTTCCATATTAAAACTGTCTTCACTTACAGGATCCATTTTCTTCAATTCCCTTCCTATTCATGTATTCGTCCAGGTGTTTCTTAGACAGTCTTAGAGTCTAAGAGATGTACAGCATGGAAACAGACCCTTTGGTCCAACCCGTCCATGCTGACCAGATATCCCAACCCAATGTACTCCCACCTGCCAGCACCCGGCCCATATCCCTCCAAACCTTTCCTATTCATATAACCATCCAAATGCCTCTTAAATGTTGCAATTGTTCCAGCCTGCACAACATCCTCTGGCAGCTCATTCCATACACGTACCACCCTCTGCGTGAAAATGTTGCCCCTTAGGTCTCTTTTATATCTTTCCCCTCTCACCCTAAACCTATGCCCTCTAGTTCTGGA
>NC_057721.1:67769591-67777901 GCF_004010195.1 Chiloscyllium plagiosum | reverse complement strand
CTAACCTTGCCAATCAGTCTCCCATGGGGAACATTGTTGAACGCCTTACTGAAGTCCATATAGATCACATTTACTGCTCTGCCCTCATCAATCTTCTTTGTTACTTCTTCAAAAAACTCAATCAAGTTTGTGAGACATGATTTCCCACACACAAAGCTATGTTGACTATCCCGAATCAGTCCTTGCCTTTCCAAATACATGTATATCCTGTCCCTCAGGATTCCCTCCAACAACTTGCCCACCACCACAGAAAATGTCTACCAGCATGTTGCGTTGTATGGGGAATTTTAGCTCTGAAGAAAGGTTGGATAGACTGGGCATGTTTTCATTGGAATGCAAGAGGTTGAGGGGCAACCTGAAACAAGTTTATAAGATTGTAAATAGTATAGATAGAGTGGAAAGCATGAGGCTTTTTTCCAGGGTGCAGGGGTCAATTACTAGGGGACACAGGTACAAAGTGTGAGGGGGAAAATTTAAGAGAGATGTGAGAGCCATGTTTTTCACACAAAGGGTGGTGAGGGCCTGGAATGCGCTGAGAGGACGTGGTGGAAACAGACACAATAGTAGATTTCAAGACCTCCCTGCCCTCCCCTTCACTGTTTGATCACACAGCATTGCCCTTTGATGTGAAAGGCACTGCTTGGCACTGCTTGTCACTGGCCACTTGGGTGTTTCCTTTCTTCCTGATGGTGGAAATTTGAATAAAGTTTTGTGCACCTTGTGTCTTTCACTGTGTCTCACACCTGCTCATGCATAATATGGGTGCTGGGGAAAAAATAAGCACTACCGCCTAACTGTGGTAGTGTGGGGGAAAAAAAAGAAAAAAAACACCAACAAGGTTTGCTGGTCAGCTTCCTGAGGTCACAGGAAGGTCATGCAGCCTCCACTTAAATCCTAAGCCACAGGTAGGGTTTTTTTTTCTTTTTCTTTTTTTTACTGCCACCTAAGTGCGGTAGTGCTTATTTTTTCCCCAGCACCCATGGTGTGTGTGTGCAGGTGTGAGACACAGTGAAAGACACAAAGTGCACAAATCTTTATTCAAATTTAGCCGCAGGTAGGTTGATCAATAATAGGAAATTGATGGATAATAGGTGTCAATTAGCTCATAATTGAGCCTAATTGCCATCTTGCTCCCAGAGGCCTTTCTACACTTTGTTAGCACATTAGTTAGGCCACTGTTGGAATATTGGATGTTGTGAAACTTGAAAGGGTTCAAAAAAGATTTACAAGGATGTTGCCAGGGTGGGAGGATTTGAGCTATAGGGAGACGCTGAACAGGCTGGGGCTGTAATCCCTGGAACGTCATAGGCTGAGAGGTGACCTTATAGAGGTTTACAAAATTGTGAGGGGCATGGATAAGGTAAATAGACAAAGTCTTTTCCCTAGGGTTGAGGAGTCCAGAACTAGAGGGCATAGGTTTAAGGTGAGAGGGGAAAGATATAAAAGAGACCTAAGGGTCAACGTTTTCACACAGAGGGTATGGAATGAGCTGCCAGAGGAAGTGGTGGAGGCTGGTACAATTGTAACATTTAAGAGGCATTTGGATGGGTATATAAATAGGAAGGGTTTAGAGGGATATGGGTCGGGTGCTGGCAGGTGGGACTAGATTGGGTTGGGATATCTGGTTGGCATGGATGGGTTGGACCGAAGGGTCTGTTTCCATGCTGTACATCTCTATGACTCTCTGTTTCAGTCGGGGAGTTTTTGTGCTGCTGGCAACAGATGTCGGCCATCTCCCATGATGAAGTGGGCCTTGTTGGTATGTTTTCTGCCATGACACACTTCATTAAATGCAGCCCATATGTGAGTTATTTTGAGACAGTGTGTTAAATGTGGTATGTTTTTGAGGAACGGGGCAGAGCGCATCTAAGATTCTCAAAGTTCCTTAATGCATGCCTGATTAATTCATAACTAATTGAAAGACACGGATTTTCTATTATTAGTCATCATTGCAGCAATTGGTGTACCATGTGACTACAACAACATCGACAATTTAATGAGATGCCCCAAGCTGCTTCACAGGAGCATTAATAGACAAAATCTGACACCATGACACCTGAGACGAATTTATAGCAGTCAACCAAAATCTTGGACACAAAGATAGGTATCTGAAAGGAGGAATGCAGGTTAGACAGGCAGAGAAGCATGACTAGGGGACTTGAGCTTGAGGTGTTGGGAACTAAAGGTATAGCCACAATAGCGGAGTGATGAAAACTAGATATGGGCAAGAGTCCACAATTACACAACCATAGAAAACTCTCAGAGTTGTGGGGCAGTAGAAAAACCTGTTGTGGTAGGTGCAGGAGAGAGGGGAGGACTAAGACTCAAACTATGGAGGGATTTCAAAATAATATGGAGAACTTTAATGTCATGATATTAGCTTTAAATCAATCAGCAATCTTCTTTCATGCCTTGGCTTTCCCTTAAAAAAATTGATATTCTTGCAAATTGATGAGTGCAAGAATTAGGTCTAAAGATATCAAATAGTATGGGGTGAAAGCAGGAACAGGGCATATTGAATGGCAGAACAGCCTTAAAGGACTGAATGGCCATTCCCTGCTCCTATCTATTATCTTTCTAAAACATAAAGCTTCAAAGTTAAAAATCATACAACACCAGGTTATAGTCCAACAGGTATATTTGGAAGTATTAACTTTCGGAGCGCTGCTAATTCATCAGGTAATGAATAGGGCAGGAGCCATGGTCACCTGATGAAGGAGCAGCGCTCTGAGCTGCTAGCAAAAACATGACTGAAGGTGTCAGCCGCAGATAAGCTGATACAGAGGCCATCAAAATGGCTTCAGGTAAACTGGAGGAAATGTCTTTTCCATCTACCCCCATGCCCCATACTGATGATAAATAAAGACTTGAAAAGCTGGAAGTAAATGAAATGTAGAAAATGCTGGAAATGCTCTTTAGGTCAGTTTATGCAGGGAAAGAGAAACACCAAGTTAACGTGTCAGACTTTTATCATTAACTGAAAGAATAATGTGCCTATTCTATCTACCCATACTGGTGAGTATATTCGGCACTTTCTGCTTTTGAAAAAACTAAGGAAAGGTGAAGGTGACGCAGGCTGGAAACAGCCCAAAGGCAGTCATTTGAGTTTTATGATTTCTACAGCTGTACTTGCTGACTGAAGGATTTCTTAGCAGAACACAATGGAGCAGTAACAATCCATAAGGTAAGCTTCGGCAGGAAAGAACTGCAATCTTGGACACACTACTGACAGCCTCATAGTCTCCCAGTCTGCAGGAATGCTGATGGAGGAAATGGAAACTGAACAGAGGTTGCATAATAGCTGCTGATTTAAGAGACCAGGGACATTTCTGTGGCAAGAATAGTGGGAGCTTTCTGCTGTGTTTGGTCTGGGATACACCAGACCTGAATTAGCCCCTAAAGTGGCACAAATTGTCCATTCCCCAGCACTGCAAAGTTAAGGTAAATATAGATACATAAGTATTGCTTATCACCCATCATTAGGAGTAAGTTATCAAGATAAAAGTAAATTACAAGTTAAAAAAAGTTTTAATGTTGTTTACAATTTCCCTGAAGCATTGGAAAACATTGAGGTATGCTGTGAGTTAATAATTTTGAAAGCAGCATGGAATATTTCAGAATTCTCGTGATTTAAGATGTGGGTTTTTTTCTGAAAGAAAATGTGGAATAATATTTAAGACACTTAACCCTTTATTCTGTTGAATAATATTCACTAAAAATCCTGCATTGACCCTAAAGTCAAGAGTATTTTCTTTTTAGGTGTTCAAATGTGACCTTCCTTATCTAAGTTGTTGCTGTGATTTAAAAAGTTTTTTTAAAAATAATGCTTCTAATAAATCATTTAGGGGTTGAAAAAAAACTACCAAAGCTAAAACGTATTTTTAACCTTTCAGCCTGTGTCAATAATGTCAAAATTCCTGTCAAAATTCACAGTCACATTCTGATAAAAATAGTGATATTAAGATTTAGAAAGGACCTAAGGGGCAACTTTTTCATGCAGAGAGTGGCGCGTGTGTGTGGAATGAGGTGCCAGAAAAAGTGGTGAAGGCTGGTATAGTTACAGCATTTAAAAGGTATCTAGATGGGTATATGAATAGGAAAGATTTAGAGGGATATGGGCCAAATGCTGGCAAATGGGACTAGATTTGTTTAGGATATCTGGTTGGCATGGACAAGTTGGACCGAGGGGTCTGTTTCTGTGCTGTATATCTCTATGACTCTATCTTCCTGTTTGGCACAATCTCTGTTCCAAAACTGCCAAAACATAGCAGTAAAATAAGTTTATTCTTATTGCTAAAAATTCACATCGTCTTCCTGGAGTATAAACTTATGTCAAAATTTTAAAAAGAGCTAAAATGATTGAAAAGTGTCCTCCATTGATTTTATTCATGTATTTTTTTTTGTTTTTATCAACTGTGTGTGTGCGCGCGCGTGTCTCTCCCCCACTTAAAAACAATTCTGCCAGTTTTCCACAACTCTTTTCCGCATACTTTCTAACTCTGCTGCTTCTGAAGGGAGGGGGTGGCAGTATGCAGGAGGCTCAAGGTGAAGATTGAAATGTTAAAAGTGTTAAATGATATAGCGAACAACGGGGGCTGGCTTGAGTGTTTGATTCCACCAAAGTTCAGCCAACCGTGGCAGTAACTTTTTGAAGGGGGGGGGGGGGGTTGACAAAAATGTTTCTTAATAGTTCAGTGACATCACTGGGAGAGGAGGGGGTGCATTTAATAAAAGCTCCTTATCCTTCCTCACCCCTCTCTCGGCAGGTAGGAACCATCCAGGCACTGACTTGTTTTCTTCCCCCCCCCCCCCGCTCCAGAATCTTGCCCCGTGTCTGGTGTTGGATCGTCCCGGTTTACAGCGAGCCTATCGCCGCCTCATAGTGCACCGCAGCCCCGGCACAATGACCCTCTGATTCCCTTCTCTCTCAAGGTAAGCAATTCTCTTCAATTCATTTCTGGAGAAAGCCCGCGCGTCCTTTCCCTCACCCAAGCACTGTTTTTTTTTTCTTACAATGAACTTTTAAAAACAAAATTTGAAAGAAAATTAAACAAAAAGATTATAGTCCTGTTTACTTGTTTTTGATGCGTTTAATTTCCTACAACCTTTGATCTGCACCGAAAAATGTATTTTCAAACTATTTGCATGTTGCAACATTTTATTCTTGCTGATTTTTAAAATTATATAATTCAGCTTTCCTTTCAGACTTTTATGCTAGAGTCAGAATGTAACGATCTTTTTTTCCCCTCTCTGAAAGTTTATTAATAAATCATTCTGAGAGACTAACCTCCTCTGATGACGAGTTGCTGGAGTTTGGCACGTTAGTTGGCGATTTTGATTTGTTTACGTCCTGTTCAAGGATTGGAGTAAAAAAAAGATGTGACTACAATGCAATGACTTCCTCCCTCCCCAACCCCCTTTCCTCGTACGGCCAGCGTGAGAATCAAATTGAATAAGGAGGAATTTTGTGGACTGTACCTCCTGCAGAAACTTCCTGACCTGAAGGTGTAAGATCTGAAGTTTTGAACTTCGCTAAGCAGAGTTCATGTGAAAATCCAGGCAGTTTGGCAAGGTGTGGAAACAAGTTAAATATTACCATCAAGACTATAGATTTAAAAAAACGTTTAACTCCTTCTCCACCATTAAGTTTGAAATTATAATTTAAAAAATTGTACAACTGGACCAAACACCTGCTCCCATCTCGCTTCCCCACTCAAAAAAAATGAAAGACCTGACTTTCTCTGCAACAAAATCAGAATTTGCTGGAGGAACTCAGCAAGTTGGGCAGCAACTGTGGAGAGAAAGCAGAGCTTCGCCAGCAATTTCTGATTTTGTTTCAAATTGTCAGCATTGACCATTGTTTTAATCCTTGACTTTCTATAGGTGTTTCACGGTGCTGCACAGTACTCTAGAGCTAATGAAGTAATTTGAAAGTGTGGCATTGTATGGAATTGCAGCAGCCAATTTGGACACAGCAAGATCCCACAAATAGCAATGTGATAACGGAAAGGAAAATACAAACTTTCACTTGCATTGCGTGCTTCATGGCTGAGTCTCAACCATGTCAATTAAATACTTTTGAAGTGTAGTTGGCAATACAGGATTCACTCAGCCAACTCTTTCAAAATAGCATTGTGATAATGACTGCATAACCTGTCTTTGTGAAATCAGTAAAGGGATAAATATTGGCCAGAACCTTTGAATTACCTCCTGATCTTTCACATACATCTGATGGGACCTCGGTTTAGCCTGGCTCTTTGTGCTTTAGTCCTGGAGTGCAAGTGAACTCAAAGCCTTGTGTCTCAGTGGTGAGACAGCTGCCAACTGAACCACAGCTGATGCTAAAAAGATCTGATGATCTGCTTTTAGTAATGGTGATTGAAAGATAAACGTTGACATAATGCCAAAAGTGATGCTGTGATAAAGAGCAAGGAAGCTGAGGGATAACCTAATAGAGATTTATAAAATCATGAGGACCTTGAATAGAGTAAATTGTCAAGGTCCTTTCCCCAGGCTAGGGGAGTCCAAAACTGGAGGGCATGGGTTTAAGGTGAGAGGGGAAAGATTTAAGAGGGACCTGAGAGGTAACATTTTCACGCAGAGGGTAGTGCATGTATGGAATGAGCTGGCAGAGGAAGTGGTGGAAGCTGGTACAATTACAGCATTGAAAAGGCATCAGAATGGGTATATGAATAGGAATGGTTTATAGGAATATAGGCCAAATGCTGGCAAATGGGATAAGATTTATTTAGGATATCTGGTCAGCATGGCAAGTTGGACGGAAGGGTCTGTTTTCATGCTGTACATCTCTGTGACTCGATGGCTCTACAAGGTGTATGGGAATCAAAGTAAAAGTCAAGACTTCTTTTAACAAGGAGCAAGACAGTCAGGTCGAGAGTGAGAGAATAAGGGACCAAGAAATGGAAACTTAGTAATAACAATACCCAAAATTTTAAAAAGACTTGAGGATGGGAAAAGTACATTTTGTGTTTTAAAATTATTTTGAATGATTACCAGATTGATCAGTTAATGTGACTGGCCCTGATGTATTTATTTAGACTTTGTTTAATTATCCCATTCTGGGAGTGATAAACTTTAAATACAAAGTTAAAAATCACACAACACCAGGTTATAGTCCAACAGGTTTAAAATTGGAAGCACACTAGCTTTCGGAGTGCCGCTCCTTCATCGGGTGATTGTGATTTAAATACAATAGTTGCCCCAGGAGCTCAAAATTCCTTGAATATGTTAACAACCTACACACTCCATTTAAAAGGCAAACATTGCATTGAGAGCTCAAGCTCATTGTTGATGAGGAGAAACAATTTGCATTAGCTGCTCCAAAAGCAGTTCTGACCTCCTTTTTGAAGTCAGCTTTCAAGCATAGTTTTTTAAAGACAGCTCTGGAAGGAGAGAACTGCAAATAAACCAAACTGCTGAAGACAGTATTTACTGGAAGTTTACCTTTTGAGACGCAATTATCCAGGGGACTTTGATTAGGTTGTTTTACCCTTTACACTGTCATGACAGAGTATACCGGAAACTCTCATTGCGAAAATTAAAGTTAGTGTACAAAGGTACTGCAAGGGTTAAAATGCCATCAGTTTTGTAACAGTTGTTGCACAAAGAAGTTATGGGAAGCAGGATATAATACAAAAGTGTACAAGGTTGTTTTCATGATTTTTTGCCCATATTTTTATAAGCTATGGTGGATGTTGTGCCACTCAAATGGGCTGCCTTTTCCTGGATTGTATCAAGCTTTTTTAATGTTGCACTGCACCCATCCAGCCAAATAGAGAATAATCCATCACAATTCTAACTTGTGCCTTGCAGATGGTGGACAGGTTTTGGGGAGTCAGGAAGTGAGCTCAATTAGATTAGATTCCCTACAGTGTGGAAAGCAGGCCCTTTGGCCCAACCAGTCCACACCAACTCTTCGAAGAGTAACCCACCCAGACCCACTTCCCTCTGACTAATGTAACTAACACTACGGACAATTTAGCATGGCCAATTCACCTAACCTGCACATCTTTGGACTGTGGGAGGAAACCGGAGCACCTGGAGAAAACCCACACAGTCACGGGGAGAATGTGCAAACTCCACACAGACAGTTGCCCAAGGCTGGAATTGAACCTGGGATCCTAGTGCTGTGAGGCAGCAGTGCTAACCACTGAGCCACCATGCCGTTACTCACAGCAAAATTCTTGGCCTTGAAGCTGTTCTTGTAGCTACAGTATATATATTTTGGGCGGCACGGTGGCACAGTGGTTAGCACTGCTGCCTCACAGCGCCAGGAGACCCGGGTTCAAT
>NC_057721.1:67750714-67769549 GCF_004010195.1 Chiloscyllium plagiosum | reverse complement strand
GTGGACTTGTTGGGCCGAAGGGCCTGTTTCCACACTGTAAGTAATCTAATCTAATCTAACATATGACTGGCCCAGTTCACTTTCTGATCAACAGTAAGTCTCCAGGATGGTGAAAGCAGGTGGTTCAACAATGGTAATGCCATTGAATTCCAAGCAGCTGTAGTTGGGTTCTCCCATTGTAGGAGATGATCATTTAAAACCAAACTACTGCAGATGCTGAAAATCTGAAATAAAGACAGAACATATTGGTCTTGCAGTATCCATGGAGAGAGAAACTTTTGAATCCAATATGACATCTTCAGAACCTCTTTTTCATAAATGTAGGTGGAAAGGAACTGAACAAGGGGGACAGAGGGATTGTCAAATCAAGGTAAAGAGAAATAATTTCAGTGGGTGTTTTAAAAAATTCTCAAGGTCAAGGACCAGGCTCGCAGGAAAGTAGTCTGACACAGAACAAACAGCCAAGAGGCGAGTCTGCTAGAATATAGTTTTATTCCCCGCAGTGTCCCCACAACCAGTCTCGTACTTACAACGGGTCTGGCTTATACTCACTCTACATGTTACCAAAACTGGGAGCCGTCAGTTCTCGTAGAGCGGTTGCCAACAACCCACGCTCGGCGGTTAAACGTAACCCCGGAGCAGACTCTACCGAACTGGAGACTTCTCCAGCTGATATACCCTTTTCCAGATATAAACATTCATGTGAACAGCAGAGCAAGGCTAAAAAACACATTCCATTCTGGTTACATACAGATAAGAAGATTCACACGGGAAGGTGTATAACAAGATTCACACGGGACTAAGCGACACCTTCGATTTTCGGTTAGATTCACACATGTATTGGGACACAATTTTAACCCTTTCACCACAGTGGGGCAGGAATAGATTGAAATGATGGAACTGCCAGGGTAGTCCTGTTGGTGGACTTTAGGAAAAAGGTGGAAGTGACTGTGTGAGTAGGGGCACTCTGAGGTGAGAAGCTGTGGATGGGAGATCTCCAGAGGAGATGAAGTCAGTGATAGTCCTGGAATGTTCAGTAGCGGGTTCATGATTCTGAAGGATACAGACTGAAGTGTCTGAGAGCTCAGCTTCTGCAAGTCATAGACCAGCATGATAGATGACAGCAGCACCACCCTTATTAGCAAGTGATTGCCTGACACTTGCAATCCAAATGTTACTTGGCACTTACCAGGTCAAGCATGGATACTGTCCACATTGTGTGTGGCCAACATTTTGAGTACTGTGCCCAGTTTTAAACTCCTTATTTATGAAAGAATTTGATTACAGAAACAGTTCAGAGAAATTTGAGGGACTGAGTTATAAGGAGACGTTGGACAAGCTTGGACTTTTTTCTTTAGAGAGTAGGAGGCTGAGGGGATATCTTACAGACGTGTATAAGATCATGAGAAGCATAGATAGGATGAATGCACTCCATGGTTTTCCCAGGGTTGGGAATCGAGAACTAGAGGGTATCAGTTTAAAGTAAGAGGGGAAAGAATAAATGGGAACCTGAGGGGCAACTTTTTTATGGAATGCTCTGCCAGTAGAAGTCATAGAATCATAGGGGTGTACAGCATGAAAACAGACCCTTCAGTCCAACTCGTCCATGCCGACCAATATACCAACCTAATCTAGTCCCACCTGCCAGCGCCCGACCCATATCCCTCTAAACCTTTCCTATTCATATACACATCCAGGTGCCTTTTAAATGCTGCAGTAGTACTCACCTCCACCACTTCCTCAGGCAGCCCATTCCAGACACAAACCACCCTCTGCATGAAAAAGATACCCCTTATGTCTCTTTTATATCTTTCCCCTCTCACCCTAAATCTATGCCCTCTAGTTCTAGACTCCCCGACCCCAGGGAAAACGATTTTGTCTATTTATCCTATCCATGCCCCTCATAATTTTATAAACCTCTATAAAGTCATCCCTCAGCCTCCGATGTTCCAGGGAAAACAACCCAAGCCAATTCAACCCCTCCCTATAGCTCAAATCCTCCAACCCTGGCAACATCCTTGTAAATCTTTTCTGAACCCTTTCAAGTTTCACAACATCCTTCCGATAGGAAGGAGACCGGAATTGCATGCAATATTCCAAAAGTGGCCTTAGCAATGACCTGTACAGCTGCAACATGACCTCCCAACTCCTGTATTCAATAAGGTTAAAAACAATGACTGCAGATGCTGGAAACCAGATTCTGGATCAATGGTGCTGGAAGAGCACAGCAATTCAGGCAGCATCAAGGAGCTTCAGCAAAATCAACGTTTCGGGCAAAAGCCCTTCATCAGGAATAAAGGCAGAGAGCCTGAAGCGTGGAGAGATAAGCTAGGGGAGGGTGGGGGTGGGGAGAGAGTAGCATAGAGTACAATAGGTGAGTGGGGGAGGAGATGAAGGTGATAGGTCAGGGAGGAGAGGGTGGAGTGGATAGGTGGAAAAGGAGCTAGGCAGGTCGGACAAGTCCGGACAAGTCAAGGGGACTGGAAGTTTGAAACTGGGATGAGGTGGGGGAAGGGGAAATGAGGAAGCGGTTGAAGTCCACATTGATGCCCTGGGGTTGAAGTGTTCCGAGGCGGAAGATGAGACGTTCTTCCTCCAGGTATCTGGCGGTGAGGGAACGGCGGTGAAGGAGGCCCAGGACCTCCATGTCCTCGGCAGAGTGGGAGGGGGAGTTGAAATGTTGGGCCACGAAGAACGCCTCATCCTCGATGCTGCCTGAATTGCTGTGCTCCTCCAGCACCATTGATCCAGAATCCTGTATTCAATACTCTGACCAATAAAGGAAAGCATAACAAATGCCGCCTTCACTATCCTATCTACCTGTGACTCTACTTTCAAGGAGTTATGAACTTGCACTCCAAGGTCTCTTTTTTTCAGCAACAATCCCTAGGACCTTATCATTAAGTGTATAAGTCCTGTTAAGATTTGCTTTCCCAAAATGCAAAAGCTCACATTTATCTAAATTAAACTCCAACTGCCACTTCTCAGCCCATTAGCCCATCTGATCAAGATCCTGTTGTAATCTGAGGTAACCTTCTTCGCTGTCCAC
Source organism: Chiloscyllium plagiosum (assembly GCF_004010195.1). Lineage (NCBI taxonomy): Eukaryota > Metazoa > Chordata > Chondrichthyes > Orectolobiformes > Hemiscylliidae > Chiloscyllium > Chiloscyllium plagiosum. The sequence goes on along the minus strand of NC_057721.1, from coordinate 67,766,500 downwards.
TGCATCTCCAAGTCTGGTGTCATCAGCAAACTTACGAACTATACCTCTTATGCTTACATCCAAAACATTTATATAAATGACAAAAAGTAGTGGACCCAGCACCAATCCTTGTGGCACTCCACTGGTCACAGGCCTCAAGTCTGAAAAACACCCCTCCACCACCACCCTCTGTCTTCTACCTTTGAGCCAGTTCTGTATCCAAATGGCTAGTTCTCCCTGTATTCCATGAGATCTAACCTTACTAACCAGTCTCCATGGGGAACCTTGGTGAACGCCTTACTGAAGTCCATGTAGATCTGTCCTCATCAATCCTCTTTGTTACTTCTTCAAAAAACTCAATCAAGTTTGTGAGACATGATTTCCCCCACACAAAGCCCTGTTGACTATCCTTAATCAGTCCTTTCCTTTCCAAATACATGTACATCCTGTCCCTCCGGATTCCCTCCAACAACATGCCCATCACTGACGTCAGGTTCATCGGTCTATATTTCCCTGGCTTGTCCTTACCACCTTTCTTAAATAGTCGCACCACGTTAGCCAACCTCGCTTCTTTTATCAACTGTACCAGCCTCAGATTGATCGCTTTCCTCACTATCTCCCTGAATTCCAACCCCCCCAACCTTACTAGTTTAAATCCTCCCGAGCAGCTCGAGCAAGTCTCCCTTTCAGTATATTTGTCCTCTTCCAATTCAGGTGCAATCCATCCTTCTTGTACAGGTCGCTTCTACCCCAGAAGAAATTCCAGTGATCCAAAAATGTGAATCTTTCTCCCATACACCAGCTCCTCAGCCATGCATTCATCTATCTATATCTTCCCTTCAGAATCTCATCCTTTTCCCTTCCTATGTGGTCGGTTCCAATGTGTAAAATGACCTCTTGCTGGGCCCTCTCCCACTTTGAGAACATTCTGCAACTCTTTGAGACATCCTTGATCCTGATTTGGAGATGCTGGTGTTGGACTGGGGTGTACAAAATTAAAAATCACACAACACCAGGTTATAGTCCAACAGGTTTAATTGGAAGCACACTAGCTTTCGGAGCGCTGCTCCTTCGTCAGGTGGTTGTGGAGGACACAATTGTAAGGCACAGAATTTGTAGCAAAAGTTTACAGTGTGATGTAACTGAAATTATACATTGAAAAATACCTTGATTGTCTGTTGAGTCTTTCATCTGTTCGAATACCATGAAAGATGTGGAGCTATCATGGTATTTGAACAGATGAAAGACTCAACCAAGAATCAAGGTATTTCTCAATGTATAATTTCAGTTACATCACACTGTAAACATTTGCTATAAATTCTGTGTCTTACAAGTGTGTCCTCCACAACCACCTGACGAAGGAGCAGCACTCAGAAAGCTAGTGCTTCCAATTAAACCTGTTGGACTGTAACCTGGTGTTGTGTGATTTTTATCCTGGCTGCAGAAACCTCTGTCTGTAGCTTGGACTCGAGAGTCCCTGAACACAATCGATCTCTTGGAACCCGAATTACACCTCATTGCATTAGAGCCAGTCTCAATATCAGAAACTTGACTGTTCATTTTACATTCTCTTGAGAATCCATCACCTACTACATTTTCCAAACCAGCATACTTGTTTGAAATAGGGATAGCCACAGAAGATTCCTGCACTTGTGATTTAGGCAGGTGGGTTAACAACATTTAAAAGGCATTCGGAGAAATGGACTAAAAGGATATGTTCCAAGTGCAGGGAAATGGTGTTACCGTGGATAGACATTTTGGTCGGCATGGACCAGTCTGTGCTATAGGACACTATGACTCTAATATTCACGGAAGTGATTTCTGGCACACAGAAAGGTTGCATAGGTTAAGCCGATATCCATTGGAACATATAAGATCTGAAGGTCTTTAAGGTGTAAGCTGAAAGGATGTTACCCTTTGCAAGAGCGTCTAGCACATGGGAACACAGTTTGAAAATAAGGTGTTTCCAATTTCTGAAGAAGAAGAGGGTAATATTTTTGCTTTCAGATAGTGTTGCATCTGTCAAATTCCCTTTCCAGCAGAGAGGTTGAGGCATGGTAATTGAATATTGATAGATTTAGATAGATTCTTGACTAACAAGGTAGTCAAAGGATATGAGACTAGCCAGGAAAATGTGTTGAAGCCACAATCAAATCACCCATGATCATGTTGAATATTGAGCCAGCTAAATGGGCCAAATAGTCTCCTTCTGATCTTAGGTCATTAGTTTGCGGAAGGGAGGGACTACCCAGTAAAGTGGAGGAGCCTAGAGAGAAAATTCTACTATACCTAACATAACTGCTGATGTCTCTATCACTGATGACGGAACACTGAGAAAAATATGTAATTTCACGAAGCTATATGTGAGATTTGTAACTAGGACAGGAATTTTGAACCCAACAGGCTGAGGGAAGAGAGCCAGTGAAAGTTGCCGGTCACTCTGATCAATTCCCCCCTCTTTACAGTGGCTCTGCAATCCTACCTCTAAGAAAAAATCATGGCTTCAAGTGCCAATTCAGGGATTCGGGTACAAATTCTCCCCTGACACTCTATTGCAAAACGAATGAAATGTCCTGCACACTCAAAGGTGGCATTATTAAAATGAGGTGGTAAATTTTCCATCCTTTTCAGGGATGGATGGAAAGTACCCTGTGACATTAATTCGAAGAAAAACGATGGGAGTGTCCTGATTAATCTTTATCCTGTGACTACTGTCTAAAACAAATTATCTGACTCTTTGACCACATTTTTTGATCATCTGCCCTAATATTGCCTTATCTGGTCAGTGTCATATCTTGTTTTATAATGCTCACGTGAGCACCTTGAGAAGTTTGGTTATGCGAATTGGCACTCTACAAATTCAAATTGGTGTTGGCAGTTTGTTGCATTGCTGTTTGTGTGATCTTGCCGTATGCAATTTATGTATTTACAACAGTTCAAGAGCACTTCATTGTCAGTAAAGTACTCTGGGATGGCCTGAATTTCTGCAACGGATATATAAATGTATGAAAAGCAAAGAATTTGATGTGCTTGAACTTAGAGTCGTACACCATGCGAACAGACCCTTTGGTCCAACTCATTCATACCAACCAAGTTTCCCAAACTAAACCATTTGCCTGAGTTTGACCCATATTCCTCTAAATCTTTCCTATTCATGTACCTTTCCAAATGTCCTTTAAGTGTTATTACTGTATGTGCCACTTCCTCTGCCAGTACATACTACACACGAACCACCCTCTACGTGAGAAAGGTTGCCCCTCGGGTCCCTTTTAAATCTTTCTCTTCTCATCTTAAACCTATGCCCTCACTTGAAAGGCAGGAAGTCATATACGCACCGCACCTTCCAAAAACACCCATGTGATAATGGCCAGACAATCTAAATTTGAGTTGTTGATTGAGAGATAAATATCGGCTAAGGCATCAGAGATAACCTCCCTGTTTTTTCTCATGCACATTCAGAGAGTTAGTACAGACATCACTGGCTGAATCATGCCTTCTTCTGCACTGTATTAGCATCAAAATGACACCACTTCCAGTAGTGCAGCCCTCTTTCAGTACTCCACTACATTGATGGCCTGGAGCTTTTGGAGTGGGACTTGAACCCACAGTCTTCTGGCTCAGTTGAGAGTACGACCAACCGTGTCATTAAGCCTGTGAAAAGAGGTTTCAATCATCAAAAAAACTTCCATTGGCCAGCTACAGCCAACTCACTAAACACTCAGAATGTGAGACCACTTTGTGCTGCATCCAGTGCAAAATGTAAAATCTAGAAATGTACATCAGTGAATGAAAACTGTACCAACAAAAGGGTAGGGTGATGCTGAGAATGGAGAAAAGTGTGTGGAATTATTAAAATGTGTTATACATTTGAATATTCAAAGTCTCAGATATCTCCTTCAGTTTATGCATTGGTAGGTTAGAATGCCTCTCCTTTCCTTGAAATCTCACTTGATACTTTGAGATTGAGTGTTTTTTTTCTGTGTAGATGCAGATATTCCTGACACAAAAGTAAATGTGCCTTGCATTGACCAGGCCTGGTATAATCAACATAAATTTATTCTTATACCTGTTTAACTCTATAGATTATTTAATATCTGATATAAAATTTAGTTTTCTGAACTTTCCATTGTCTTGCGTGTTGATCTTGCATGATTGTCTGAAAATGTGCAATTTTTTAAATCATTTCTTCTGCAAGTTATGTTCTCAGTGTCCAGTATTCACTGAGTAGGATCATATGGTAAAAAGCTGAAAATCTTGAATAAAGACAAAATGTTCTGGCTGCATGTTACTCAGAGTCTGAAGCGGGGAAGGATAAGAAACTGCTTCAGGTGAGAGCCTACGTTAGAACTACAATTATAAGTCTGGAAAGATCCTGACATTGCTGCAAAAAGACAAATCAGGACATGCTCAGGTGAGTACAGCTCTCGCATTCCTGGGCATGTTCTGGCTTTTCTTACATCAGGGACTTCTGTTGGACTGTGCTACTTGTGGTGAAGTGAAGGTTGCTGAAGTGTTACTGCTTTAATCACTGATCTGATGCTGATTTACCTGCTCTTTATTTCCAAGAATTGTCTGTACTTGGCACCAATGATCACTTTCCTACTACCTTCAAATGTTGCAGAAAAATTAACACGGTAAGCCCTTTATAACTTTTTCAGTTCTGAGGTAACTGATAGATAGCACTGCTGTCATCTCTGAGTCAGAAGCTTGTGGTTTCAATTCCCATTCCAGGACTCAATCACCTAATCTAGGCTGACACTTAAAAGCAGAATTAAGAGAATGCTGTGCTATTAGGGTTAGATTTTGGATGAGATTGTAAACCAAGGCCCCACTGCCTGTTCGCATTGATATAAAAGGTTTAATTGTGATGGAAGATGGACCAAGATCTTCTGATAATATGGGCAATGGTCATCCTTCAATCAACATTATGTGATATACACAAGGCCTGGATTTAGGGGTGATCCCTAGTTCAAAGTTTTCAATTATCAGAGATATCTATTTAAGCACAGATTTGTTTGGGTGACATAACTGAAGTATTAAAAATAATTAAGTCTTCAGATTATATGTGGAAAGACATTTTGAGCAAGATAGTTTGGATCGTAATTCTATTTGGTAGTGCACAAGACAGGCATGTCTCATTTGCCAGTTTTTTTTGTGCAATATTGGGGAAGTTTTCTTTTTACAGGGGATTATTGGTACTTAAGCTGGCAGAAAGTGAGGACTGCTGATGCTGAAGATCAGAGCTGAAAAATGTGTTGCTGGAAAAGTGCAGCAGGTCAGACAGCATCCAAGGAGCAGGAGAATTGACATAAGCCCTTCTTCAGGAATTCCCAAAACGTCGATTCTCCTGCTCCTTGGATTCTGCCTGACCTGCTGCGCTTTTCCAGCAACACACTTTTCAGCACTTAAGCTGGCATGTTGAGCGTGGATTTACTGCAACCGTTTAAAATGGGGTATGACCAATTCTGCACTCACTTGTGATGAGTCCTCCCCTTGCGCTGTTTACCTGTCACATGTAATCCCTTTCCATCTGGATCACTCCTTTTGGCCTCAAATTCTCTCTAGACCTTTTCATTGTGAGGTAGTGTGTCATTGGCTGTCTGAAATTCTCTGTTTCTCCTCCTTGCTTTGTTTCTCTCTGAACCTATTGCACTCCATTTCTTAAATTCTGTTGGAGGACTATCATCTACTTTGCATAAACTGAATGCTAACTGAACCATGAGCCCAACAGTGAACATCAAGCCATCATCTCCAGGACTGACCTCTGGTGATATTCTTGTCACTGTCTGCAACCTCATAGCTAGGTGGAGGTGGGTACTGCAGATGCTGGAGATCAGAGTCAAGATTAGACTGGTGTTGGAAAAGCACAGCAGGTCAGGCAGCATCCGAGAAGCAGGAAAATCGACGTTTCGGGCAGAAGCCCTTCATCAGGAGTGAGGCTGAGAGCCTCGGGAGTGGAGAGATTGAGAGTATGAATTCTTCTGAGGATATAATACAGTAGTAGTTTGCAGTTTTGAGAGAGTGTGGTCCTCAGTTGAGGCATAGCTGACTGTAAAGAGGTTAAGTGGTGGTGCAAGTGTGGAGCAGAGGATTCGGAAGGAGGTTTAGAGTATGAATTCTCTCATCCCTGAGGCTCCCAGCCTCATTCCTGATGAAGGGCTTTTTCCTGAAATGTCGATTTTCCTGCTCCTCGGATGCTACCTGATCTACTCTAATCTTGACTGCAACCTCATAGCTCCCTAGTCCTGAACAGCTCACTTCTACCTTCTTCCCAAAATGCACTAACCAGAACCGTCATTTCAGTCATCCCTCGATAATCATCTTTTTCATATATATCCACCATTCTTCTGACCACCCTGCCACTTTAGCAGGTTCCATTTTCATGGTCCAACCTGCCATTCCTTCATCATGATGACCAATCTTCCGACATTTCCATCCACCATGGGTAATTGAAGGTTCTCTGCTTCTTTCTTGAACTGAAGTGCAAAAGGGTGCAGAAAAGATTTACAAAGATGTTGCCAGGATCGAAGGGTTTGATTTATAGGGAGAGGCTGAATAAGTTGGGGTTATTTTCCCTGGAGCATGAGAAGCTGAGGGGTGACCTTATAGGGGTATAAAATCATGAGGGGCATGGATTTGGTGAATAGCCAAGGTCTTTTTCCCAGGGAAGGGGAGTTGGAAACTAGAGGGCATAGATTAAAGGTGAGAGGGAAAGATGTAAAGGGAGTAAGCGGCAACTTTTTCATGCAGAGAATGGTGCATGTATAGAATGAGTTGTCAGCAGAAGTACTGGAGGCTGTTGACAACTTTTAAAAGACATCTGGATGGGTACATGAATAGGAAAGGTTTAGAGGGATATGGGCCAAGTGTTGGCAAATGGGACTAGAATAATCTAGGATATCTGGTTGGCATGGAAGAGTTCGACCAAAGGGTCTGTTTCCGTGCTGGAAAGCTCTATGACCATGGCTCTAGTCTTTATCCACCATTCACTCTCCTGTATCTGGATGAACGTCTTCTCTCATTTTCCAACTTTCTTGTGAACAATGCTCATTTCATCCAAATAAAAAGATATTGGGTCTGAGCTGTGTCTTCCCCTTTTTTTGAGATGCATGATACGTTCTTCCTTCTACCCTTCTGTTCCCAATCCATTGAGGACTGTCTAGGTACCACTTCTTGCTCATGCCCTGAGCTAGAAAACTCAACATTGCTTTCAATTTCCAAGTTTTTCTTTTTTTCACATGTCTGACTCTTCGAAATACCTTAACATCTCTGTCCCCATTTATAGGATTGACCGTCAAAAAATGATAGCCTACTGATTTCCATAACTAATACTGCACACTAGCACACCTTTAAGTGCTGAAAGAATATCATTCCATACTTTGTTGTATCGAATGCACTCATACAGTCTTTCTTATCGGTGTTTCTGACATCATTCTTTTCCCTAAACTGAGGACACTCTGCCACCATAGTTGACAGCATCCTCAAGAATGCCCATGAACTTGCCTGCAATTCTCCTCTCATCCTTTCTATTTTATCTCAGTCCCATGAATACCCCTTTCACCCCACCAACCTCCATTATTTTCAACCATCTCCATTGTGATGCCATCACTGAACACATCTCCCTTTCCCTTCCCCTTTCGCCATTCTGATGTGATGCCAGCTTTCCTTTTTAAATCTAGACTTTGGTTCTCATTGATCAAGGTAGTTTGAACCATTATGGCTGGCACAGTGGCTCAGTGGTTAGCACTGCTGCCCCACAGCACCAGGAACCCAGGTTCACCCTCAGGTGACTGACTGTGTGTAGTTTGCACATTCTCCCCATGTTTGTGTGGGTTTCCTTTGGGTGCTCTAGTTTCCTCCCACAGTCCACAGATGGACAGGTTAGGTGGATCAGCTATGCTCAGTTTTCCACAATGTCGAGGGATGTGTAGGTTAGTGGATTCGCCATGGGAACAGGGTTAGGTGGTAAATCTGGATGGGATGCTCGTCAGAGGGTCGGTGTGGATTTGATAGGCCGAATGGCCTCCTTCCACACTGTGGGGATCTATGATTCAATGATCAACAAAGGCAACAGCAAACCTGTTCAAAAGTATATGGTACCTGGCCCTGTTAAAACACAAACTATCTGACTTGTACAGATCCCACCTTTTCTAGACTGGTTTCTATTGCCCCAAGAATCTAAAGTCTTCCCTTTTGTACTGTATCTCCAGGCCAGGCTAGCATTCAATTGCACTATTCTCCTATTTCTGTGCTTACTAGTGCATGGCATCAGATACAATCTAGAGGTTGTTACTTTAATTTTCTTCCTAGCTTTCTAAAATCTGTCTGTTCAATCTTATGTTTGGCCAATCATATCCACCATGACCAGGGTCTCCAAGCCCTCCGTTTCTTCCTTTCCCGATGTCCCCAACGGTACCCTTCCACTGACACTCTCATTCGTTTGGCTAAACTGGTCCTCACCCTTAAAAATTTCTCCCACTTCCTCCAGACCAAAGGGGTAGCCATGGACACCCAAATGGGCCCCAGCTATGCCTGTCTCTTTGTTGGCTACGTAGAACAGTCCATCTTCCGTAATTACACCGGCACCACTTCCCACCTCTTCCTCCGCTATATTGATGACTGCATCGGCGCCACCTTATGCTCCCGCAAGGAGGTTGAGCAGTTCATCAACTTCACCAACACATTCCACCACGACCTTAAATTCACCTGGACCATCTCTGACACCTCCTTCCCCTTCCTGAACCTCTCCATCTCCATTAATGACAACCGACTTGACACATGTTTTACAAACCCACCGACTCCCACAGCTACCTGGATTACACCTCTTCCCACCTTACCTCCTGCAAAAATGGCATCCCGTATACCCAATTCCTCTGCCTCCGCAGTATCTGCTCCCAGGAGGACCAGTTCCACCACAGAACACACTAGATGGCCTCCTTCTTTAGAGATTGCAATTTCCTTTCCCACGTGGTTGAAGATGCCCTCCAATGCATCTCATCCACATCCCGCATCTCCAACCACAAACCCCACTCGTCCAACTGTAACAAGGACAGAACCCCCCTGGTCCTTCCCTTCCGCCCTACCAACCTTCGCATTAACCATATCATCCGCCGACATTTCCGCCACCTCCAAACGGACCCCACCGCCAGGGATATTTTTCCCTCCCCACCCATTTCCACTTTCCACAAAGACCATTCCCTCCATGACTACCTGGTCAGGTCCACACCTGCCAACAAACCACCGTCCTCCCCGGCACCCTCCCCTGCCACTGCAGGAATTGCAAAATCTGGGCCCACACCTCCCCCCTTCCCTCCATCCAAGGCCCCAAAGGAGCCTTCCACATCCACCAAAGTTTTACCTGCACATCCACCAATGTCATCATTTATTGTATCCGTAGCTCCCGAGGTGGTCTCCTCTACATTGGGGAGACTGGACGCCTCCTTGTGGAGTGCTTCAGGGAACATCTCCGGGACACCCTCACCAATCAACCCCACCGCCCTATGGCCCAACATTTCAACTCCCCCTTCCACTCTGCCGAGGACATGCAGGTCCTGGGTCTCCACCACCACCGCTCCCTCACCACCTGGAGGAAGAGCGCCTCATCTTCCGCCTCAGAACACTTCAACCCCAGGGCATCAGTGTGGACTTCACCAGTTTCCTCACTTCCCCTTCCCACACTTTACCTCAGTTCCAACCTGGAGAAAGTGAGGTCTGCAGATGCTGGAGATCAAAGTTGAAACTTTATTGCTGGAACAGCACAGCAGGTCAGGCAGCATCCAACATTCCTGAAGAAGGGCCTGTGCCCGAAACGTCGAATCTCCTGTTCCCTGGATGCTGCCTGACCTGCTGTGCTGTTCCAGCAATAAAGTTTCAACTCAGTTCCAACCTTCCAGCTCAGCACTGTCCTCATGACCTGTCCTACCTGCCAATCCCCCTTCCCACCTATCCACTCCAACCTCCCCTTCCCTCTGACCTATCACATCCATCCCCATCCCCATTCACCTATTGTACTCTTTGCTACCTTCTCCACAGCCCTACCCCCTCTCCCCTCCCTCCCCATTTATCTCTCTACCTCTATTCCTAATGAAGGGCTTTTGCCCGAAACTTCGATTTTCCTGCTGCCTGACCTGCTGTGCTTTTCCAGCACCACTCTGATCTAAACTCCGGTTTCCAGCATCTGCAGTCCTCACTTTGGCCTGTTCAATCTTAAGCCTCTTTCTACCAGTCTGATATGAATATGGACCACAACATCTGCTTTTTTTTAGCCATGTAGATGCTGTGCAGCCATGCAATGACATCTTTGATCCTTGCACCAGGAAGACAACATTCCATCCTCGCTTCACATCTGTGGCTGTAGAAATAGCTGTTGGTTCTCTAAACTATTTAATATCCCATTACTATTGCTTTTCTGACCACCCTTGCTGTTAGAAAGAGCATTCTGAGACTTGGACCTGGAGATGGTGAGGAAACCATGATATAGATCCAAGTCAGAATGGTGGGTAAAACTTAATTAGTATTTTGAGTCTAATGTGGCTGTTCTTCCAAAGAAGTCGAAACATGAACTCTGTTCCTCTCTCCACTGAAGCTGCAAACTTCTCCAGCGCTTTCTGTTTTTATATTAGTTTTTATGTTACCTGTTGGTTAATGCTTGTGGTAAAACAGTAAAACACTGGAAGACCCCTTTCCCTGCACCTTCACCCTCCACCTTAGGTATTCTTAACCTGCTGAATTATTTTATGACAATCTTCCCCATCTTCTATTTGATGAAGCGCAGCTTTAGTCCCTATTTATATTGATGGCATGCTATCTGTAAGTAAGCATGCTTCGACCTGTTCACAACCATAGAAAGTATCCCACCATCTCAGCAATTTAAGAACAGTCACTTAACATTACCCATACTTTCTGAGCATATCCCTTTCTGAAAGAAACACCCAGAGTAGAAGTGCATTACTCATCATGTCTTTGTGTGTTTTATTCAGAAACGCACATGTTGAGAACTGTGCATTCACCAGAAAGTGTCTGGGAGCTGTGTTTCTTATCAGTACCTTCCCTTTCACCAGCGAACTATGAATATTTTCTAGATTTGTGGATTTCATGCACATAACAATCGTGTGTGTGTGTAGATGTGTGTGTGTGTGTAGATGTGTGTGTGTGTAGGTGTGTGTGTGTGTGTGTAGTTTTAGTGTAATAAAATATCCTAAAACACTGTCCAGGAGACAAGAACATTATAACATGTGGCATGATTGAGACCCACAACATATGGTTATTTTAGAGCAGATGGCCAAAAAGCTGGTTAAAGAGACCGGTTTTACAGTACATCTTAAAGGAGGAGAAAGAAGTAGATGATATGAAAGAGACCGGTTTTATAGTACATCTTAAAGGAGGAGAAAGAAGTAAATGATATGAAAGGAAATTCCAGACCTTCAGGTGTGGCCACCAATGGTGCGGAGATTAAAATTGAACTAAATTGGATTGAATTGAATTTATTGTCACATGTGCTGAGGCACAGTGAAAAGCTTTGTCTAGTGAGCAATACAGGCAGATCACAGAGTTAAGTAGCATAACTAAGTAAATAATAGGTAAACAGTGGCAAAAACAAAAACACAGGTACAGGCAAATGCTAAGAGTTTGTGAGTCCATTCAGTATTCTAACAACAGTAGGGTAGAAACTGTTTTGAAACTGGCTGGTGCATGTGTTTAGGCGTGTATGCCTTCTCCCCGATGGTAGAGGTTGTGGGAAAACATTGCCAGGGTGGGATGGATCTTTAAGAATGCTGGCGGCCTTTCCCTGACAATGAGCCTGGTAGATGGATTCTATAGATGGGAGGTTGGCCTTTGTGATTGTCCAGGCCGAGTTCACCACTCTCTGTTACCATCTCCGATCTTGAATGGTGCAGTTGCCATACCAGGTAGTGACACATCCGGACAGAAAACTCTCGATGGTGCACCTATAAAAGTTGGAAAGGGTATTTGCCGTCATGCCAAATTTCCTCAGCTGCCTGAGGAAAAAGAGATGTTGTTGGGCCTTTGCAACCCGTGTGTTCACGTGAAGAGTTCAAGAAAGCTTGTTGTTGATGACCACTCCCAGGAGCTTGATGCTGTCCACTCGTTGCACCTTTGTGCCGTTAATGTGTAAGGGGGCATCTTATAAACTTATAAATCTTATAAACTTCTATCAAGTCACTCCTCAACCTCCTGCATTCCAGTGATAAGCAAACCCAATTTAGCCAGCCTTTCCTCATAGCTAAAATCCCCTATACCAGATAACATCCTAGTAAACCTTTTCTATTCCCTCTCCAAAGCATCCACAGCCTTCTGATAGTGTGGTGACCAGAATTGTACTAATCCTCTCAGAACAAAATATACAGCATTAATCTGCAAACTCTTTTTCTAATTATTGATATCATACATAAAAACATAATCACATCTGCAACTACCCCATCTTCCAAAAGACTCTGCGTTTTCAAAATCAGATAATCTGGAGGTGTCACTGTTATCAAAGAGCATACTCTGCTCAGACTTGGGAAATTGATAGTTTGCTGAGTGGAAGACTATTGATATTGGTTATTTTGCTGACAGCCTGAGGTCAGTCAATCCTTTTAAACTGGAGGACCTTTAATCTTGTGGATTTTGATTAGGGAAGCCAGCTCTCCAGCTGAAACAGGCAATTTCCTCTTTACAGTATCTTGATTAATTGGACATCGGTCATCCCTTTTCAGTGGTTGCTTCCAAATAGTTGTATGCACCAGATCATCAATCTGTGTTAGCAGATTTTTATTCTCACTCCACCTTTTGATCTGTGCTGTAACCCTCTTATTTCAACCTGGTTATTGGCTTGGACCCTCTGCTTCACCCTCAACACTTGCATTATTGGTGAAACCACTGTATTCACTTCCCTTCTGTTTGAAGATAGCTTCTGTCATTATTACTGAGGACTTTTCAGAGGGAAATAAAGAAATGAATTGTTATGCTTGAAATTGCCTCTTCCGAGTCACCTCAGCATCTAACATCAAATGTGAATCTGTCACATCTATTTGTTTACCAGGCTGTGTTGCACTTTTGAGTTGCATCAGTTATAAATTCACCATTTAGTTAGTTGAAGTATGCTTTCGTGGGCTATCTCATTGCTCGTTTTCCCTCATAAATATTGCTAGCTGTACAGTCTGAGTGCTCTTCCATGTTAATGATAGTGAAAAACATTTATGCCAATCCTGTATAGCCACAGGTTCCCACCTCATTAACAGTATGAAGCAACTATCTTATCCCAGTGTGACTGACCTCTGTGGATTCTGATCTTGTCTTAGGTTCTACCATGAGTTCAGGGTGTGCTATGTAATCTTCTACTAGCTGACCTTTGATTGGTTGTTCCTTGATTTGCTGTTCATTTACTTGTTATTCCTTAACCAGTTGCTTCTTAATGTTATATTATGTAACTCCAACCCTTCTGTCATTTGAATAAACTTGAGATCAAGAGTAAAATTTCTGATTGTGATGTATTTATAGGCCTTCTATTATTTGGTGGCCTCTGTCTGAGAAAGTTGCTTGTAACGAGCTTTTAATCTTAAGAGCTATATACTTCCTGGACGAGGAGTGGCAGATGGAGTTTATTTTAGATAAATGTGAGGTGCTGCATTTCGGAAAAGCAAATCCGAGCAGGACTTATACACTTAATGGTAAAGTCCTGGGGAGTGTTGCAGAACAAAGAGACCTTGGAGTGCAGGTTCATACTTCCTTGAAAGTAGAGTCACAGGTAATAAATAGACAGTCTTTTCCCTGGGTTGGGGGAGTCCGGAACTAGAGGGCATAAATTTAGAGTGGGAGGGCAAAGATATTAAAGAGACCTAAGGGGCAACTTTTTCACACAGAGGATGGTGCGTGTATGGAATGAGCTGCCAGAGGAAGTGGTGGAGGCTGTTAAAATTACAGCATTTAAAAGGCATGTCTTGGGTATATAAATAGGAAGGGTTCAGAGGGATCTGGATCAAGAATGTGATGCTGAAAAAGCACAGCAAGTCAGGCAGCATCTGAGGAGCAGGAGAGTCAACGTTTTGGGCATGAGCCTTTCATCAGGAATCAGGTTAGGATATCTGGTCAGTATGGATGAATTGGACCGAAGGGTCTGTTTCTGTGCAGTACATCTCTATGATTCTATGAGTTGAACTATTGCTGCTTGTAGATAGTGTTTTCTTAACCATGGCTCACCATCTGTTAGTAAAGTGAAGTCACCCCAGTGTCTAACTTTAATTTTTTTCACTGGAGTGTAGGAGATTGAGGGATTATAAAATCATGAGGAACATGGATAGGGTAAATAGTCAAAAGTCTTTTTCCAACGTGGGGGAGGGGTCAGAAACTAGAGGGTATAGAGTTAAGGTGAGAGGGGAAAGATTTAAAATGAGGGGGATCTTTTTCACACACAGTATAGTGTGTGTATGGAATGAGTTGCCAGAGGAAATAGCAGAGCTGGGTACAATTCTAACATTTAAAAAAAATTTGTACGGGTGCATGAGTAGGAAAGGTTTGGAGGGATATGGGCCAAACACACGCAAAGTAGACTAGTTCAGTTTAAGATACTGGTCAGCGTGGACGAATTGGATCAAAGGGTCTGTTTCCATGCAGGATGACTCTATGATGTCAGACAGCCCTCTGAAGTGTTTGATGTCTGCTATCTCAGGACTTTACTGCCCTCAGTAGTCAGAATTAACCTGCACTTCTCAGTTCAAAACCACTTTTCATAGTTGCACAAGTGACTGTACAAGCTCGCCTAAATGTATAGCACATGATTAAGATTGTTTTCTTTTAAATGTAATTATTCTTATAATGCCACTGAATGCACTAAACAGGCTGGTATCCGTCCTGTACTTCTGTGTTTAGTGATTCATGTGCATTAAATCCTGTCATTCACACATTGTCAACGTAGCCTTGGAGCCCTCTAAATACAGCATGCAAGCATTTCATGAATTTTTTTTTAATATTGTTGAACACAACTTTAAACTTCTGTATTGAGACCACATTTTGGAAAATTGATCATTTCTTTTTATTAGATTTAAATTTCCATGAATATGACCTGATCATGTCGCACTAACGTTCCTTACAAACCTTTTCACGACAAGACCCAACAAGGGGTTTGATCTGTTGCTGAAGATTCCAACTTTTACTGTGGGAATTAATAAAGACAAAAGAAAGAAAAGGATTGTATCATCCATTTCACAACTTCTGAAACATAGCCACAGTTGTAATGTACGAAATATTAAATATGAACTGAAATTTCCATACCTTCACTGCAAATACAGCTTACCAGACTCCAGTTCATGAATGTAACATTGTGGTGAGGGATAAAGATCTCCAAATCTCAGTTGAAATAGCAATTTCTTGCATCAATATTTATCTGATGCCATGAATGCAAATGTTCACCTGAAGTAGCTTCAAGTTGAATTTGGGGATAACTGAGACGTGGCTTCAAGTGGACAGGGCCTGGGAAATGAATATTCAAGGCTACACGTGCTATCGTAAGGACAGACTGACGGGCAGAGGAGGTGGGGTGGCCTTGTTGGTAAGGGAGGATATTCAGTCCCTTGCGTGGGGGGACCTAGAGTCAGGGGATGAAGAGTCAGTGTGGATAGAGCTGCAAAATAGTAAGGGTAAAAAGACCCTCTTGGGAGTCATCTACAGGCCCCCAAACAGTAGTCTGGATGTCGGATGTAAGTTGAATCAGGAGCTGAAATTGGCCTGTCATAAAGATGTCACTACAGTTGTTATGGGGGATTTTAACATGCAGGTAGACTGGGAGAATCAGGATAGTATTGGACC
>NC_057721.1:67745346-67748423 GCF_004010195.1 Chiloscyllium plagiosum | reverse complement strand
GTATTGTGTGCAGTTCTGGTCTCCAAATTTGAGGAAAGACATTCTGGCTATTGAGGGAGTGCAGCGTAGGTTCACGAGGTCAATTTCTGGAATGGCGGGATTACTTTACACTGAAAGACTGAAGCGACTGGGCTTGTATACCCTTGAGTTTAGAAGACTGAGAGGGGATCTGATTGAGACGTATAAGATTATTATAGGATTGGACACTCTGGCAGCAGGAAACATGTTTCCACTGATGGGTGAGTGCCGAAGCAGAGGACATAGCTTAAAAATACGGGGAGCTTAAAAATACGGGGTAGACCATTTAGGACAGAGATGAGGAGAAACTTCTCCACCCAGAGAGTGGTGGCTGTGTGGAATGCTCTGCCCCAGAGGGCAGTGGAGGCCCAGTCTCTGGATTCATTTAAGAAAGAGTTGGATAGAGCTCTCCAAGATAGAGGAATCTTGGGTTATGGAGATAAGGCAGGAACAGGATACTGATTAGGAATGATCAGCCATGATCATGTTGAATGGCGGTGCAGGCTCGAAGGGCTGAATGGCCTACTCCTGCACCTATTGTCTATTGTCTATTGTCTATTGAATGTGAATAAGAAACCAAATTTATTTTTGTCAGTTGTGCAATCAGTCATATTGATGAAAACTGTAATGATAAATCTGAATAACCCGTTACAGCCAAGTCACTCCATAATGCTCCCAAAGTAATGAAGAGTCAAGGACAAGAAAAGACCAATCTGTCTGACCTGTGGCTAAGTGTATTTTGAAAGCCCCTATGTGATTCACTGTACTACCTTGTTTGGAAAATTAATCCAAATTCTTTCATTATTTCCATCAAAAATTCTTCATTTAAATGAACTTAAAATTTACATTTTGTGCTTACATTTATACCATCTAGTTTTGATGTACTTCTAAGTAAATTTCTGGTTGAAAAAGAATGATGTAATATACCATGATTTAAAAAGATAGCAGAAAGAATACCCTGTATTTTAAAAGTATGTTATGGTGTCATCAGACTGTTTCAAGGTGCTGCAAACAACAAATGACAAGGTCCCAGACTCAGTACAATGGTGGCTGTCTCATTTCTGAATCAGTAAATTGAGGGTTCAAAGCTTGTTCCAGACTTCTGGGGACAGAGGAGGCTATTCAGCCCATTGAGGCTGTTCAGTTAGATGATTGGCTAATCTGTACCTCAACCTGCCTTAAGCAGGGTGTAGGACCATTCTGCCCAGCCACTTTGGCGCGAGCGATTTGGCTCGGCCGGTTTGGCCCGACCCATTTTGGCGCATACCCATTTCGGCACGAGGGATTCAGCGCAGCTCTTATTTATTCCTTTTCAGGCTTACTTACAAGCATTAATGAAAGCAATAAAAAGAAAAATAATGTTTATCCTCTTCAGTAAAAATGTTAAAAAGAAAATAAAAATGAAAGAAATAAGGCAAATACAAAATTGTTGATGGCATTTTAAAAGGTTTTATTTTATTTTAATAATTTGTATATTAATATGTTTTATTTTAATAGATTTTAATAATTTTAGTAATAGTAGTTTAATAACTACTACTGAATAACTATAAAACAGTTCTGCGCCGAAATGGGTCGTGCCGAATCGCTCGCGCCAAAGTGGCTACGCCGAATGGTCCCACTCTGGCCATAAGCACCATCTTTTAAAGCCAAATTGACAGATAATGCAGCTGCTGTTTTCTGGCAACCATCTCTTTGCCATGGTTTTGAAAGGTTGTTTAGATGAGTATCCATTGGGGGGTGGGGAGAGTTTCAGATTTCTGCTGTGTGAAGAAATAATTCCCAGTTTCACTCCTGAAAGGCTGAATTCTAATTTTACGATCATGCTGTCTCATTCCCAATCCCCTCACCATGGAAATAATTTGTCTTTGTCCACTTACCTCAATCTTTTATCATTTTAAACTTCTTGATTTGATCTCTCCTCAATACAAAAGGGAACACAAACCAAGTTTATGTGACCTGTTCTAATAATTTAATATTTTTAACATTCTGGTGAAAATGCCTATCCCTCCAAGCTCAATGCCTGAGTTATGGTACTTAGAATTGAATATTGTACTCCAAATTGGTCTGAACAAGGCTCTGTTTCACTGAATCGTACACTCTCTTGAGCTGCTCGAATTTAAAATGATGCCTTATGTCACACATTGAGAGAGCCAGCTTTAAGATGGAAACAATGTCTTATTTGCCTCCTGGGGTGAATGTAAAAGAACCCTAAGACATTGTTTGAAGAAGATCATTGAAGCTTTTTCATAATATCTTGGCCAACATTTATTCCTTAACCAACACTACAAAGCAGTTTAATTCGTAGTCACAAGATAAATGTTTTTCCACATTACAGCAGATGTTCAACTGTGCTGTGCAAATGTGATTCAAGATAAACCTTTTTCACACAGCGAGTGCTTCAGATCAGGAAGGCACTGATTGGAAGTGTGGTGGAGGCAGGTTCATCTGAGGCATTTCTGAAGGCAGAGGATGATAATTTGAATGGAAACAAGGTGCAAGGTTGTAGGGAAAGCAGCACCAGATTGGCACTGAGTCATATTGATGATTTAGAGAGCCAATGCAGACACATTAGCCAAGTGGCCTTTTTCTATGTCATAATACTTCTGTAAAGGTTTGATCTGCAGGTGAGTCCTTTCTTTCCAAATGCCACAGTCATTCTGTGCATAAGTATATCCTACACACCACATCAAAAAAAACAGCTAAATTTGTTCTCGTGGTGTTAGTTGAGAGAGGAGTGTTTGTCAGGTTATTGTTAAAACTGTGTGTGAAGAATCAGGTTATGGTTCAGCCAGTGTGATTAGTTAACTCATGTGTAGCAATGCCAAAATGAGAACTCAGCCAAGGAACTCCATTACCTAGAGTCATAGAGATGTACAGCATGGAAACAGACCCTTCGGTCCAACCAGTCCATGCTGACCAGATATCCCAGCCCGATCTACTCCCACCTGCCAGCACCTGGCCCATATCCCTTCAAACCCTTCCTATTCATATACCCATCCAAATGCCTCTTAAATGTTGCAATTGTACCAGCCTCCACCACTTCCTCTGGCAGCTCATTC
>NC_057721.1:67661672-67744505 GCF_004010195.1 Chiloscyllium plagiosum | reverse complement strand
CCAAAGCTATCTCATGTCCCCTTTTTGCCCTCCTGATTTCCCTCTTAAGTATACTTCTTTTATACTCTTCTAAGGATTCATTCGATCTATCCTGTCCATACCTTACATATGCTTCCTTCTTTTTCTTAACCAAACCCTCAATTTCTTTAGTCATCCAGCATTCCCTATACCTACCAGCCTTCCCTTTCTCCGTAACAGGAATATACTTTCTCTGGATTCTCGTTATCTCATTTCTGAAAGCGTCCCATTTTCCAGCCGTCCCTTTACCTGCGAACATCTGCCCCCAGTCAGCTTTCGAAAGTTTTTGCCTAATACCTTCAAAATTGGCCTTTCTCCAATTTTAGAATTTCAACTTTTAGATCTGGTCTATCCTTTTCCATCATTATTTTTAAATCTAATTGAATTATGGTCGCTGGCCCCAAAGTGCTCCCCCACTGATACCTCGGTCACCTGCCCTGCCTTATTTCCCAAGAGTAGGTCTAATTTTGCACCTTCTCTAGTAGGTACATCCACGTACTGAATCAGAAAATTGTCTTGTACACAGTTAACAAATTCATCTCCATCTAAACCTTTAACATTATGGCAGTCCCAGTCTATGTTTGGAAAGTTAAAATCCCCTATCATAACCACTCTATTCTTCTTACAGATAGCTGAGATCTCCTTACAAGTTTGTTTCAATTTCCCTCTGACTATTACAGGTCTATAATACAATCCCAATATGGTTATCATCCCTTTCTTATTTCTCAGTTCCACCCAAATAACTTCCCTGGATGTATTTCTGGGAATATCCCCCCTCAGCACAGCTGTAATGCTATCCCTTTATCAAAAAATGCCACTCCCCCTCCTCTCTTGCCTCCCTTTCTATCCTTCCTGTAGCATTTGTATCCTGGAACATTAAGCTACCAGTCCTTCCCATCCCTAAGCCATGTTTCTGTACCTGCTATGATATCCCAGTCCCATGTTCCTAATCATGCCCTGAGTTCATCTGCCTTCCCTGTTAGGCCCCTTACATTGAAATAAATGCAATTTAATTTATTAGTCCTACCTTGTCCCTGCCTACCCTGACTGTTTGACCCGCTTCTGTTCTCAGCTGTACCCGTCTTAGATCGATCTCTTTCCTCACTATCTCCCTGGGTCCCACCCCCCACCTTACTAGTTTAAATCCTCCCAAGCAGCTCCAGCAAATTTCCCTGCCAGTATATTAGTCCCCTTCCAATTCAGGTGCTATCTGTCCTTCTTGTACAGGTCACTTCTACCCCAAAAGAGATTCCAATGATCCAAAAATGTGAATCCTTCTCCCATACACCAGCTCCTCAGCCACGCATTCATCTGCTCTATCCACCTTTTCCTGCCCTCACTAGCTCGAGGCACCGGGAGTAATCCAGGTATTACTACTCTCGAGGACGTCCTTTTTAAATTTCTGCACCTTTACAAAATACTTGCATTCATACAGTGCATCTTCTGGTATCAAGACTTCCCAAGCACTTTACAGGCAATACAGTACTTTTGAAATATAGACACTTCATAATTTTGGTAATACAGGATCCAATTTGTGTAAAGCAAGCTTCCACAGCAAATAATATGATTATGAACAGGTAATCTGCTTTAGTGATATTTATTGAGGAATAATAACTGTCGAGCATAACACTAGATGTAACTTCTTTGCTTTTCTTTGAAATATTATGATGGAATTTATTAGAGCCAAACAAAAAAAGACATTGAAGTAAAAATACCTTTTTTATATCTACCCAGATAGGACTTCTGATTAGCTATCACCTGAAGGATGTCACCTCTGACAGTTCTTAGTTTGTGGAATTCTCTTCCCAACAAAGTAGCAGAGGCTGGACTGTTGAATTTATTCAAAACAGAGTTTGCTGGATTTTTGATAAAACGAGGGACAAAAAGATTATGTGGGGCCTACAGCAAAGTGGAGCTAAGCCACAGCCAGATCAGCCATTATCTTATACAATGAAGCGGCTCGGTGGCTCAGTGGTTAGCACTGCTGCCTCACAGCACGAAGGACCCAGGTTTGATTCCAACCACCGTTCACTGTCTGCGTGGAGTTCTCCCCGTGTCTGCGTGGGTTTCCTCCGGGTGCTCCGGTTTCCTCCACAGTCCAAAGATGTGCAGGTTAGGTGCATTACTCTGGAGTAAATGTACAGTAATAGAGTAGGGAAATTGGTTTGTGTGGGATACTCTTCGGAGGGTCAGTGTGGATTTGTTGGGCCGAAGGGCCTGTTTCCACACTGTAGGGATTCTATGATGGTGTTGATTCAAAGGACTGAATGACCTACTGCAGTCCATGTTCCTACCTTGTGACAATGCACCACTCCTCCACTATTATATTTAGTATGATGGCTGGCTGTAAAATGTTAAAGTTGATAGTGTGGTGCTGGAAAAGCACAGCAGGTCAGGCAGCATCCGAGGAGCAAGCGAATTGACATTTAGGGTAAAAGCCTTCATCAGGAATTCCTGATGAAGAGCGTATGCCCTCAACATGGATTCTCTGCTCCCTGGATGCTGCCTGACTTGCTGTGCTTTTCCAGCACTACACTCTCGGCTCTGATCTCCAGCATCTTCAGTCCTCACTTTCTCCTGTAAAATGCGAAACAATGGATTAAGCTCATGATTGTGTAATGGCTGCTCCCTTGCCAACATTTTTAAAAAAATATTGACATTCCTGAACAAATTCATTGTGCATTGTTTTTAGGACCCAGTAGGTAAACATATAATGCATTCAAGGAACAGATCTAGACTTATTAATCAGACCTGGGGTAAGACTTAAACTTGTAGCCTTTTAACTCAGCATTGAAATTGCAACCAACTGAACTAAGGTATCCAGCCCAAGCAAGAGTTATGCTTAGTTTCTGTATATTCATTAATTAGCATTGGACCGCACTCCTGGAATTTTCTGTCTAAAAACATGGGGTGATTAACTTCACTGTTTAGCCAATCAGTTGCTAAGTGCTGACTGGCAGAGCAGGTTTTCTTTAAGATGGTATTTCTGTCTCCCCCTCCCGATCATCTCCAGTCCTGTGTATTGTAAACAAGGAGTGAGTGGTCAGGGTTGGGACAGGGCAGAGGTAGGTCTCAGTAGGTTTGGTGAAACAGTAGAAGGCTCACCACAAGAAAAAAATATTGTTTTTAGATTTCCTTTCAGGAATCTGGAAGAATAAGAAGAAACACCTATCAAAGAATGGAGGCAGATGTAGCCCATAACAAATTTCGGAATTTAAGGAAAAGCTCAGCAGATCAGGCAGCATCTGTGGAGGGAAAGCCGAGTTAACGCGTTGGGTCCAGTGACCCTTCTTCTTGTGAACTCATGTTCTGAAAATTTCTGATTTTGTTTGCATCATCTGCAGTTCTGTTTTGTGTTTTGTGTTTTTTAACACAAAATTCCATTTCTAAAATGAACAGAACATTTTCACTCCAAAAAAACAAAAGCAAAAGCCGAACATTTTTATGAATAAGTGAAATATATACCTTTCAGGGTAAAGCCCTCTCACTCCTCATTACTTGTTGAGAGGATCCCTGTCAACTGAGGTTTCTACTTTGTAAAATATATAAACTTCATGAGTAGCTGAATGATTAGCCATTGATGTTGCATGATGGAAGTTTAGTACAATGACTCAAAGTATTTCTTGTGCCCCAATAAATGAACAAGGTGAAATCTTTGAGACATTGTCCTTCTAACAGTCAACTCTGCATGTATCCTAATCCCATTTCCACAGATCAACAGAAAAACATTTGCCAGCTCTTCATTATGAATAATGAAATAGAAGAGGAGAAGCCCTAAATACAGTTGAGCACCTTTCGGAGTCATACTCGCTGATGGAGTTGAGATTAACTAGAAAAGGGAAAAGCGAGTCCAGGAATTAAAATCAGAGTTTGGATTATAGCAGCTTTGGAAAAATGGAGAGTGAATTAGCTAAAGTGTGATGGATGGACAAATTAGCGCACAGAAAATTGGAGAGATCTATATGTACAGTAAGAGCGATGAAGCTGAAAGCCCATATGATGAAAAAGGTCTAAAGAGGATGAGTTAGGGATAAACTAAGAAGGTAGTGAAATAATTTCAAAAAACATAGAAAGAAACAGTCATTTCTTTTCTTAGGACTGTCAGTAAAATAGGAGCTGCTAAAGTTGAATTGAGATTCCTAGGGGAGAGACGATCCTCACTTTGTAGGTGATACGTAATCTGGCAGGTAGGTAAACTGTATTTCTTATTGGTCTATACTGATCTAAGGAGAAGGATGACAAGTTAAATCCTGAAGTAATTGCTCAATTTGGGTAATACTACTCAGGTGAAAGCTTTAGATAAACCAAAGGAAAACTAGCCTGCAAACCCAATGCAATCCATTCTAAACTTCTGAAGGATAAACGATGGAATTAGCGAGGCCCTAAATGTTTTAAATAGAGAACTCTATATGAGGCTGGGCTTGTGTCAGAGGACTGTAAGTATCCAATACACTATCATTTTAAATAATAGCGATGGAGCAATATAGTAATTATAAGCCATTTCGCTTAAACACAGTGATAGAGAAAATGTAAGAGAGTCTAATGATATGAAATAAACACAAATTTAGATCAACTGATAATTAAAACAAATCAGTATGGATTTTAAAATAGACTTGTGTAACACAGTTCTCATAAAATTTATACATGATGTAACTGATATGGTAAATGAAGGAAATGTCAGAGGATATCATGCACATGGACATTAGCAATGGGCAACATAGACGATTACTAAAGAATATGACATTAGTGGTAGGACAAAAAAGTGGATTGAAACTTGGTTACAAAGAAGAAAACATAATGAGGTAGAAATATGGGGCTTTCTCCCATAAGAGTAAAACACAATACAGGTTTCTAAAATTGAAGTGTTTAAAAGTATGCAAGGATGGAACACAGCAGATGTAAGTGAACAGTTTCTATTAGTTGAGAGACCAAAAGCAAGGAGGTGGACATATAAAATTGAATGTAAGTTATTTAGAATGGAGAGTAGTTTATACAAAGAGGTGACTTTTTTCCAGAGCCAGAATATCTTGTGGTCAGCCTACTGAATTAGAGGCGCTGGATAAGGCATCAGGCAGTTTGTCCACCCTTAGGTGTATTAGGATTTTAATTTGCTAATTATCTGCCACTCAAGAGCTTCAGTCTGGCAGTGGAATTTTTCAGATTGTGGGAGAAGGCGGGGAATGACAAGCAACTCACAGCCAGAGGGCCCATCATGTTTTTTGCCAAGTATACCAGCTCCTGAAGTTGCACAATCTTAAAACCAAAGATTCTACTTCATTTGCAAGGAGTTCATAACCCTAGTCATTTTCACGGATCCCAGTTAGTTACGTATTCCTTTGTTGATGAGTTTAAAATAATTCTTTGTTATTTGTAGCCTCCCTCACCTTCTCCCTGCACAGCCTTCGTGCAATCTCCTCTCCCTTCCCACACTCCTCTTGCAGGTCCCTTCTCTCCCATCTCTTGTAATCTCCTTTCCCTCTCGATACCCTCCTGCAGCCTCCTTTTCCCTCTGTGAACCCTCCTATATCTGCCTCCTCCCTCACCCCTCCCCTACCTGATGCATCCACTGGACCCAACAGATGGATATGGAGAAAGTCCTTTCTGGGCTGGGGAAAAAGTCACCACCCCCACCCCACCTGACTTCCAGCATCCTGGCCAAAGTCATCAGCACTTTATCCCTTAAGGAGAAAGTGAGGACTGCAGTTGCTGGAGATCAGAGTTGAGAGTGTGGTGCTGGAAAAGCACAGCAGGTCAGGCAGCATCTGAGGAGCAGAAGAATCGACATTTCGGGTATAAACCCTTCAGCTTATGCCCGAAATGTCGATTCGCCAGCTCCTCGGATGCTGCCTGACCTGCTGTGCTTTTCCAGCACCACACTCTTGGCTCTATCCCTTGACCCCTGCCAGCTCTTGGCTTTCACTGAGACCCTGGACCTTAGTTCCCAGTGTCCTGGACACTCTGTTAATGCCAGCATGGACTTTCCTACTGCTCCAATGACAGAAGCCTAACCCCTTCTCTGAGGCTCCGTCGCCCTAGTCATTGTTAGATTACTTTTTTTTAGATTACTTTCAGTGTGGAAACAGGTCCTTCGGCCCAACAAGTCCACACTAACCCTCCGAAGAGCAATCCACCCAGACCCATTCCCCTATATTTACCCCTTCACCTAACACTACGGGCAATTTAGCATGGCCAATTCACCTCACCTGCACATCTTTGGACTGTGGGAGGAAACCGGAGCACCCGGAGGAAACCCACGCACACACGGGAGAATGTGCAAACTCCACACAGTCAGTTGCCTGAGGCAGGAATTGAACCCGTGTCTCTGGCGCTGTGAGGCAGCAGTGCTAACTATTGTACCACCGTGCCGCTGTCAGTGACCTCCTTAAGATCAGTGTATGGAGTCCATCCAGCTCTTGGCTTCTAGTTGAGCAAAATCAAAACACTTGTGTCCCTTTGAACCATTTGCTGTTGGCCTCCCCTGTTGAAGTCTGCCCTGCATTAGGACCCTTACGCTGCTGGTCTCTGAACCACAACTCAAACTCTTTTTGCAAAGTAAGTTGTGAGCCCTTTCCTCTGGTTGGAGGTTCGAGTTTTGTCCTGTAAAGTTCCTCAGTCTGTTGTATTTATTCATGGTCCTGCACTGAGACATTAGTGTTCGGCAACCATAAAATCATAAGAAACAGAAAGCATTTGGCCCCATAAGCCTGCTCTACCATTCTATAGGATCATGGCTGATCCAACATTCCTCACAATCACTTTTCTGCCCTTTCCTCATAACCTTTGATTCCCCAATCTACCAATCTCTGCCTTAAACACAAGGACTCTGCTCCATGGTTCTCTGTAGCGAAGAGTTTCAAAGACTGACGACCCTCTGAGAGAAGATAATCCTTCACAGCTCAGCCTTAAATTGGCACCCCTTAACTCTGACACTTTGTCCTCTGATCCTAGATTCTTCCACGATGGGACACATCCTTTCTAGATTAGATTCCCTACAGTGTAGAAACAGGCCCTTCGGCCCAACAAGTCTACACTGGCCCTCCAAAGAGTAACCCACTTCTGTCTGACTAATGCACCTAACACTATGGGTAATTTAGCATGGACAATCCACCTGACCTGCACATCTTTGGATTGTGGGAGGAAACCGGAGCACCCAGAGGAAACCCAAACACTGGGACAATGTGCAAACACCACACAGACAGTCACCCAAGGCTGGAATCGAACCCGGGTCCCTGGTGCTGCGAGGCTGCAGTGCTAACCACTGAGTCATCGTGCCGCCCTCAGCACTTACCCTGTCAAACCCTTAAGAATCCTATATGTTTCAATGAAATCACCATTCATTCTTCTAAATTCCAGTGAGTTCCAATCTGTTTAATCTTTGCTCATATAAGACAATCCTTCCATGCCAGGGATCATCCTAGTGAACGTTCTCTGAACTTCTTGCAATTAAGTAATATCTTCCCTTAAATAATAGGACCAAAACTGTTCACAATATTTCATTTGTTGTCTCACCAGCACCTTGTACTTCCTGACTCTCATAGTCCAACTCCCTTGAAATAAGGGCCAACATTCCATTCACCTTCCTGAACACCTGCTGTACCTGGGTGCTAGCTTTCTGTGTTTCCTGCACAGACCCCTCAAATCCCTTTATGCTGCAGATTTCTGCAGCTTTTCTTCCTTTAAATAATACTCTGTTCTTTTGTTCTCCATTCCACAATGAATAAATTCACAGTTTTCCACATTATATTCCATCTGCAAACGTTTTCCACTTTCTTATCGATTGAAAGCTTTTTGACTCTATGCTCCTCACAAGTTGATGAACCTTACAGGTCCTAAGCACAAATTCAACTATTCACATAATCATGAGAATACCCAAACTTAGCAAGTGGAAGGTATGGTCTTCTGTATGCACCATGCAAATGCCAACTTTTAACTTACTTAACCTATCCATAGGAGAAAGTGAGGACTGTTGATGCTGGAGAATCAGTCTGAAAGTGTGGAGCTGGAAAAGCACAGCAGGTCATGCAGCATCTGAGGAGCAGGTGAATCAATGTTTTGGACATAAGCCCTTCATCAGGAATGACTTATGCCCGAAATGGCGACTCTATGCTGCTCAGATGCTGCCTGACCTGCTGTACTTTTCCAGCACCACACTTTTCAACTTTAACCTATCAATATCCTTCTGTAAACTATCTGTATCCTTCTCACAACTTGCCTTTCCAAATATTTTTGTGTCATCTGTAAATTTGGCTACAGTTCATTCTTCCATGTCATTAATGTATATTGTAAACAGTTGCAGTCCCACTACTAACCTTTGTGAAATCCCACTGGTTTCACATTGTCGGCCTGAAAATTAACCCCTTATCCCAACTTGGTGTTTCCTGCTCTTTAACCAATTCTCTATCCATGCCAATATATTACCTCCAACATTGTGGGCTCTTATCTTATGACTTGACCTTTATGAGGTACTTGTCAAATGCCCACTGTAGATGCCTGAAGAAGGTAGAGCAGTAATTGAGTAAGGCTAAATGAAAATTGTCGTTCTTTCTCAGAAGTTATTTTTAATGGTAGCTAATTCTCTCTTTGGCTTCACTATTGGCCTGAGGAAATATCGGTAAACTTACAACTTGGCTGCACTGATTTGAAAGCTCATTGACAAATTATAGTCCGTTATCAAATACAACTATGTTCAGGACTTCATACATGGAAAACATGACCTTTAACACAGTTATTGAGCAAGATAAGAAAAACTGTCTCCTTTAAATTGGAAGAGAACAATGTTAAGGCATTCCCATGGTCTTCCTTTGCAAGAGAGTTTGAGTAGAGGAGGAAAGATGTCTTAATGCAGTTGTACTGTGTCTTGGTGAGACCATATATGGACTGCAAAGGTCCAAGAAAGCAAATCACCACTACTTTCTCAAGGGCAGCTAGAGATGAGCAAGAAATGCTGTCCAGCCAACAGGATCCATATCCCCTGAAATAATGTTTAAAAAACATTTGATCTCCTTACCAGAAGAAATATATTTGCCATTGAATGAGTGCGGCAGCTTTATTGTATGAAGAGTGACTGGTGAAAGAGAATCTCATTGAAACATACAATGTTCTAACAGGATTACACAGACTGGATAGTGGGATGATGTTTCCCCTGACCAGGCCAGGTCCGGAACAAGAAATCACATTCTCAGGATATATGATAGACCATTTCAAACTGAAATGAGAAGGTTTTTCACTCAGAAGGTGATGATCGTTTGGAATTCTCGAACACAGGTCTGTGAAGACCAAATGACTGAATATATTTAAGGAAGAAGAAGATAGATTTCTAGAGACAGAGGTATCAAAGGGATAGTGGAAGTGAGGTGGCATTGAGATGGACTAAAGGATCATTCATGATCATGTCGAATAATGGAGCAGGCTCAATGGGCTGGATGTTCAATGTCTGCTCCTATTTTCTATGTTTTGGTGTCTAGCTGGAAAGGAGAAGGTGAAAGATGTCCTTTCTTCTTCTATCCATGAATAGTGCAGTTGGTGTCCATATCCTTGAGAAATGCCAGGCCACCATACCAGATAGCGGTGTCCTGGCTAGCACCTGGAAATCAACTGATGTCACTTGTTAATCTTCTGGAGGACATCCAGTCAGAGTTTGTGGGATCACCGACTGTACTTTGTAACCTACACAATCATCAATAATATAAATGTGATAGTGCTATTTAAAATAGTGCCACAGGGCAGAGGTATTGGGAGACATCCTGTGCTCAACCCTCCCGACAAGACATGCAACTCAGCACACATTCATCATCATGTAACTAAGCCTCACAAAACTTTTGCAACTTTATCACTGGCTAGCAAGTATGTTGTGGTTGAAATGGTAGTGGTTAAGGTCACAAAGTCCTTGACTTCTTGAAGAAATCAGTTGGTCCTTACTTGCATTGTTGATGGGCTGCTTCATAAAACAGAAAAATGTGTTGCTGGAAAAGCGCAGCAGGTCAGACAGCATCAAAGGAGCGGGAGGATTGATATTTCGGGCATAAGCCCTTTTTAGGAATGAGGAGGGTGTGCCAAGCAGGCTAAGATAAAAGGTAGGGAGGAGGTGTATGGGGGAGGGGCGTTGGGAATGCGATAGGTGGAAGGAGGTTAAGGTGAGGTCTCCGGCCTATCACCCTCACCTTAACCTCCTTCCACCTATCGCATTCCCAATGCCCCTCCCCCAAGTCCCTCCTCTCTACCTTTTATCTTAGCCTGCTTTGCACACCCTCCTCATTCCTGAAGAAGGGCTTATGCCCGAAACGTCGATTCTCCTGCTCCTTTGATGCTGCCTGACCTGTTGCGCTTTTCCAGCAACACATTTTTCAGCTCTGATCTCCAGCATCTGCAGCCCTCACTTTCTCCTGCTTCATAGAACTGTAGCAGTAATCTTATACCTCCCCTGGATATTTCATGATTATTGTATTGTATGAGCTGCAAAGGAGAAGGATTTAAAAGGGACCTAAGAGGCATCTTTTTCTCGCAGAGGATAGTGTGCGTATGGAACAAACTGCCAGAGGAGGTGGTGGAGGCACCTTTTAAAAGCCATCTGATTGAGTACATGAATAGGAAGGGTTTATAGGCATATGGGCCAAATGCCAGACAATTGGATGAAATTGGTTGAGGATATCTGATCGGCGGACAAGTTGGACGCAAGGATCTGTTTCTGTGCTGTATCACTCTATGACTCTGGATTCTGGGAGGCACCTTTGTGAGCTCACCTGTGCTGTACAAAGTTATCAGTAGCTTGTGGACAGTTTCTACTTTGAGTAGTAGGCCTTAGATATAGAACGTTTCTCTCACGAATGAAGGAAGTGCCTCTTTTTAAATGATGGAATACATTTATTGTGTGTCAGTAGAGTTGTGGAGGGGTTGTCCACTGGTCATCTGATCCTGTCACATTGGGTCTGAAGTAAGATTGCTCCTAGGCTGTGGATAATGCAAGGCTCATATTAAAGTTGGAAGGACAGAGCTATAATAATGGATTAAATAAGTCTTAATAATGGATTAAATAAGCATGTCTTTGAATCTGTAACATCAGTGCTGTTGATGCTCATTCCGTCGCCATGCTTGATAGAGTCATAGAGATGTACAGCACAGAAACAGACCCTTGGGTCCAACCCCTCCATACTGACCAGATATCCCAACCCAATCTAGTCCCACCTGCCAGCGCCCGGCCAATATCCCTCCAAACCCTTCCTATTCATATACCATCCAAATGCTTCTTAAATGTTGCAATTGTACCAGCCTCCACCACTCCCTCTGGCAGCTCATTCCATACATGTACCATCCTCTGCGTGAAAACGTTGCCCCTTAGGTCTCTTTTATATATTTCCCCTCTCACTCCAAACCTATGCCCTCTAGTTCTGGACTCCCCCCATCCCAGGGAAGAGACTTTGTCTATTTATCCTACCCATGCCGCTCATGATTTTATAAACCTCTACAAGGTCACCCCACAGGCTCCAATGCTCCAGGGAAAACAGCCCAGCCTATTCAACCTCTCCCTATAGCTCAAATCCTCCAATGCTGGCAACATCCTTATAAATCTTTTCTGAACCCTCTCAACTTTCACAACATCCTTCCAATAGAAAGGAGACCAGAATTGCGTGCAATATTCCAAAAGTGGCCTGATTTTGCTTCAAAGGTTGTTTGAGAGGTTTATTAACTTGGGCTAAGTGGGATAAAGGTTTTCCAACCTTGTTCACCATTCCTATGAACTGTTATATAACATTCCTGAACAACACAGCCTAAAAATGTAACCACAGGATTTGAGAATTCACACCAGTCATTGAGTGTCAACCCGTATTCAGCAAATTATTCAAGACTCTTCTAACATTGTTGTTGTCCTGAGGTTTAGTGGACTCATTGATGTAAATGTCATCTATGTGGCATATGTTGGACCTCATTCATTATAAGATAACGTGAATAACCAAGGTCTTTTCCTAAGGTAGGGGAGTCCAGAACTAGAGGGCATAGGGTTAAGGTGGGGGTGGGGAAGAATTTACAAGGGACCCAAGGGGCAACTTTTTCATAAAGAGGGTGGTACATGTAAAGAATGAGCTGGCAGAGGAAGTAGTGGAGACTGGTACAATTACAGCATTTAAAAGGCATCTGGATGGGTATATGAATAGGAAGGATTTAGAGGGATATGGGTCAAATACTAGGAAATGGGGTTAGATTAATTTAGGATATCTACTTGGCATGGACAAGTTGGACTGAAGGTCTGTTTCCTTGCTGAACATCTCTACGGCTCTATGAGTCTATCTCAAATGCAAATGTGAAGCCAAAGGCCAGGCAGCTTAAACAATAATGTCCATTTGGCGTTTTGACTGTGTTCACCAGATCAGAGACCTCATCTGGGGAAGTTGCTAGAAGCTGCTGTTCAATTTGCTGAAGATTTTTCAGTTTGTAAGGCTATCATCTCTTATTAACTGATTTGTTCCAAAGTTGAGACAAATTCTAAGAATCTGTTTAGTTTAAGAAGTGGCACTATAGTCAAGCACCACATTGTTGCCTGCATGACTTTTGAAATAATGCCTTTTTACCGAAAGATCTTAGTCTCTGCTTTTGTCTTGATTCTAAGTAGGTGGAAGATCTCCCTGGGTGTGGACAAGCAGATTAGATTGGCATCTGCCCTCAGTGTGATGGAACACTCAGTTTGGGATGTGTTGTCTAAACTCATTATTTCATCCCTGACTGAAAGCCACATCTATTTAAGTTTTTGGGCTATGCTATTGAAGAGTGAGCATGGCTGGTCCTAGATAACATGTACGTTTCAACAATTTGTCTTTTAGTCTTAATAATCACTATATAGATGAGTTGGAGGCATGGGCAGAAAAATGCCAGATGGAGTTTAATGTGAGTAAATTTGCCCCTTAGGTCTCTTTTATATCTTTCCCCTCTCACCCTAAACCTATGCCCTCTAGTTCTGAACTCCCCCACCCCAGGGAAGATACTTTATCTATTTATCCTATCCATGCCCCTCATGACTTTATAAACCTCTATAAGGTAACCCCACAGCCTCCAATGCTCCAGGGAAAACAGCTCCAAAATGGACATTATTGTTTTAGCTGCCTGCCCTTTGGCTTCACATTTGCATTTGAGATTGACTCTTAGAGCCATAGAGATATCTAGCATGAAACAGACCTTTAATCCAACTTGTCCATGCTGAGTGCATTTTTGAAGGTCAAATACAGCGGGAAATTATACAGTGAATGGCAGAACACTTAGGAGTGATGGTATGCAGATCACTGAAGTTGACAGCACAGGTAGGTAAGGTAGTAGAAAAGGCCAATTGCATACTTGCCTTTATTGGAAGTGGCATGGAGTATAAGGATAGACAAGTTATGCTGCAGCTTTATAGAACTTTAGTTAGGCCATACTTGGAAAACTGCGTATAGTTCTGGTCACCACACTACCAGCAGGATGTGGATGCTTTGGAGACGGTATAGAAAAGACTTACCAAGATGTTGCCTGGTATGGGAGATTTTAGCTATGAGGAAAAGATGGATAGACTGGGTATGTTTTCATTTGGAATGCAAGGAGCAATCTAATAGCAAGATGCAGGGCGACCTAATAGAAGTTTATAAGATCGTGAATGGCATGGATAGAGTAGAAAGTTTGAGGTTTTTTCCCAGGGTGAAGGAGTCAATTACTAGGGGACACGGGTTCAAGGTACAAGGGTGAAGTTTAAAAGAGACGTGCAAGGGTGGTGAATGCCTGGAATGCGCTGACAGAGGAGGTGGTGGAAGCAGACATAATAGCAGCATTCAAGAAGCACCTAGATGAATACATGAAAAGGAGGGGAATAGAAGAATACGGATCCTGTACATGAAGACAGTTTTAGTGGCAAAATGTGGTGGCGCACGATGGGGGGCCAAAGAGCCTGTTCTTGTGCTGTATTGTTCTTTGTTCTTCCTTGTTCTTTGTTACCTGAAGCTGAACTTTGATCATGAAGTTGATTCCTCCTGAGCCTTGCAGTTGGCTAGTTAAGATTGCAGGGTGACCTTCTTCAGCCATTTAAGGCTGCCCAACAAAACAGGGTCTGTCGTCCCTGTCTACCATTTAAAGTCTGTGCAGTGGACATTTACAGCAATATCTGTGGTCCGGTATTGAATATTCTGATCCATGACTCCCAGAGGAAAAAAATGTACCGTGTATTTTATCTCGAAAAATGGTTGCCTTGTTTCTTCTTAATGTAGGTCCTTGTGGTGAGCTTCATATGTTTTGACTGCAACCATGGCTTTCTGTAATATGGGCAGGCTTTCTTCCCAAATGTGGAGTTTTGTTGCACCATCTGTAAAATAGCTGTTGGCACTTTTTCTGCTTGATTTGTTGCTTGATTTGTAGTGCAATTTTTGTTCTTTTTTATCCTCTATGGTAATTTCAGTCCTGTTCAGTCTGTATTGGGTCCTGAAGCATTGACCCAAGATTGTAAGCAGCTTAGGGTAGAATTCATTGCTCACATGAGTCCCTGTCAGTGTCCTGAGGTGCTGTCTGTGTTGGGTGGCAGACTGTGTGGCTCTGGCACCACTGCCATCATGTTGCAAAATGAGGTCAGTACTGTTAAAAGTACATGTTAACAGGCATTATTAAACATAACTATTCGTAAGGCATGTTAAAAGAGGACATTGTGCTAGAAACGTACAGACTCAGGCTTCCGTCAGTGTAATCTGGAATGACTGTAATTTAACCCCTTTTGCAAATGCTTAGTAACTATTGTTAAAGTAAAGGGACAATTAACCTTTTACTCCACAGCAGGTAGTGTGTATTTAAGATTAGTTTGAATAGGTGGATAAAACAGCAAACTTTAAGGAATATGGGAATGATGTGGGCAAATGTAATAGAATTGTGTAGAGGATAATACTGATAGACTGTAAGAAGAAAAGTGGGTAAAATAGCATTTTCCATGTATACTTCTGTATGAATTACTATTCTGCATATTGACCGTTTGGTTGAGCATTACATTTCTCATGTAACAGACCATTTGTTGTCCTCCTCTCTGTTAGATCATTATCTTTGAAGATGGAGAACACTGAGAACATTAGCATGATCTCCCAAATTGCAAAACGGCGTGTTGTGTCAAAAGATGGCCATAACAATGTGAAAATTGACCAAGTGGATGGTTGGGCCTTCCTTTACCTGCAGGATCTTTGGACCACCGTCATTGACATGAAGTGGCGTTACAAGCTAACTCTCTTCACAGCAACATTTGTGATTACGTGGTTCCTTTTTGGCATTCTCTGGTATGCTATAGCATTTGTACATGGGGATTTAGAGTTATTACACCCCCCAGCTAACCACACACCCTGTGTAGTGAACATTGAGACCTTAACAGGAGCATTTCTGTTTTCCCTGGAGTCCCAGACGACCATTGGTTATGGATTCCGCTGTATCACAGAGGAGTGCCCATTTGCCATTATCCTGTTAATCATTCAGTTGGTCATTACCACCTTGGCAGAGATCTTTGTCACTGGTACTTTTCTGGCAAAGATTGCAAGACCCAAAAAACGTTCTGAGACCATCAGGTTTAGTTACCATGCTGCCATTGCCATACACAAGAATAAACTTTGCCTCATGATCCGGGTGGCCAACATGAGGAAGAGTCTGTTGCTACAGTGTCAACTTTCTGGGAAATTCCTGCATAATCATGTCACTGAGGAAGGTGAGACCATCAAACTCAGGCAGGCAAATGTGAATTTCCAGGTGGATACTGGTTCAGAGAGTCCATTCCTCACTTTCCCATTGACATTTTATCACGTTATTGATGAGAAAAGTCCATTGAACAGATACGCATCGGCAAATCTAAGGGATAAAGATTTTGAGCTGGTTGTCATTTTAAATGCCACAGTGGAGTCCACGGGAGCCGCTTGCCAGATCAGAACCTCGTATGTGCCAGAGGAGATTCTATGGGGCTACGAATTTGTCCCTCTTATGTCACTGTCCCCTGGTGGGAAATATCTGGTTGACTTCAGTTTCTTTGACAAACTTAGGAAGAGTTCCAACCCTTACTTTTCCTCTGGAGCTCTGAGGTATGGGGATATTGATAAGCTAAGACTTGAAGAAAAATACCGAGAGGATGAACGAAACACATTGTTCAGTAAGATTCCAACAGTCCATAGCAATGTCTAGTTAAACATTTGCACAGAACAGACCAGCGTAAGGAAGTTTTTAAATCGATAAACACCTGTCTGGTACATAACAAGCCTTAAGCCTTATAAAACAAAAGAATGCATTTAGTCAAAATTAATGTCAGAAGGTTCCCAATGATCTTATGTAACAAGAACAATGTTGGTAATTGTGTTAATGAAAAATGTATTATTTTTATTTGATTACTCACTTTGTCAAAACTGTATCATACAATCCATCCAACAGTGTCTGCAGATGGAGGACTCTGGTTCTTGAGCCTAAGAACTTTCTCCATTTTTCCTAAATTTCAATTGTGCCATTCTGCTTGCTTCCTAACAGTTAAAATCTAGATTCTTCACATTGTCTCTTACTTTAGTGTATTCATTTGTAGAGCCTCCAAACTGGGTAACCAGTTCCTTCCCTCTGTATTGACTTCATTTTATAAACTATCATCATCCATGGTAGGTGTCAACTGACCCAAAGCTGGCTATGCAGTCTGTTACACAGCTTTTATGTTACTAATCAGTTCTGTAATTTTCCTTAACAAACAAAAACAGAAATTGCTGGAAAAGCTCAGCAGGTCTGGCAGCATCTATGGAGAGAAATCAAGAGCTAATGTTTCGGGTCGAGTGAGCCTTCCCTAGAACCCCTACCCAGAACCCATGCAATTTTCCATACCTGGATTTATACTTTTAATTGGTAATAGATTGGATTGTGATGATCTAACAACAATGTCTTGATTTACCTAATTGCTGGATCCACACTATTTAATCTTACAGGTTGTCCTATACTATGAATTTTGTGGCTGCCATGCCAGGTATGTTTTTGCTGGTAGTGGGTCATGTAAAATATGATGGGTGGGTATTGCACCCAAAGCCCACCTGCCTGTACCTAGAATATTGAAGCCCATTAAGGAGCAGTTATGGTCATAATTCTGCCTCTGCTTCCATAAAATGGTTGGCCATGGAATTTGGACTAACTTGGGAAGGCTGCATTTTCACCAACTCTTGTAAATAAATGGGAATGAAGAGTCGTCCCTTTCTATGGGAAATCCCCCCACACCCCCCGCCCCCCCCCACATGTCCAAGACCCAACTTCGTTCCCAACCCTGCCTGGGATGCTGATCATGCTGATCACTCTTCCCAAAATCTTGGACTTAGCTCCACCCAGTGACCATGCTGGTTTCTTTTGCAACTGCAAGAGCTTCTGGCCAATCAGATTGACTGACTGGAAGGTTTTGAGATTTGAGCTTCTTTTCACAAAATGGGGGAAACTTCACACTGAGATCCCCCCCCCCCCCCAGTATAATATCGCTGTGGGCCAGCCGTTTTTAAATTCAGTCAGTTCACTCCCACCCCTTCATAAAATTCACTGCACAAAGTGTGGCCCATCTTGAATATTTCTTAATTGATAAAAAATAAATGTGAATTATGTAATTGAATAGGTGATTTTTAAAAGAAGTTAATCCCGTAAAAATAATGTTGGTTCTTTTGGTGACATGTTAGTGGGACACATATTTGTAAAGGTTTATATTGATCTTGATGCAACTAATTAGAATATCCTATTAGTGACATATCATACTGTTAATAACTGGAAAACATTTTACAGTTCCTTTAATATGTATGGTTACTGTTTATTTTTACATTTCTGTGAAACGGAGAGATTTATTTAAATTACTTCATGCTTCCACCTATTTATGTCAATAATTAATAAACTAATAATTAATTGAAAAGGTATGGAGCTATACTCATTGTGGACTTTGAGAAATGGAAGCCGAGTTATATGTTAGGTTCTTAGTTAAATGTGGCCTTATCTTGCCTTCCAAAAAAATACAAGTAAATGCAATCACTGTGTTGTTATCCTGAGAAGCAAGACCTCATATTTTATTGTGCCTGTGTTTGTTATTGTTTGTATCTCATTGCTTGGCTGCTTTGTTTTTGAAAAAAGGCAAGTCTGGTATATGAGTAGTGTACATTACTTGATGTAGGTGGAGTTGTTGGATGGTGGGACTCCTGATTTCGTGTGAAATAGGTGTTATCGTCTAGGTCATGCTTTAAGCAATGTTCCTGGTTCCCATTTCTGTTGACCTAATGTTAGAAGAGGTGTGTTAAAACGCCAGGCTGAGTCAAGATAATTTGTTTTAGAGTCAAAAGCTAAAAGTCAAAATGACCTAGTTTAACTCTCTACAGCTTGTTTTGATATAGATCACAATACACAGTTTCTAATGATGCAATATAGAACATGTATTTACTACATTCTGCTATTTTTGGTACAAGGACTGGTTGTTTAATGTATAAGCACCTTTTACAATCCGTTATGCTATTTAACATAGAAGGAGGAAATATTAAGACTGAGCTACTGGACTGGAGTAGTACTTAGTGCAAGAAATGATTTACCAAGATATTGTCAGGTTTGGAGGGTTTGACCTATTGGGAGAGGCTGAATAGGCTGGGGCTATTTTCCCTGCAGTGGAGGCTGAGGACAGACCTTATAGAGGTTTATAAAATCATAAGAGGCATGGATAGGGTGAATAGCCAAGGTCTGTTTTTCCCAGCACAGGAGAGTCCAAAACTAGAGGGCATAGGTTTAAGGTGCAAGGAGAAAGATTTAAAAAGGACCTATGGGGCAACATTTTCATGTAGAGGGTGGTGTGTATGGAATGAGCTGCCAGAGGAAGTGGTGGAGGCTGGTATAATTACATTTAAATGGCATCTGAATTGGTACATGAATATGAAGGGTTTGGAGGTATATGGGCCAAATGCTGGGAAATGGGACTAGATTAATTGAGGATTTCTGGTCAACATGATTGAGCTGGACTGAAGTGGTCTGGTGAAATTATCACAAGGGAGAGGTGCGTTATCAATTGATCATTATTATTGTTTGTTAATAATCTAACTCAGCATAGATTGCAACCAGACGAAACTTGCCATGCGAGCTAGCCATCAGGAAAACTTAATGTGGAAACGACAGCAGGTTCTTTGTAGGTTCAATTCACCACTTGCTTCCAAAGACCTCCATATTGAACACTGTGCGCAACACCTCAGCAGGTCCCATGAACCCCATGTCCAGGGACTTTGGCATCTGAGGAGAAAGTGAGGTTTGCAGATGCTGGAGATCAGAGCTGAAAATGTGTTGCTGGAAAAGCGCAGCAGACCAGGCAGCATCCAGGGAACAGTAGAAGCGACGTTTCGGGCATAAGCCCTTCTTCAGGAAAGCCCTTCCTGAAGAAGGGCTTATGCCCGAAACGTCGATTATCCTGTTCCCTGGATGCTGCCTGATCTGCTGCGCTTTTCCAGCAACACATTTTCAACTTTGGCATCTGACCTGTGTCAGGCTCTGTGAACCCTCACAACACCTGGTACACCCACATGTGGAACACTTCTGCACTTCAGTACTGCACCTTGGCCTGCGCCAACAACTATCATTGTAAACACGTGGCAAGGACAGTGTCCCCTCAGGGACATGTGTACAGCTGGTGGACTGGATCAGGCTGTATATATCGGTCCAACAGTCACTGTCATAGCTCTCACTCACTCTGAACCTACCTGTATACTCACAGCACTCCTGCCCTGTGTTGCTTTGCTTTGCTCCTTCGTGAATTGCCCGCTCAGCCAGAGATACTAGGCTTGTATATTGCTGTCTGACCATTCCTTTAGTACAATCACAAAGCTAGGAAATATGCCATTGTTGTCAGCAGGCCTCAGCCCAGTCAGGAAGGTAGCTTTTGTTCAGGGGATCCCAGCACAGTAAGTCAAGAGCAGCCTCCAATATCAGGCCTGACCCAGGACATTCACAATCAGGATCTTCCGCTCGTAAGGGGTGAGGATCCGAATGACAAGTCGCACCCCAGCCACCTTCACATCTCTGTTCTATTATGGGCAGTAAGAGGGGGCATTCATCTGGTCATGGACTTTGCCAGAGCCCTTAATAAAGACTGTATTTGGGGTAGACAACTGAGGGAGAAAATGCACTTAAAATGATGGAAAATGATCACCAGAAATAGTCAACAGAAATGTGTTACATGTACAAAATGTGGATGAGCATTGTCAATCTCTAGAAAGAGCCATTTATATGTAATTTTGATATTCTTTTAAGAATGCATGTAACTACAAGTAGTTTTGGTATAATGTGGTGGATATCAGGGTAATATGTCTGTCTGCCATGTTGCTCGTTTGAAGCCAATGTTGGTAGCTCTGTGAGATGATCTTATTGAAATATATAGTATTCTGAGGGAACTTGACAAGGTGGGAGCTGGAAGGATGTTTCCATTTGTGTAGGAGTCTAAAATTATGCAAGTAAGATTAAGTGGTCACCCATTCAAGAGGGAGATGAGGAAGAATTCACTCTCTTTGATGATCATTGGACTTTGGAATTCTCTTCCTGGAAGAGCAATGGTGTCTGGATCATTGCATATATTGACAGCTGTGTTAGATTTTTGATTGAGATGGGAATCAGGGGTAATGGGGGTGTGCAGGAAGGCAAGTGTGTTAAGCAACCACAAGCTTTTCAATTGGTCATTCAGGTTTGAGGGATTGAGTGACCAACTCCTGGTTCTATATGTTATGATATTATGATCTATGATGGATTGTGGTGAGGTAGACAGAGGTGCAGGGTGGTGGGGGTTAGTGCTAAGAGTTACATGTCATCTGTCATATCAGAAATCACAAAAGGCCAATAAGGTAAGGATATTTTTGCTTTGAAACTCAATATTCTTAGCCACCATTTTAAACATTGTTGTGAAAAAGAATTCATTTAGCAATAGGCCATTTCAAAATGGCATATTGGAGGAAGAGATTCTGGTGAACTCACATTGGAGTGGGTATTCCTGTTCAGTTTCACAGTACAATCTGTATGATGGAACATAACATCACAAACTTAGATGGCAGTGAGGGTGCTTTCTGTCTGCCTGCCACATTGGACACAAGATGCAAGAAGCTCAGAAACATGTTGTGAATTAGATTTATTCAGGAAATGCTCTGAAGAAATTCAATCTCTTTTATCTCAAATTGTAGAATTTAGTTGGAAGAAAAAATCATCTCAAATTCACATTGACATGCATGTCACATGCATTAATGGATGTATTATTATATAATAAACCTCAACTCCACACAAAGGCCTTTTATGTCTTTTATATTCTACACACCCATCACATTAACAATTGTTCTGTGAACAAAGGTAGTCAAAGTGATGCACAACTCTAGAAAGGTCATCAATATTTTCATGGAACATTGTTTGAGGTTATTTCTCCTACTAATAATTTGCGCCCTCCTTGATGCAGTCCCTGACTCATGTTAGGGACTATTTGAAAGATAGTCCCTATTCCTACTGCCCATTGTTCAAACATGAGCCTAAACAGTAAATAACAGGGCTGTCTGTCAATGGATCCATCACCATCCAGTCCTGAATCTGACTTTTTTTTAATCAAAAATCACTGAGTAATCTTGTCCCTTCTGAGGGTAATCATAAATTGTCCCTCCCTCCTTGGTTCAGATGATCTACAACATGAATTACCTGCCCACTTCTAGTGCATGCCAATTTCACCCATGGATACCCTGAAACACTCTGGGGAAAGTTCCAGATGAAATTTTCTCCTACTATTCCCAAAGGCCCTGATTTACCTCCAAAGGCCCTGAAACATTCCTCCGACTTTATCCAGAACCAGGGATCATGGTTAAAGATATGGGGTAGGCCATTTAGTACTGAGATGAGGGGAAATTTCTTTACCCAGAGAGCAGTAAGCCTATGGAATTCTCTACCACAGAATATGGTCGAGGTCATGACATTGAATGTTTTCAAAGGAGTTAACATAGTTCTTAGGGCTAAACGGAATAGAGATAAATTGAGATCAGGCTGCTGAGTTGGACAATCAGTCATGATCATATTGGATGGCAGAGCATTCTCAAAGGACTTAATTACCTACTCCTCCTCATATTTCTTATGCTTCTATTATCAAGATTTTAAAAAGTTCGTTCACAGGATGTTGAGTGTCACTAGAACATAGAAAAGTACAGCACAGAACAGGCCCTTCGGCCCACGATCTTGTGCTGAGGATTAATCTTAATGTAATATAAAACAACCTAACTTACAAACCCCTCAATTCACTGCTGTCCATGTGCAGGTCCAGCAGTCGCTTAAACGTCCCTAATGACTCTGCTTCCACCAGCATCGCTGGCAATGCATCCCTTGCATTCACAACTCTGTGTAAAGAACTTACCTCTGACATCCCCTCTATACCTTTCTCCTAATATCTTAAAACTATGACCCCTCATGCCAGTCAGTTCTGCCCTGGGGAAAGGTCTCTGCCTATTGACTCTCTCCATGCAACTCATTACCCTGTATACCTCGATCAGGTCACCTCTCTACCTCCTTCTCTCCAGAGAGAAAAGTCTGAGCTCAGTCAACCTCTCTTCATAAGGCAAGCCCTCCAGTCCAGACAGCACCCTGGTAAACCTTCTTTGCACTCTCTGCAAATCCTCTGTATCTTTCCTATAGTAGGGCGACCAGATTGGGACACAATATTCCAGGTGTTGTTTCAGTAGGGACTTGTGGAGTTGTAGCAAAACCTCCTGGCTCTTAAACTCGATCCCCCTGTTAATAAAAGCCAAAACATCATACTGCTTTCTTAAGAGCCCTATCCACTTGGGTGGCAACTTTGAGAGATCTATGTACTTGAACACCAAGATCCCTCTGTTCCTCCACACTGCCAAGAATCCTGTGTTTAATCCTTTCTAGCAAGCCTGTAATCCTCTAAAGCTGTGCTAGATCCTTGCTTCCTCCACCTTATGTAAGCTGCCTTCTTCCTTTTGACGAGAAGCTCCTCTGTTCTCGTCATCCAATGGTCCTTAATCTTGCCCCTTCTTACCTGTCTCAGAGGAACAAATGTGTGCATCACTCGCAACTACTGCTCCTTAAACAGTCTCCACATGTCTGCTGTGCCCTTTCTGTGGAACAACTGCTCCTAGTCTGTACTTCCCAACTCCTGTCTCATAGTGTCATAATTTCCTTTTCCCCAATTAAATATCTTCCTTTAGTAACTGCTCCTTTCCCTCTCCCAAGGCTCTGGTAAATGTGAGTCTAGATTAGAGTGGTGCTGGAAAAGCACAGTAGATCAGGCAGCATCCGAGGAGCAGGAAAATCGATGTTTCGAGCAAAAGCCCTTCATCAGGAATAGAGGCCTCTAGTCCTGATGAAGGGCTTTTTCCCAAAACGTTGATTTTCCTGCTCCTCGGATGCTGCCTGATCTGCTGTGCTTTTCCAGCACCACTCTAATGTAGACTCTGGTTTCCAGCATCTGCTGATCTTGTTTTTACCCTCTGGTAAATGTGAAGCAGTTGTAGTCACTGTCACCAAAGTGTTCTCCCACCGTGAGATCTGACATCTAACCTGGCTCATTGCTGGGCACCAAATCCAAAATAGCCCCTCCCCTCATCGGTCTGTCTACATACTGAGTAAGGAAACCCTCCTGAACACACTTGACAAAAATGGCTCTGTCCAAACCATCTGCACTAAGGAGGTTCCAGTCGATATTGGGTAAGTTGAAGTCACCATAATAATAACCCTGCTACCTCTGCGTTTTTCCAAAATCTACCAGCCTATTAGTTCTTCTTCAAACTCTCTACTGCTATTAGGTGGTCTGTAGAAATCCCCCAATGAGGGGTAGCTCCCTTGCTGTTCCTAATTTCCACCCATACTGACTCAGTAGACAAACCTTCCTTGACAACCTTCGTTTCAATAGACAATAGACAATAGGTGCAGGAGTAGGCCATTCGGCCCTTCGAGTCAGCACCACCATTCATTATGATTATGGCTGATCATCCACAATCCGCATCCTGTTCCTGCCTTATCCCCATAACCCTTGATTCCACTATCTTTAAGAGCTCTATCCATCTCTTTCTTGAAAGTATCCAGAGACTTAGCCTCCACAGCTTTCTGGGGCAGAGCATTCCATACTCCCACCAGTCTCTGGGTGAAGAAGTTTCTCCTCAACTCTGTTCTAAATGGCCTATCCCTTATCTTTAAACTGTGTCCTCTGGTTCTGGACTCACCCATCAGCGGAAACATGCTTCCTGCCTCCAGAGTGTCCAATCCTTTAATAATCTTATAGGTCTCAATTAGATCCCCTCTCATCCTTCTAAACTCAAGTGTTAACAAGCCCAATTGCTCCAAGCTTTCAACATATGATAGTCCTGCCATTCTGGGATTTGACCTCGTGAGCCTACGCTGCACTCCCTCAACAGCCAGAATATCCTTCCTCAAATTTGGAGACCAAAACTGCAGAGAATACTCCAGGTACGGTCTCACCAGGGCCCTGTACAGCTGCAGAAGGACCTTGTTGCTCCTATACTCAATTTCT
Organism: Chiloscyllium plagiosum; assembly: GCF_004010195.1. Classification (NCBI taxonomy): domain Eukaryota; kingdom Metazoa; phylum Chordata; class Chondrichthyes; order Orectolobiformes; family Hemiscylliidae; genus Chiloscyllium; species Chiloscyllium plagiosum. The sequence goes on along the minus strand of NC_057721.1, from coordinate 67,719,988 downwards.
CTTGTTATGAAGGCCAGCATGCTATTAGGTTTCTTCACTGCCTGCTGTACCTGCATGCTTGCCTTCATTGACTGATGTACAAGAACACCTAGATCTCGTTGTACTGCCACTTTACCTAACTTGACTCCATTTAGATAGTAACCTGCCTTCCTGTTCTTGCCACTAAAGTGGATAACCAGACATTTATCCACATTAAACTGCAATTGCCAAGCATCCGTCAACTCACCCAGCCTGTCCAAGTCACCCTGTATTCTCATAACATCCTCCTCACATTTCACCCTGCCAATTCTCATAACATCCTCCTCACATTTCACCCTGCCACCCAGCTTTGGTCATCAGAAAATTTGCTAATATTACTTTTAATGCCTTTATGATTAGATTAGATTAGATTAGATTACAGTGTGGAAACAGGCCCTTCGGCCCAACAAGTCCACACCGACCCGCCGAAGCGAAACCCACCCATACCCCTACATTTACCCCTTACCTAACACTACGGGCAATTTAGTATGGCCAATTCACCTGACCCTGCACATCTTTGGACTGTGGGAGGAAACCGGAGCACCCGGAGGAAACCCACGCAGACACGGGGAGAACGTGCAAACTCCACACAGTCAGTCGCCTGAGGCGGGAATTGAACCCGGGTCTCTGGCGCTGTGAGGCAGCAGTGCTAACCACTGTGCCACCGTGCCGCCCACAAACCAAGCAGGTAGATGAAGGTAGGGCAGTTGACGTGGTGTATATACAGTAATAATGTATATCATTACTGTATATTGTAAACAGCTGTGATCCCAGCACCAAACCTTGGGGTACCCCACTGGTCACCGCCTGACATTCTGAAAGTGACCCATTTATCACTATTCTTTGCTTCCTGTCAGCCAGCCAATTTTCAATCGCCCCCAATTGTATTCTCATAACATCCTCCTCACATTTCACCCTGCCACCCAGCTTTGGTCATCAGCAAATTTGCTAATATTACTTTTAATGCCTTTATGTATATCATTACTGTATATTGTAAACAGCTGTGATCCCAGCACCAAACCTTGGGGTACCCCACTGGTCACCGCCTGACATTCTGAAAGTGACCCATTTATCACTATTCTTTGCTTCCTGTCAGCCAGCCAATTTTCAATCGCCCCCAATACCATGTGCCCTAATTTGCTCACTAATGTCCTCTGTGGGACTTTGTCAAAGGCTATCTGAAAGTCCAGATGCACCATCCACTGGCTTTCCCCTGTCTATCTTCATAGTTACATACTCAAAACATTTCAGAAGATTAGTCAAGCATGATTTCCCCTTCATAAATCTATGCTGACTCTGACCTATCCTGTTACTGCTATCCAAATGATTCGTAATTTCATCTTTTATAATTGACTCCAGTATCTTTCCCACCACTGACATTCGGCTAACCGGTCTATAATTCCTTGTTTTCTCTCTCCCTCCCTTCTTTAAATGTGGGGCAACATTAGCCACCCTCCAATCTGCAAGAACCGATCCTGAATCTATAGAACATTGGAAAATGATTACCAATGCATCCATGATTTCTAGAGCCACCTCCCTGTCCTTGGGATGCAGACCATCAGGTCCCGGGGACTTATCAGCCTTCAGACCTAACAGTCTCTCCAACACCATTTCCTGCCTCATATAAATTCCCTTCAGTTCATCCATTACCCTCGGTCCTTCAGCCACTATTATATCTGGGAGATTGCTTGTGCCTTCCCTAGTGAAGACAGATCCAAAGTACCTAATCAACTCTTCTGCCATTTCCTTGTTCCCCATAATAAATTCACCTGTTTCTGTCTTCAAGGGCCCAATTTCAGTCTTAACCATTTTTTTTCATTTCACAAAACTAAAAAAGCTTTTACTATCCTCCCTTATATTTTTGCCTTCGTACTTCATTTTTTCTCACCATATTGCCTTTTTAGTTATTCTCTGTTACTCTTTAAAAGTTTCCCACTCCTCTGGCTTCCCGCTCATCTTTGCTATGTTATGATTCTCTTTTATCTTTATACAGTCCTTAACTTCCCTCGTCAGCCACGGCTTCCTCTGCCTCCCCTTATGATCTTTCTTCTTCTTTGGAATGAACTTATCCTGCACCTTCTGCATTATATCCAGAAATACCAGCCATTGTTGTTCCACTGCCATCCCTGCTAGGGTATTGAACCATTGAACTTTGGCCAGCTCATCCAAGCTCTATAGTTCCCTTTGTTCAACTGCAAAACTGACACTTCCAATTCTTCCTTCTCCCACTCAAATTGCAGGTATCATGATTGATATTCGATCTCAAGATCATAATCCCACTCTCTCCACATAACCTTTGTCACCTTTAGTGTCGAGTTATCTATTTCTTTCTTAAATGTTTTCAGTGATTTGGCGACAACGGGTTCACCACCCTCTGAGTGAAGACATTCCTCCCTGTGTAAATTCTACACCATATCCTGAGACCATGTTCTAGATTCCCAGCCAAGGGAGCATAGAACATAGAACATTACAGTGCAGTACAGGCCCTTCGCCCCTCAATGTTGCAACACCCTGTGAAACCAATTTGAAGCCCATGTAACCTACACTATTCCATTCTCATCCATATGCTGATCTAATTACCATTTAAATACCCTTAAAGTTGGTGAGTCTACACCTGTTGCAGGCAATGCATTCCATACCCCTACTACTCTCCGAGTAAAGAAACTACCTCTGACATCTGACCTATATCTATCACCCCTCAATTTAAAGCTATGTCCCCTCGTGCTAGCCATCACCATCTGAGGAGAAAGGCTCTCACTGCCCACCCTATCTAACCCTATATTTATCTTATATGTCTCAATTAAGTCACCTCTCAACCTCCTTCTCTCTAATGAAAACAGCCTCAAGACCCTCAACCTTTCCTCATAAGGCTTTCCCTCCATACAAAGTAACATCCTAGTAACTCTCCTCTGAACCCTTTCCAAAGCTTCCACATCCTTCTGATAATGCGGTGACCAGAACTGCACGCAATACTCCAAGCGCAGCCACACCAGACTTTTGGTACAGCTACAGCATGATCTCATGGTTCCGAAATGTGATCCCTCTCATTAAAAGCTAACACACTGTATCCTTTCTCAACAGCTCTATCAATCTGGATGACAATTTTGAGGGATCTGTGTACATGGACACTGAGATCTCTCTGCTCACCTACACTACCAAGAATCTTACCATTAGCCCACTACTCTGTATTCCTGTTATTCCTTCCAAAGTGGATCATCTCACACTTTTCTGCATTAAACTCCATTTGCCACCTCTCAGCCCAGCTCTGCAGCTTACCTATGTCCCTCTGTAACCTGCAACATCTTTTGGCACTATCCACAACTGTACCAACCCTAGTGTCGTCTACAAATTTACTAACCCACCCTTCTACGCCCTCATCCAGGTCGTTTATAAAAATGACAAACAGCAGTGAACCCAAAACAGATCCTTGCGGTACACCACTGGTAACTGAACTCCAGGATGAACATTTTCCATCAACAGCCACCCTCTGTCTTATTTCAACTAGCCAGTTTCTGATCCAAACTGCTAAATCATCCTCAATTCCATGGCTCTGTATTTTGTGCAGTGGCCTACCGTGGGGAACCTTATCAAATGCCTTACTGAAATCCATATGCACCACATCAACTGCTTTACCCTCATCCACCAGTTTGGTCACCTCCTCAACTCAATAAAGTTTGTGAGGTATGACCTACCTTTCACAAAACCATGCTGACTATCGCTAATCAATTTATTCCTATCGAGATGATTATAAATCCTATTTCCTATAACCCATTCAGCATCTTAAGTAATGCTGAATGGGTTATAAGAACTGAAGTAATGCTCACTGGTCTATAATTACCAGAGTTGCCTCTACTCCCCTTCTTGAACAAGGGAACAACATTTGCCATCCTCCAGTCTTCTGGCACTATTCCTGGAGATTATGACAACATAAAGATCAAAGCCAAAGGCTCGGCAATCTCTTCTCTGGCTTCAAGGAGAATCCTAGGATAAATCCCATCCAATTTCATGTTTAATGTCATCTGCTACGTTATCACAACTGTTTGGAATCCTATTGACTACTCACACTAATAGTTTCCACCACTTGATGTTACTTAGCTCCATCCACACTGATTTGACATTTAGATTTTCTAAACCAATATCCTTTCTTGCTATCGCACTGATTTCATTGTTTACTAACAACATTACACCACCTTCCTTTCCTTTTTGTTTGTCCATCATAAAGATTGGATGCCCTTGCAAATTCAGTTCCCAGCCCTGTTTAATCTACAACTCCATAATCGCAAACACATCATACCCATTTGCAACTATTTGCACTGTTAATTCATCCACTTCATTGCCAATGTTGCATACATTCAGACTCAGTACCTTTAGATTTGTTTTTTTAGCATTTTTAGGAGATTCTTAGAAAGGAGATTTTTTCCCTTTGGCGGAGGAATCAATGACCAAGGGGCATAGATTTCAGGCAAGGAAGCAAAAGGTTTAGAGGGGTTATGAGGGAAAAAAAACCTTCATCCAGAGGTTGGTGTGGATCTGGAACCACCTGTAATTATGGTAGAGGCAGAAACCCTCATAACATTGAAGAAGGATTTGGATGTGCACTTGCGATGACAAGACTATGGCCAAGTGCTGAGAAAATGGGATGAGAATAGTTAGGTGTTTGTTTCAGACTGGTACAGATGCAATGGGCCAAAGCAATTTTTCTTTCTGTGTTATAGATCTCTGTGGCTCTATTACTCTGAATTAATTAGACGCTCTTCAAGGAAAACAAATCAAATTATTCATATAAGACATTTATTTGAAATTATTCTGGCATTTTAATTATTCACGAAGACACATAAGAATCACAAAAATGAAGTTCATGTGAAAGCATTGATTTTCTACAAATACCAATAGGAACAATTCTAACCCTTTGATTTCACATAAAAACTAACATCCTTCAAAGTTACAGGAGGCCCCAACATTCATTTATACCAAAGAATTATTTTGATAATGTAGTTACTGTGATCATTGCAGACAAGCAGGGAGCTAAATTGGGCAGCCCAAGGGCCTGCAAACTGGGAATGGTCAATGACTAATTAATATCTTTTGACATTTAAGTTGCAGGAGAATGCTCCATTTAGCTTCAAATAGTGCTTCAGGGCCTTTAAATTCTATTTCCATGGCTGCACTGGAATGGAAAGAACATGATAAGGAACATAAAATGAACCTGTGCAAAATTAACAAGACAAGTTCTAAATGCATTGGCCCATTTTATCCTTGATTGTCTGGAGGGAATCCAATGCCGGTTTTACACCTCAATTCTACATTGGAGTCAAAGGAGAGATTGCTGTGTCAACATCTAAACCCAGCACTCCAACTGAAGTAATCCATTTCCCGCCTAATGAAGTTGATTTAAAATTACCCCCTTAACTCTTTCCGTAAAGTAATGGACACAGGAAGTTGATATTAACCTTTTGACGATTCTTTGGACATTATTGATTATTGTTGATTTCTAAGATATGGATAGTGTATAGATGAGATAGCAAGCAAATGAAGTCAGTAGGAAAGCCTGTGGGGATGGTTGGACAAGTGAGCAGCGCTCAAATTGAGGGATGACATGTGGGCACTTTAGGATGGAATCCAAAAAGCGTATGGAAAATTAAAGGCCATGAATTGGCCATCAGTCTGGAGGAGCGATGCTCCATAAAGAATGTATTGTTTAAAATTCAGTCATGCCATGTGACAATGCCAAGCTTTATTGCCTCTCCCTAATTGTCCTTGAACTGAATAGCTTGCACTAATGTCTCAGAGGGCACTGAAGAGTAAACTAATTGCTGTGGATCTGAGTCATATGTCGGCCAGATGAGGTAAGGATGACAGATTTCCTTCCCCAAAGGGCATCAGTGAATCAGATTGTTATTTACGTCAATGGTTTATTCCAAATCTTTTCATTGAGCTTAAATTTCGCCATCTACCATCATGGGATTTGACTCCACCTCTCCAGTAGCTTGGATTTGGAGATAATTAGCCCAGTGACATTACCATTCTGCCACCACTTCCCGCTGTGCTGAATACCATATTCTGAATCTTTCACAGAGGCATGTGGACCAGACCATGCTGGTGTTCCAACCTCCACCTGTGAAGTCATCTTTGAAGCATTGCCATGCTCTAGGAACCAAATATGAGGACTTTCTTTGAGAGGGTAGGGAATAGGGAACCAGTCTCTCAAATTTGCTGGTAGTGGAGACCCTAAGCATCTTAACTGAACACCCACCACCAGTGCACAGATACCGATTCCAGCCACAGACACCCTGAGAAATTCATTTAGAAATGCAATGAGTGGTCCAGATGAGGTTTGCTCCAATTTTTCCGGCTCTCCTTTACCTTCAAAGGAAAATTCCTCCCTTTTTACTCAGTGAGAATGTGCAACCCACTACCTTATGGAGCATTGATGCAAAGGGCTTCGGTACACTTTAGGAGAAGCTTGATGAGTCCATGAGGGAGAAAAGGAATTAGAATTAGAATTATAATCCTTACTGTGTGGAAACAAGCCCACCAACCTTCTGAAGAGTATCCCACCCAGACCCATTCCCCTACATTTACCCCTGACTCAAACACCTAACCTACATATCCCTGAACCTAACCTACATATCACCAATTTACCCAACCTACACATCTTCGGATTATGGGAGTAATTCACACAGACACAGGAAAAATGTGCATACTCCGTGCAGACAGTCACCCAAGGCTGGAATCGAACCCAGATCCCTGGTGCTGTGATGCAGCAGTGCTAACCACTGAGCCACCATGCTGCCCCACAAGTGGAAGGATAGATTAGATAAAACAAAGTGGGAGATGGCCCATGTGAGTGTGAACACCAGCAGAGACCATTTGGGCCAAATGGGACAGGTGATAAATTCTAGTAAAGGCCACATTCCATGAATAAACCTTTTCTTAAAAAAAAAGGCCTATTTCTTTCCTGTCAACTTTATGCAGTCCAGGAAGAAATTAGACTATCATGTGTCATACAGGATTATACTGTGTGGGGTTAACTGAGACATATAGCTCAGGAAAGGTGTCAAGTAGGGGAAAAAATGGCCCAGTGGTATTATCACGAGACTATTAATCCAGTGACCCAGGTAATGTTCTGGGACCTGAGTTCAAACTCTATTAAGGTAAATGGTAGAAATAGAATTCAATAAAAATCTGGAATTAAGAGTCTAACGATGATCATGAAAATGTGCCGAATGTCAAGAAAAACCCTTCTAGTTCACTAATGTTCTTTAGGGAAAGAAACTGTAATCCTTACCTGGTCTGGCCTACCTGTGACTCCAGATGCACAGCAATGTAGTTGATGGGCAATAAGTACTGGCCTAGCTAGGATCTGGGATGTCACCAATCGGGTTTACAGGATTCTGAATGGGGAAGGTGAGCAGCCAGAAATCGTGGTACATATTGACACCACTACATATTGATATAGCCAGGAAAGGGATCGAGGATCTGAAAAGTGACTACAGAGAGCTAGGTTGGAAGCTGAAGAGCAGGACGCGTAGAGTAGTGATCTCGGGTTTGTGACCAGTGCCATGAGATAGTGAGGTGAGGAACAGTCAGCGAATGCAGCTTAACACGTGACTGAGAGGCTGGTGCAGGAGGGAAGGCTTCAGATATTTAGACCATTGGGATGCCTTCTGGGGAAGATGGGACCAGTACATGAAGAACAGGCTGCAGATAAACTGGAGGGGCACAAATGTCCACAATGACCATGATGCATGTGGCTAGTGCCCACTGAGCATGCCCTGAGAGATATTGATGTCTGGTGTCTGACATGGAGTTCCTTAGGAGCAAGGAATGAGCTGAATTTGCCAGGTAGCCACTCTGACCTCCATGTCGAGATTTCTCAACATCTAACTTGCTTGGCACATTTGATAAGGTAGGAAGCTGAAAGGTAACAAGACAAGTTGTGGCATAAGTAAGGCATTTAACAAGCAGTAATCCCCTTCACTGACAATTTACGGCAGTCCATTGAGAAACATGTCTCTCGACGAAGGCATATAAGATGCAGCGAGATGCTTCAGACACCGAGATACACTTTGCAGGATTTTCTGTCTGATTCTACCATTGCTCATGGAACTCAGAGCTCAATAAGATTTGGCCCAGTGTTTCTATGTTTTTAATAGAAACCAGTATAGTTGTGAAAATAACTTTGTTTGTTTTTCTTGCTTTATTACTCTCTTCTCAAAGCAGGAATCTTGAGTAGCTCTTCGTTTGCTTGTTTTGGATTGAAACTTGAATTGGATACTTGTACGGCAAAAATTGATTCACTGTTGATGCTGCAAACTTTGTATATTTTGGTTAAATATGACTGCAGAGGCGAGCTAGTGTGTGTAAAGTGGGTATTGCAAAATCTATGTCAAGCAAATCATCCCACAGTTCCTATAAGGAGTTCTCAATCAGTCACACTAATACACCTACAGCTCAAAGCCATGGCCATATAGTAAGGTGAATGGCTGTGAGAACGTTACCTTTTACAATACAGATCAAATACTCCAGATATCTTCTGAACCAATGAAGTAAAGAAAACAGAAAATCATGAAGTACTTTGTTCAGCTATAATGGTTTTACATGCTTGATTAGATGCTGATCCTTTGCAAAGCCAAACCAACAAGAAAGTTGCAAGAAGTCCATGAACTAGAGCCAACTCATTTCACTCCAGCTGAGCTTTCTGGTAATGTTGTACACATTCTAATGGCAACTGCTAAAACATTTATAATGACCAGTGTCCCTGATGAATGCAAAATAAAAGATTCAAAATGTGATAAAATCTCTGAATCATTATACACAAATTTACATCCTCCAGTCTTGATATGTCTCAACTTCCGGTAACTCAGTGCCTTCTTTTGCACACTTTACCTCCTCTACTGAATAATAGACTGGGGTTTCTCACTGACTGGTTGGGCAGGGAGGGCTTGGAAAGGTGCTTGGGGTGAGAGCTTTTAGTGCCTCTGCCTTCCGTGAACTTTCCTGTGGGCTCAGTGTGTGGAAGCAATGTGTGATGGAAGGTCTGCCTCTATTAGATTAGATTACTTACTGTATGAAAACAGGCCCTTCGGCCCAACAAGTCCACACCGCCCCGCCGAAGCGTAACCCACCCATACCCCTACATTTACCGCTTACCTAACACTACGGGCAATTTAGCATGGCCAATTCACCTGACCTGCACATCTTTGTGACTGTGGGAGGAAACCGGAGCACCCGGAGGAAACCCACGCAGACACGGGGAGAACGTGCAAACTCCACACAGTCAGTCGCCTGAGGCGGGAATTGAACCCGGGTCTCTGGCGCTGTGAGGCAGCAGTGCTAACCACTGTGCCACCGTGCCACCGTGCTTCCTTGCTATTCCTTTGTACTCTGAAATGCTGAGTGAATGATCCATCTCAGCCTCCGCCAGAACTTCCCAACATCACAGATGCCCAATTCAATTCACTCCATGTGGTACCAAGAAATGTTTAGAGGCACTGGGTTGTGCAAAGGCTATGGGTCCTGACAACATTTCAGCAATAGTACTGAAGACTTGTGCTCTGTGCTTGTCGCTCCCCCAGCCATGCTGTTCCAGTACAGTTACAACACTGGCATCAACCCAACAATGTGGAAAGTTGCCCAGGTATGTCCTGTGCATAAAAAGCAGAACAAATCCAAACCAGATAATTACTGCCCCATCAATCTATTCCTGGTCATCAGGAAAGTGATGGAAGGTGTCATTAACAATCCTCTCACTCAGCACCTGCTCGGCAATAACCTTCTCAGTGATGCCCAGTTTGGGATTCACCAGGGCTACTCAGCTCCTGACTCATTACAGCCTTGGTTCAACCATGGACAAAAGAGCGGAATTCTAGAGGTGAGGGGAGAGTGACAGCCCTTGACATCAAGGCTGTACTTGACTTAGTATGGCATCAAGGAGCCCTAGCAAAACTGGAATCAATGGGTTTAAGGGGGCACACTCTCTGCTGGTTACTGTTACTTGGCACAAAGGAAAATGGTCATGATTGTTGGAGGTTAATCATCTCAGCTCCAGGACATCTCCACAGGAGCTCCTTGGTGTAGGTTTTAGGTCCAATCATCTTCAGCTGCTTCATCAATGACCTTCCCTCCATCACAGATCAGAAATGGAAAGTAACATTCTCACCACACAAATGCCAAACAATGAACATAGGGTCATAGAGATCTACAGCACAGAGAAAAAGGGGCGGCATGGTGGCTCAGTGGTTAGCACTGCTGCCTCACAGCATCACGGTTCCAGTTTTGATTCCCTCCTCGGGCAACTATCTGTGTGGAGTTTGCACATTCTCCCCGTGTCTGCGTGGATTTCCTCTGGGTGCTCCGGTTTCCTCCCACAGTCCAAAGATGTGCAAGTCAGGTGAATTGGCCATGTTAAATTGCCCATAGTGTTAGGTGCATTGGTCAGAGGGAAATGGGTCTGGGTGGGTTACTCTTCGGAGGGTCGGTGTGGACTGGGTGGGCTGAAGGCCCTGTTTCCACACTGTAGGGCATCTAATCATAATCTTCAACCCATTGCATCCATGCCAGTCCACTTAATTACTTTAATCCCATTTTCCAGCCTATACACTTGCCTGTTTTGCATCAAGAGTGTATATCCACATACTTCTTCAATGTGATCAAGGTTTCTGCCTCTAACACCAGAGTTCCAGATTCCACTAGTGAAAAAAGTTTTCCTCATAGCCCCCCCAAATCCTCTGCCCCTTATCCTAAATCTGTGCCTTCTGGTCATTTACGCCTCTATCAAGAGGAAAAGTTCTTCTTATCTACCTTATCTATACCGCACATAATTTTATACATCTCAATCACGTACCCTCTCAACTTCTTCTGCCCCATGGAAAATAACCTTAGTCTATCCTTCATCACCGAAACTCTCCAGCTCAGGCAATATCCTGATACATCTCCTCTGCACTCTCTCCAATGCTATCGCATCACTCCTGTGATGTGGATTCTAAAACTGTACCCAATTCCCCAGCTACAGCCTAACCAACATTCTATACAGTTCCAGCATTACCTGTAACACTAAACTTGATCAAACTGCTGTGCAAAGATTGATCTCGCACATCATCATCTTCTCTCTCTCTCTCTATCTCTCTCTCTCTCTCATGTATACACACACACACACACTCCCCAAGGTCCCTCAATTCTTGGTGTTTCCCAGGGTCCTACCATTTGTTGTGAATGCCCCTGACTTGTTTATCCTGCTAAGTGCATCATCTCACAAAGTGAGAGGTGGAAAGTTTAAGGGGGATACACGCGGTAAGTACTTCACACAGAATGTGGTGGGCGTTTGGAATGCATTGCCAGCAGAGGTGATAGAGGCAGGCACGGTAGATTCATTTAAGATGCGTCTGGACAGATGCATGAGTTGGTGGGGAGCAGAGGGATACAGGTGCTTAGGAATTGACCGACATGTTTAGACAGTACATTTGGATCGGCTCAGGCTTGGAGCCAAAGGGCCTGTTCCTGGGCTGTAAAATGTCTTTGTTCTTCTTTGTTCTATCTCCAACAGGAGTGAATCTAAGCATCAACTTTTAACATTCAAATGTGTACCATCACTGAGTACTCCACCATCAACATTTATGGGGTTACTATTAGTTCAAATCTGAACTGGACTCACCACATAATCAAAATGGCTACAAGAGCACATCAGAGACTTGGAGGGAGTCTTGCAGGGAGTAACTAGCCTCCTGCTCCCCAAAGCTCATCCACCATCGACAAGGCATTAGTCACGAATGTGGCAGAATATTCCCCAGTTGCCTGGATGGGTGCAGCTCTAACAACTCAAAGAACTTGACATCATCCAAGATGAAGAATCTGCTTGATTAGCACCACACTGACAAATATTCACTCTGTTCACAATCAATGTTCAGTAGCAGCAGTGTGTGCTATCCACAGAAAGCAATTCAGTAGTTCACTAAAGTTCCTCAGACAGCACCTTCCAAACCCATGATGATTTCTATCTCAAAGGACAACAACAGTAGATACATGGGAACACCATCACCAGCAAGTTCCCCTCCAAGCCACACACCATCCTGACTTGGAAATATATCGCCATTCCTTCACTGTCTCTGAGTCAAAATCCTGGAATTCCCTCCCTAAGGGCATTGTGGGTCGGCCCACAGCAAGTGAACTGCAGCAGTTCAAGAAAACAGCTCACCATCACCTTCTCAAGGGCAACTAGGGACAGGCAATAATGCTGGCCCAGACAGTGATGCTGTATGTGAAGTTAGAAAAACTGCTGTCTACTGAAACCTGAAGCAATTGAAGTCTGTCGACTCAGAGATTTCTGAAAGCAAGAGAAACTAATTACTCTGGGAGCACTTTGAAACTAATTGTATAACCCTAATGTTGTCTCAGAAGAATGAACCTGAAAGATGCCTGTAAATCAGACTGTTCTTCAGTATGGTAACAACTGGTCATCCTTTCCAACTCCTACCCCCGCCAGTGCTACTTCAAACAATACCCTGACCCACTCAAATCAAGGCAGAATCATAAAGTCTAGGCTGCACTGTCTACTCTAATGGCCTTATTGGGTTTGGTATGGAAGTGGCTATTTTTGTGTAAGGCCTGAGCTAAGACTGTAGTGAAAACCCCATCCAGTTTGAGAATTTGAATTTAAATTTGTCCGGGTATCCAGCTGAACTGCAATAAGCATTCAACTAAGGTATTATTGTGACATCTACAGTCTTGTGAAAGAACTGCAACAGATTTTAAAGATGGTTACTATTTATTTTTCCCTGAATTATTGCACATTATTTCTATTCAAATGTTTATCCAATGCCCTCTTCAATGTGTCAATTGAACCTGCCTCTTCCATACTTTCAGGCAGTATGTCCCATGGCCATGTGATCTGGTACCACAGTAACAAAGCTCCTTTTGCACATATTCAGCAGATCTTTTCAGAGTAACGGTATAATTCCCTCGACTCTACACATGGTTCATGAGTGATCTGCAACTCTTGTGCATTTTTGCCTACACATGATCCACACGAATGGGGTTGACCCTTCAGCAAGCCACTCAGATGAATCAAACTCCTATAAAGAATCTAGGAGAAAGTGAGGACTGCAGATGCTGGAGATCAGAGTCGAGAGTGTGGTGCTGGAAAAGCGCAGCAGGTCAGGCAGCATCCGAGGAGCCGGAGAGTCGATGTTTTGGGCATAAGCCCTTCATCAGGAATGAGTCTCATTCTCACACATTCGCTCTAATATCCTAAAGCACCTTACAGGCAACTACTTGTACATACTTTTTCTTTTTTTCATTGGTCTTGTGGTGCACCTGAGAGTTTGAGTTAAGACTGAAGAGTTCAAGAACTTTCTTCATAGTTAGGCTTCTGGAAAATTCTGATTATTGTGTTGTAACACTATATATAACTATACACAATAATCTGAGATGCACCAGATTGTTCAGAGATTGTTATCTACATGTGCTTCTCTCTTCAAATCTAATAACTATGATCCCAGAACTCTACTGATATTTCATCCTCCATCTATCTCCACCCATGCTGTGCTATTTATGCCGTCTGGGAAGTAACTCTGTGACATCATCACAAGGTTTTTCCATGGTCTTAACACCCTTATACAACACTTTTGAAGTGTTGTTATTGTTATAACTTAGGAAGGACACAGTCATACTGCAAACAGCAAAGGTCCTGTTAACAGCTATGAGAGCATCATTAGATAATCTGCTTTTATCTCTCCTGCTCTTCTGATGCTGCCTAACCTGCTGTGCTTTTCCAGCACTGCTCTCTCGACTATTATAAAGAATCTACGTAGATTTAAGAATAAGGCTCACCATCATTACAAGAATAACTGGGAACGGACAGTGCCAGAGATGCCACAACCCTAGATTGACTCAAGATGTGGAGGTGCCAGTGTTGCACTGGGGTGGACAAAGTCAAAAGTCACATGAAACCACATTATAGCCCAACATATTAATTTGAAATCACAAGATTTCAGAGCACTGCTCTTTAGTCAGGTGAAGTTGAAGAAAGTGCACAGGCACAGAATATAGGGGTGGAGACTGCCTATATATTCTGTTCCTGTGTGCTTTCCTCCACTTTTATCTGATGAAGGAGCAGTGCTCCAAAAGCTTGTAATTTCAAATTAACCTGTTAGATTATAACCTGGTGTTGTGCGACTTCTAAGAATGGATCTAGAAAGTAGCTCTGTCCTGACAGGAAAAATATTGACTCTGACTTCCCAAAATTCTCAATACATGCAGCCAAAAGCAGTCCAATCCAAAGTACAATTCATTAAAGCTTGTCTTTGCTGTTATGGCTATCGGATAAAATCTGCACGTGTTTGTTATTCAGCGAGCACCAAGGGTGTTGCAACATTTGGGAAGGTTACCACTGCACAGGTGACACACAGATCATACTCCAGCTTCCACCAGCTGTAAATTATATTTGCACTCAGAGAATTCTGAAACCAGAAGTGCTTTGATCACAAGATAATCAAACATAATCTGGTAAAATATTAACTGCAAACTATGTAAACAAGTAAATACAGAGCATTGCTAACTAGGGCGTATTGCTTAACATTAAACGTTGAACACAGACTTACAGTCACTGGGATCAAGGTCTGTCTAGAATATAAACCTTATAGAAATGCGATTCATGCATTAGAGCACTTGATTATCAGTGAAAGAAAAGAAAGCCTTGCATTGCAATAGCATCTTCCACATTTACTGGATATCACAAAGTGCTTGGATCTATGAAGCAGTGTGGAGATGTACTCTCTGCAGTAACATAGGATATATTAAGTAGCTCTGCATCAAGATGTATACATAGCAAGGTTCCACAGATAATAATGTATTAATGACCAGGTAAGCTGTTTTAATGATTAATCAGTTAAAGGATAAATATTAGGGTGCACATCAGGCAGAATTCCCCAGCTCTTCTTTACGTACTGTCACTGGTCCATCTGAGAGGTGACAAACAGAGCTTCGGTTATATGACTCAGCTGATAGAAAATAGAATGGATTATCCCCTCCCTTTGCTGCGCAAACTATGTCAAGAAGCCAAGGACATCTGATTGACGTTAATGAAATGTCGAGTGGGCTAGAAGGGTGATGTGAAGAAAAACAAAATCACACAGCGAGTAGTAGGAGAATGGAATTCACTACTTGAAAATGTGGTGGTGTCAGGTTCAATTTAGATATAGAGCCAAGTTGCATAATAGAGTTAATGTAATCACAAAGGGCTGAATTGCCTCCTTCTGCATTATAATAATTCCATGATCTGCATGTTCAAGGAATGGATGGCAGTAATTGAAACTTGGTAAAAACAAGGACTGCAGATGCTGGAAACCAGAGTCTAGATGAAGGGCTTTTGCCCGAAACGTCGATTTTCCTGCTCCTCAGATGCTACCTGACCCGTTGTGCTTTTCCAGCACCACTCTAATCTAGACTGTAATTGAAACTTGCCAGGCCATTCCCAATGGATACCAATTTTCCCTGGCATTTCAAAGCCTAATGATGGATTTGACTCAAGAAAGATAGTTGACACTGCTGTGCAGGCAACTGAGTGATTGTTTGATTGACAGATTTATGACCAGATATTAGCAGTAAATGAATGGTGTTTATTTATTTTGATAAATTAATGACCATTTGAGAAAAAAGAATGACTTATCAAGGGTTGTTCAAATAGTGGTTCTTCAGGCTAATGTGCATGACTCCCATACATTACCAGCCAGCCTATTCCACTCTACACATTCCACAGGGTTCCTCATACTCTTCATTCTCACCATGCAGCCTCACTCTGCCCTCCATGACCCTTTGTACCTTTTATGTAAGTTTGGTACCAACTTACACTCCCCCCAACTCACCACCATTTGTCTCCATGCTAACTCACCAAGTATCAACTATAGGCAATTCTCAGGAACTATATTGAGGTAAAACAAAATAACATTTGAATTATTTTAAGTATTACAGCTGAATAAGGTTAGTGCTGGCAATTTTACAAAGCTGTCTGTTGACATAAGTCTGAGTATGTCTATGTCAGGCTGTTCTTTGACTAGTCTGTGGGATGGCTCTCCCAATTTTAGCATTCATTTATCAGGGGTACTTAGAAGCAACAGTTTAGATGTGATACATGGGCTAATTAGGCAGAAAACATATGAGGTCTGGAACAAGTCATATCTCATTCAAATTGTCAAGGGAAGTAGAGGCATGTTGATCTCTATGGTTGTTGGTGGTGGTCTCCACAGAATGGATTATACTTTCTAGATTAGACAGGCTGATGGATGAAGCTGCTCTCTATGGCTGGTTTCGTTATGCCTCACAGTATGCAGTATCTCTTTAAGTGACATGTTTATGATAGTACCACTGTAGCATAGTATGTGACCTGAGGCTAGAAATATCTCTAGTTTTCATCTTAGCTTGGGCCACTTGAAGCATAACACATTGTTGGAACTCAATAGCTTAGTATTAGCTCAAATATTGATGTGTCTCTGATTGTATTATTTGCATACACCAGGACCTGTAATAAAATTCTATTAAATCTTTCAGCACTTCACTACCCACATCTAGCTCTTATATTGTGGGAAATAACATTAATATTGCATTATCAGATACAAATATCTTATACTCCCCTACCTAAAAGATCATCTAATGATAGCAGACAATGGTATCTATATGGTGATTGAAGATCAGATAAATGATGATTTATTGATTTTCCAAGGAAACTCAGTGTGGACTTCAGGAGAAGCTTCAAGCAAAACCAAACAATGTGGACTGAAATGGTATCATTCGAAAGATCAACCATCACACACTTTGTTATCAGTCCATCACATGCATCTTAAAGAAAGGTGACACGCCAACAGTATGCGTATATAGAAGGTGCCTTCATCTGTAACTAAACAGGTGTCTACATAAATTATTGACACTGGGAGAATCAAATTCAAATTTTTCAGAGGGCAGGTCCATTTCCAAACTAAATGCAAAACACAGCTTCTGGTCCATCCATTTAGTGGAAGACTCAGGAGTTCATGAAAGATGCCTTTTAGAAAGTACTTTTTTCTGGCCATCACCATTTGGGCTATTGGTAAGCCTACACTTATTCAAGTAATATATGGATAAGATTATTGAATATGTGCCCGATTTTGTTCATTTAGTTGATAATACCTCAGCTTAGGTTAGACAAGGACCATGACCATAATCTTCACCCATTGATAGCAGCAGCAGCACAATGATATGGATTGGCATTTAACTGCACAAAATGCAAGCTTGACATCAGCCAATAAATGTTTTGGGTCCATTTACTGCTCCCATAGTGTGCTGTCGGATCCAAGTAGTATCAAGGATCTTAAACAAATCTCAGTCCCAATAGAATAAAGAGAATCTGTGATGCTGCCTCAGATTTTTCAACTTCCCCTCACTCTGTATTTCCAACTTTGCAGAAAAGGATCTCTCCTGAGAGGTTTACTCAAGAAAGATAGCCCCAGTCTGCGGCAAGATGACTATTAATAAGTCTTCAATTTTCTCAAGCAGATTCAGTTGACAATAACTAACTGCAAATAAAATGACTCATGAAAGAGTCTTGAAACTATTCTTGAAGTGGATTCATCCCTTATGCAAAATGATAGAGCTAGTTCTTTTGGTTCATCTGCACAAGCTATTCATTCCAATATTTGAGTTGAATACATCCACTCTGGCATTTAGCAACATGCAGTTTCACATCTAATTATTTGGTTAAGAAAAAGCTCCTTCTCTGTTGAAACAGATCAGAAGTCACAGTATTGCCATAGAGAATGCACCAGCTAGGTGATAACTGACAGTTAACTGCCAAGATTTACTTTAATTTAAATTAGATAGGTTCACTGATCAGTCAAGGCATATCCCTGAGAAATGTAGCAAGAATCACTGAAACCTATTTTGTTCAGTTTAGATTAGATTCCTACAGTGTGGAAACAGGCCCTTCTGCCCAACAAGTCCACACCGACCCTCTTAAGAGCAACCTGCCCAGATCCCCTGCCCCCTGACTAATGCACCTAACACTATGGGCAGTTTAGCATGGCCAATTCACCTGACCTGCACATCTTTGGACTGTGGGAGGAAACCCACGCAGACATAGGGAGAATGTGCAAACTCCACACAGACAGTTGCCTGAGGCAGGAATTGAACCTGGGTCCATGTGAGGTAGCAGTGCTAACAGCTGAGTTACCGTGCCACCCTAGTTGAAATAGGCAAAATGTGTTTTCATCAGGTTCTTTTCTCTGTCTGCAAGGAACGGGGCCCTGAGTATTAATACATGCTGCTCAAATATATGCATATTTACCACATTAGTATGACAATCTCAACTCAGTTCTGAGCATAATTCAAATAAAATCAAGACAATTTGTTGTCCGACTGCAGAATTACATCTAATAATGGACAGTGTGCTTACAGTTTTACAAGTGGGGACTTGTTGGGTGCAGTCAGTACTTTGCCTGTATTGACCAGCTGAAAGGCCATGTTGTTTGAATTGATATTCCAGTCTTTGAGACATAGAGCCTATAAACAGTCGAGAGTGTGGTGCTGGAAAAGCACAGCAGGTCAGGCAGCATCCGAGGAGCAGGAGAATTCAGGTTTTGGGCATAAGCCCTTCAACAGGAATGAGGATTGCAGGTCGGGGGAACTGAGAGATAAATGGGAGGGGACTGGGCTTGGGTGGGGGGGGAAGGTAGCTGTGAAGGCGATAGGAGGGTGGAGCAGATAGATGAGAAAGGTGATTGACAGGTCAAGACAGCAGTACCAAGTTGGAGGCCTAGGACTGGGATAATGTTGGGGGAGGGGGGGAAATTAGGAAAACTAGTGAGATCTACATTGATCCCGTGTAGTTGCAAGGTCTCAAAGTGGAATATGAGGTGTTCTTCCTCCAGCATTGGTTAGTAAGAGTTTGGCAATGGAGGAGGCCCACAAACTGCATGTTCTTGGCGGAATGGGAGACGGAGTTAAAGTGTTCAACCATGGGGTGATGGGGTTGGTTGGTGGGGTGTCCCAGAGATGTACTCTGAAATGATCCGCAAGTTGGCATCCTGTCTCTCCAATGTAGAGGAGACCACATCGGGTGCAACGGATATTGGGTGCAATGACCTATCACTTTCTTCCCACCTTTATCGACCTATCGTATTCACAGCTATCTTTCCCCCAATCCTGCCCCCTCCCATTTATCTTTCAGGCCCCCGGCCAAGAAGCCTCATTCCTGATGAAGGGCTTATGCCTGAAACATCGATTCTCCTGCTCCTCGGATGCTGCCTGACCTGCTGTGCTTTTCCAGCACTACACTCTCTACTCTGATCTCCAGCATCTGCATTCCTCACTTTCTCCTAGTTGAATAGAGCCTATATACTTTGCATTGTACCAACATTGAAATCACATTCCATATTACACAAAGTTATTATATGGTAATTTCTTATAAACTAAAAGGATTCATACAAAATGCTTGAGTGATGAATTTTATTGTAAGATTTATTGACCAAAGGTATTTTGATCTTGAAATTACATTGATAACAGGTAATAAATGTGCAATTTTTTCAGGTGAAATGCTTTTAATGAGAATGCCCAAACACCGAAAAATATTTCAAAGACAGTACTTGTTTATTTTAGTTCTGTGTTTCAGATATGGAGTATGTTACTACCACACACATCTTCACACAAGGACAGGCACACACACAGTGCAGAATTTAATGCATTGCCTTGTGGTGAGAGGAATGTTTAATTAGGCAGGAGGATTGTGGGTGGTCACCCTGATTAAGTCTGTGGTGGGCGTACCCCTAGACATCTCTGCCTAGCTACCAACTGAGATCTTTAAGTGGCCACTTAACAACACGCTAAGGGCCTTAGTTTTCAGGGCAAAAGAGACCAAAGGATATGGGGTGAAAGAGGGACCAGGATACTGAGTTGGCTGATCAGTCATGATATTGTTGACTAGCAGGGCAGGGAAGGGCACAAGGGAATTCCTGCTCCTACCTGCTATGTGTCTATCTTGCCATCACTGCAGGAGGTAGGTGACCTGTCTGGCAAGGAGCAAGGTGAGGAAACTCCTTGGGGCATAGTTTGTGGGCTTCTGGGGAATGTGAGGGGTACATTTGTTCTCTATCCCTTAATGCCTGATCAAGAGACTTGGTACGAGGAAAGGAGGGCCCATTGAGAGCCAACTCCATTGGCCTTGCTCCCGGCCTGTCTCCTACCCCTTCCCTCCAGCGCCACTGCTGCCAGTCACCAGTTGCCTGGGATACAGCAACAATATTAGGCCATAGGTCAAAGACATTCAATAGAGCTACAACCTTCAGATTGGCCTGGAACCCAGGAACTCTTGCTGGTGGGACTTCTGCTCTGGGTGCCCTGATCCCATGGAACTATTATGAAGAAAAGCAAACATGATTTAGCCTTGGTGATTAGCCAGCAGTTATCCTTAACCAACACAGAGCAGATTAACTAGTGATTCTATGGTAGCTTGCTATGTGCAAGTTGGCTGCAACTGAACTATAAGCATTGCATCATTTTATATTCCCTATAGAGAATTATAAATTTTAAAAAAGGATGAATTTCCTTGCTGACCAATGATAATAAATAAATGGCCAGGATTCTAGTGGCCTTCAAAAATCATTTGATTTGATTTGATTTAGGTTTACAATAAACCTAAATCTTACCTCAAATATGGGGTAAGAGAGTACAGTGAAAAGGACACAATCTCACCATTCCTGGCACCGTCTTAGGTACAAAGGTACAAAATCTTTGGTACAGAATATGAAGAATTAAGTTAAAAAGTCAAACGTTGCACTCTTTTCTTAAGCCATAGGCCTGCAGACACTCCAAGCTGGGCTTTGGCTCACTCTCCACCCCACTGGGCACACTTCCACCCACACTGGGCACATGTTCACCCATACTGGGCACACTTCCACCCACACTGGGCACACTTCCACCCACACTGGGCACACGTTCACCCATACTGGACACACTTCCACCCACACTGGGCACACGTTCACCCAAACTGGGCACACTTTCACCCAGGATGGGCACACTCTTACCCAAACTGGGCACACTTTCACCCAGGATGGGCACACTCTCACCCAAACTGGGCACACCTTCACCCATGTGGGGCCAGGTCCTACTTGGTCTTGCCAGTTGCTTCAGCCCAACCGCTGCTGCTGACCACCATCAGGAACGCCAGGCTCCACTGCTTCTCGCAAGGCACCGGCCCTGACCGCTGCTGACCAAGATCCAGTGTTGAACAGCAAAGCCCAAACTAGTGACCTTCCAATCCTTAATTCTCCAAGAGCCCTGGCCCAATGATCTGCATGTGCTGCTACAAAAATGGCCTGACTTTGTGACATTAGCCAAAGTCAGCATCTTTGCAGCCAGCCAATTAGAACATTTAACTGCATGCAATTTCCTTAAGGGTAATAATAAAGCAACAGGAATGAAGTTACGACCTACATTATGTCCCTTTACTTATATGCAGCGGATTAGAATCCTTTATATTCAACAGGTACACCTACTTGACTCAGTGAAAAACATCAGTCCAGCTGAGGCAGTTACTGCCAATGCCCCCCACACCTTCATCATGGCTGAGGGGATTATACTCTGAGTCCCGAGATCATCACTCTGGAGACTTGAGAACAATGGGGTGTAGGTTTGCTCGCTGAGCTGTAGGTTTGATATCCAGACGTTTCATTACCTGGCTGGGTATCATCACCAGTGGCGACCTCCAAGTGAAGTGAAGCTGTTGTCTCCTGCTTTCTATTTATATGTTTGTTCTGGATGGGGTTCCTGGGGTTTGTAGTGATGTCATTTCCTGTTCGTTTTCTGAGGGGTTGATAGATGGTATCTAGATCTATGTGTTTGTTTATGGCGTTGTGGTTTGGAGTGCCAGGCCTCTAGGAATTCTCTGACATGTCTTTGCATAGCACGTTCCAGGATAGGTGTGTTGTCCCAGTCGAAATGATGGTGAGAACGATAGCTAAGATAACATCTCTGCACAGAGTTGAAAGGCTGCTCAGTATTAGGATAATGGGCAGGATTTTCCACGATGAGGGAAAGTCTGATCATTTTCCAACATATATTCCTGACTTCTGAGAGTCAGCCTGTTTGCCTGAAACTTTCCTCTTCCAGAGAAAAGGGATAGACTGGAGTCTTGGTCACTTGCCTCCAGATACAGAACTAAGGTGGGAATGAGGGTGGACAGATCCCAAGGCCATCAGGTTAGAAGGCACATTGCTGTTCACTGAGACATTGACCCAGTCCTCGATGCAGCTGCTAGGTCCTCCATTCCTCACCCATAAATGAATAAGAAATGTCAACGTTGGTCTTGCTCTTGATGCTCTCATCCCGAGAATGAATAAAAAGAACTATCTTCAACTAGTGACAACATGCTTTCGTTAAGGAAAAAAAGCGCTCACCCCTGTTTGACAAAAGTTTAAGGCATTTTCAGCATTTTCCTGCTGTGGTTTATGTCCAGTCTTGTCCTCAGCTTGTTGGTGCAGGTGGATTGAATGAGCAGAAACCTGTTAGTCAGACAGCTACAGGGCCAACATGGGGAGAGAATGTAAAGGGGGATTTGAAGGACTGCAAATGAGATAGAGGGGCGGCCAACCAGAGAGTGGGGCAGTATTTTGTTCTAATTGTGCAGCAGTGCTGCGTTTCTGCTGCTCTTTGGTAATTAATGTCAGTAGATAGCATTATTAGATGTCATTCCTGAAGAAGGGCTTATGCCCGAAACGTCGATTCACCTGTTCCTTTGATGCTGCCTGACCTACTGCGCTTTTCCAGCAACACATTTTTAAGCTCTGATCTCCAGCATCTGCAGTCCTCACTTTCTCCTAGTTAATGTCATTACACCAGCCGCTTGTACTGACTCTTGCAACAGTCATGATAACACTAATGGCCACTGTCTTAGCCAACAGAGCAATAAAACAAAAGGCAAGCAAAAAAAAGGTTTTTGGGGGGCAGCGACTCTGCCTATCCACAGCAGTGTTTTTTTTTCAGTCGTTCTTGTGTTAAGGGTATCATTGGGTTCTTTTTGGCCATTACTATTTACCCTTGAAATATTGCTAGTGAGGGGACTTCCTGAGCAGCTGCAAATGAAGCTGTAATAGAGGGATCTAAATGGGGTGTCACGGTGGCTCAGTGGTTAGCACTGCTGCCTCACAGCACCAGGGTCTCAGGTTAGATTCCAGCCTTGGGCAACTGTCTGTGTGGAGTTTGCACATTCTCCCCGTGTCTGCTTGGGTTTCCTCCGGGTGTTCCTGTTTCCTCTCACAGTCACAAAGATGTGCAGGTCAGGTGAATTGACCTTGCTAATTTGCCTGTAGTGTTAGGTACATCATTCAGAGGGAATGGATCTGGGTGGGTTGCTCTTCGGAGGGTCGGTGTGGACTTGTTGGGCCAAAGGCTTGTTTCCACACTGTAGGGAACCTAATCTAATCAGTGATGCCATAGAGCATGGAAACAGACTCTTCGGTCCAACTCGTCTGTACCAACTAAGTTACTCAAACTAAACTAGCCCCATTTGCCTGCATTTGATCCAAATACCTTTAAACTTTTCCCATTCATTAACCTGTCCAAATGTCTCTTGAACGTTGTAACTGTATCTACATCTATCACTTCCTCTGGCAGCACATTCAGCCATCTGTGTGAAAAAGTTGCTCCACAGGTCCTTTTAAATCCTTTTCCTCTCACTTTAAACCCATGCCCTCTAGTTTTGAACTTCCCTCAGGAAAGGACTACCCTCAGGAACTTAGCTATGTCTCTCGTGATCTTACAAACCTCTATAAGGTCACCCCTCAACCTCCTACGCTCCAGTGAAAAAAGTCCCAGACTAGCAAGCCTTTCCCTATAACTTAAACTTTCCAAATCCCCTAAAATCACAGTTAACAAAAACAGCAATTGCTAGAAAATCTCTGCAGGTCTGGCAGCATCTGTAGAGAGAAATCAGAGTTAACGTTTGCATCCAGTCACCCTTCTTCAGAATATCATTGTAAATCTTTTCTGCACCCTCTCCAATTTAATAATAACAGGGCACCCAGATTGTACACAGTACTTCAAAAGTGGACTCACTAACATCAACGCCCCTCCCCCAAGTCCCTCCTCCCTACCTTTTATCTTAGCCTGCTTGGCACACCCTCCTCATTCCTGAAGAAGGGCTCATGCCCGAAACGTCGATTCTCCTGCTCCTCGGATGCTGCCTGACCTGCTGCGCTTTTCCAGCAACACATTTTCAGCTCTGATCTCCAGCATCTGCAGTCCTCACTTTCTCCTCACTAACATCCTGTACAACTTCAACATGACGTCCCAACTCTTATGCTCAATGCTCTGAGCAATGAAGGCAAGCATGCTGCTGATGTGTTAAAGGAAATACCAGACGAATAAGTAAAAGACACTATGTGGCCTGCATGAATGGGTGATCTCCAGTAGATGGCAGTATTAGACTGTGATATCAACTCTGAAAAATGTGTTGCTGGAAAAGCGCAGAAAGTCAGGCAGCATCCAAGGAGCAGGAGAATCGACGTTTCGGGCATAAGCCCTTCTTCAGGAATGAGGAGGGTGTGCCAAGCAGGCTAAGATAAAAGGTAGGGAGGAGGGACTTGGGGGAGGGGCGTTGGGAATGTGGTAGGTAGAAGGAGGTTAAGGTGTTGCATCAACAGATTAAATAATCAGAGCTTGCTCAGTAAATGTTATGCAGAAAACTGGATTGTAAACCAATGTAGTACAAACAGGGGTCTGCATATTCTTCTCGTCACTAAAAGACCATTCATGAGTCTGCTTTTAGAATTTCTTTGACTTTAAAATGGTTTCATAAATTTTAGCCAAGAGAATTCAAACAAATTTTATTTGTCTTGATCTCGAAAGACTTGTGCAGCTGCAGAGTAAACAGGGAAACTGGTATCATGAGAGATCAGCAAGATTCCAAAGAGTAGTAACTATACCATGGTGAGCAGTTTTCATGGGGAGACACTGTGTCCTTTGGCAGGCTGACTGAGAACCATAGGGATGATGGGGAGACCTGCATTCTTGTGCAGCTATGAACTGGAATATACTGATTCAGGCGACAGGTGAAGTAGATTTAATAGTAACTGACAAAAGGGAATCAGATACGCACTTGAAAAGAAAAGGTTTTGAAAGGTTATGAGAATGAGTAGAAGAATGGGATGATAAAGCCAGTATAGGCACAGTGGGCAGAATGGTCTCCACCTGTATGCCTGATTCAATAAATTGAACTTTTCTATATCAATGGAACAATTTCCAATGACTTCTTACAAGAAACTTATGGATGAAAGGTGGGCAAGCAGGAAGCAAATAGGTATTTGATCGAGTCAGCTTGACTGACAATAGTACCAATAAAAAGCTTTAATCTTCATCTGGTCATCTAGTGTGAAGGAGGAGGTCTAGGTGACAGAAGTTAGGCTCAATGGGATGGTTCTAATTGAAATGGGCCACGTGAGTCCAAAGGAATTGCGGAAGTAGTCTGCTATGCAGTTGTGGTAGTTAGAAGTAGGCAGGCTCACTGCTCAAAAGGTGACCAGTAGAAATGAGGACGCCCAATAAAAACAATTTCTGCATTCCTCTTTCTTTTGGAAAATCTCAGGAGCTGAGCAGCCCATATGTAGGAAAGCACTGAAATTTGATTTGGTGTGTTCTGAGAACTATTGACAGAACACTCACAACTCTGACATGTCCAGAGAATGGACAAAAAGTTATGCAGTTGCAGGAGGTTCACCAAATACTGACTGTCTGTTCAACGCTACATCCAGCTGCTCAGTCCTGAGAGGACCCATAGAGAGGGGTTGGACAGACTGAGTGAATTCACTGGAACATGGCAGATGGAATATAATGTGAATGAGTGTAAAGTTTTCACTCTATTAGAAAAATCAGAAAGACATAATCATTTTTAAATGATGAAAGGTTGCGGAGTGTATGTGACCTAAGGGGCCAGGGTGTCATCATTCGTGAGTCTCTGAAAGTTAGCATGTTGGTACAGCAAGGAATTAGGAAGACAAAGAACAAGTTGGTGTTCATTGCAAAGGGAGTTTGAATGCAGGAGTGAAGATATCTTTCTGCAATTATATACAGCCTTCATGAAACTTCACCTGGAGTGTTCTGGACACTTTTTCTCTCCTTATTTAGGTAATATTATTTCCTTATTTACTTGATTCGAAGGTGCCAGTGTTGGACTAGAGTGGACAAAGTCAAAAGTCACAGGTCACCAGGTTATAGTCCAACATGTTTATTTGAAATCACAGGCTTGTGGAGTGTAGTCAGGTGAAGTGGCAGAGAAGCACACAGACACAGAATTTCTAAGCAGAGAGATCAAGGGCAGAGAAATCAAAAGATCATACAATTGGTGTGAGTGGAGTGTCGAATAATAAGTCTCTGCAGATGATCAAAAGTGTCAGACAGTGTGAGTAAAGTGTCAACAGCTGAATAACAAGTGAAGGGATGACCTATAATTCGAGTAAATGAGGCAGAGAGAGAATTACAAAAAATTAAAAACAATGTGGTGCTGGAGACAAACCAAATGACTGGAATAAGGTGATAGGTATAAGAGTCACATGCCAAGAGTCAAATTAAAGTAATAAGTAGTTCCAAACTGTACAAACTAGTTGAGGTAGAGAGATCATAACAATTTATCAAGGTGATGGTGCCAAGACAGGACAGTAAGGAAGACTTTACAGATACAGAACAGTATGGTGGGGTTACATGTAGTGTGACATGAGCCCACGATCACTATTGAGGGCTATGGAACTTGTCTATCCTCTGACCAATGCTTTAAACCAGATGCATAAATGACATTTTCTTCCTTTGGACGCATGGTGAGGAATCATTGAAATACATAGCAGTATCTGAGTCAGAGTGTGGTATTGGAAATGCACAGCTGGTCTGGCAGCATCTGAGGAGCAGGAGAGTCAATGTTTTGAGCATAAACTCTTTATCAGGAATGAAAAGGTTATGCTTGAAATGTCAACTCTTCCGCTCCTCGGATTCTGTCTGATCAACTGTGCTTTTCCAGTACAACACTCTTTGACTCTGATCTCCAGCATCTGCAGTCCTCACTTTCACATAGTGGTATCAACAAATTTCATCCCACCATCAGACTTACCACGGCCTTCTCTTCAGAATCTGTTTCATTCAGTCAACCCGGCCCCACCGAACTCATCTCTGCATACCTCAATACTGTCCTATCTCCCCTGGTGCAGGAGCTCCCCACGTACATTTGGGATATCACCTACGCCTTCCACTTCCTTCATGACTTTCTTTTCCCAGGCCCCCAATGCCTCATCCTCACTATGGGCATTCAGTCCCTGTATACACCTATCTGTCATGACAAAGGCCTCCAAGCCCTCGATTTCTTCCTCTCCCGATGTCCCCACCAGTACCTTTCCACTGACACTCTCATTCGTTTGGTTGAACTGATCCTCATCCTGAATTAATTTCTCCTTTGAATCCTCCCATTCTCTCCAGAGCAAGGGGGTAGCCATGAGCACCTCCATGGGCACCAGCTATGCCTGTCTCTTCATCAGGTATGTGGAATAGTCCATCTTCCACAGCTACACTGGCACCATTTCCAAACTTTTCTCTGCTACATCAATGACTGTATTGATGCCACCTCGTACTCTTGTGAGGAGGTTGAACAGTTCATCAACTTCACAAATACCTTCCACCCCGACCTTAAGTTCACCTGGATCACCTCGGACAACCTCCTTTTCCTCCCTGGACCTCTCCATCACCATTAATGGTGACCGACTCAACACTGACATCTTGTACAAACCCACTGACTCCCACAGCTACCTGGACTACACCTCCTTCAACCCAACTCCTGTAAAAACGCTATCCCTTATCCCAATTCCTCCACCTCCGCCACATCTGCTCACAGGAGGACCAATTCCAGCACAGAGCATCCCAGATGGCCTCCTTCTTCAAAAACTGCAATTTCCCCTCCACATGGTCGATAATACCCTCCAGTGTGTCTCATCAACTTCTCGTACCTCCGCCCTTGAACCCCACCCCTCCAACCGCAACAAGGACAGAATCCCCCGGTCCCCACCTTCCATCCCACCAACCTCAGGATACATCACATTATCCTTCTCCATTACCGCCACTTACAGTCAGACCCCACCACTAGAGATATATTTCCCTTCCCACCCCTATCAGTGTTCCGTAAAGACCATTCCCTCCTTGACTCCCTCATTAGGTCCACGCTCTCCACCAACCGACCATCCCCTCCCGGCACTTTCCCCTGCCACTGCAAGAACTACAAATTCTGCACCCATGCCTCCCACTCACCTCTGTCCAAGGCCCCAAAGCAGTCTCCCACATCCATCAGAGCTTTAGCTGCACTTCCACACAAGTCATTTACTGTATCCGTTGCACCCAATGTGGTGTTCTCTACATTGGAAAGACAGGACGCCAACTTGCAGATCGTTTCAGAGAGTATCTCTGGAACATCCACACCAACCAACCCCACTGCCCTGTGGCTGAACATATCAACTCCCCCTCCCACTCTGCCAAGGACATGCAGGTCCTGGGCCTCCTCCACTGCCAATCCTTACCACTCGACGCCTGGAGGAAGAACACCTCATCTACCTCCTTGGGACCCTCCAACCACACAGGATCAGTGGATTTTACTAGTTTCCTCATTTTCTCTCCCCCCCACCTTATCCCAGATCCAACCTTTTAATCCGGCACTATCCGCTTGACCTATCCTATTTGTCCATCTTCTTTCCCAGCAATCCGCTCCACCCTCCTCTCTGACCTATCGCCATCACCCCTACCTTCATCTACCTATTGCGCTCTCAGCTACCTTCCCCCCAACCCCACCTTCCTCCCATTTATCCCTCAGCTTCCTTGGGCCACCCCGTTATTCCTGATGAAGAGCTTATGCTCAAAACTTCAATTCTCCTGCTCCTCGGGTGCTGCCTGACCAGCTGTGCTTTTCCAGCACCACACTCTTTGGCACCTTCTCAGTATTCGTTGTACAGTAATTGTGCTCAATTGGGTCCAGGCAATGGACATGAGCTCAGATTCATTTGATTTCTTAGAAAGATGAACAGAGTGGAATTGGTTTTGGGCTTTAGGAAATGCAAATATGGAGAAAAGCATTTAAGAATCAACTTCTGTTTTATCGCTCACCACAAGGTATTCATTACTGATTCACATCAACATGGTTCCTATCTTTTCTGCCCAGTTTATTTCAGCCAGAGTTGTTTTGTATTAAACCATGTCTTTTTCCAGTCCAGTATCCTTATTTTTCTCTCTTGATGATAGGAACTAAGGAACAGAAATAGGCCATTCAGCTCCTCAAACCTGTTCCGCCATTCAATGAGATCGTGGCTATCTGCGGCCCAACTCCATATACTTGCCTTTGGCTCATATCTCTTAGTACTTTGCCTAACAATAATTTATCTATCTAAGATTTAAAATTAACAACTGATCCAGCATCCACTGCTGTTTGTGGAAGAGAGTTCCAAGTCTCTACCTGTCCTTGCATGTAGAAACGCTTCTTAACATCTCTCCTGAACGGTCTGACACTAAATCTCCAACTATGCCCCCTAGTTTAGAATTCCCAACCAGTGGAAATAGTATATGTTTATTTACTGTGTCCTTTTCTGTTAATATCATGAAAATTTTGATTAGATCACTCCTTAGCCTTCTAAATTAGAACGTAGAACATAGAACAATACAGCGCAGAACAGGCCCTTCGGCCCTCGATGTTGTGCTGACCTGTGAACTATTCTCAGCTTGTCCCCCTACACTATCCCAAAATCATCCATGTGCTTATCTAAGGATTGTTTAAGTCTCCCTAATGTGGCTGAGTTGACTACATTAGCAGATAGGGCATTCCACGTCCTTACCACTCTCTGTGTAAAGAACTTTCCTCTGACATCAGTCTTAAATCCATCACCCCTCAATTTGTAGTTACGCCCTCTCGTACAAGCTGACGTCATCCAAGGAAAAAGTATTTCACTGTCCACCCTATCTAATCCTCTGATCATCTTGTATAAATTCTACAGGAAGTTGGGTTAATTTATATAAACTCTCCTAATAACTTAACCCCTGAAGTCCAGGTATCATTCTTGTTAACTTACGTTGTGGTCTCTGTGAGGCCAATATATCCTTCCTAAGGTGTGGTGCCCAGATCTGCTCTCAGTACTCCAGGTGGGGTCTAACCAGGGTTTTGTATAGCTGCAACATAACATCTGCATCCTTGTATTCCTGTGCCCGAAATCTGAAAGCCAGTATTCCATTAGCTTTTTTGGTTATTTTCTGCATCTGTTTGTAACATTTTAAAGATTTATGCTCCTGAACCCCAGTCTTTTTGGATATTCATTGTATTTAACTTCATATCATCTAGAAAATGTTAAAAATGGATAACTTCACACTTGCTTACATTGAATTTCATCTGCCACAGCTTTACTGATTTATTCAGCCAATCAATATCCCTTTGTAATTTTAAGCTCTCATCTACAGTGTCTTACTTTGTTTCATCAGCAACTTTGGAAATATGACTTTCTATCCCATCATTCATGTCGTTAATGAATAATGAGAATAACTGAGGCCCTAGCATATTTGATAACACTTCGAAAATGGAGCCTGACCATTTGTTTATGGTTTGCTCACTGTCACAATTAGACTCCCCCCATTTAATAATTCACAATTAAAACCAATGTTTCATCCAACATGATTACGAAGAGTGTTATCACTTGCCAAGATGTATCTTCAAATGATCAATTGTGATTTTGCATTTTGAGTGTGATATCATGGACTATCTGTGTGTCCTCGACAAAGACTATGAGCAGCTTGTCGACTAGTGAAGTAGTTGGCAGTCTGTTTGCTCAGTTGGCTGGACAGCTGGTTTGCCATGCAGAGTGATGTCAATAGTGTGGGTTGAATTCCCTCATTTACTGAGGTTACCATGAATGATCCTCCTTCTCCACCTCTCCCCACATCTGAGGCACAGAAAATCTCACATTAGAGCATCTCAAGCTGTCTTTCTCTATCTGATGGTCTGGAATGACAATGGTGAGTTTCCCTTTTAATCAAGAATTGAGATTTCAAACATCCAAACTCTCCAGAGCAGCAATGACAGCGTTCACAAGAGCTGTGTCCACGGTACTTGTCCATTATGTTGCCTCGACCTCTGTTACTGGTGGCCTATGCTTCAATACATAATGCAGGGAAGACCTGAAAATAACTACACTTATTTCAAGATGTGATTCTCAGTATCATCTGTTGGTCAGCACCCCAAATACTTCTATATTGTCCAAGGGCACTGAATATGAGAAGGAAAAACTTGAGACAGAAGAGACTCATGTGGAACATGGTCCACTTTTCTGCTGTTGACTCTATATAATTCATAACAATTTTCCATGCTGTGGCTGAACTCAACACAGACAGAGACTCACACTCAGGTGCCTACAAAAAACCATAGCACTGATGCAATTCTGGGGCTTATAAGCATCTTAGTTTGAAAACACCTCAGTGAAGCCATTTTTCCAGTTTCCAAGACCCAGACCCAGCTCTGAACTCCATTCACATCATATTTTTGTCCCCAAGACAAGGTCCGAGAGATTTAAGAACAATCTTGGGAGGTGGGCTACTGTCCCCTGCTATCATCTCCTGACCAATCACTTCAGCACTCCCGCTTCTCCGAGCACTGCATTACTCCTGGATTTCAATTTGGCCTGGTGTTGGGATGAGGCTTTTAAAAGGGAATTCATTGCCCACTTCCCACAACTGTGCCATTGGCAAGTTCCGCCCCTCTCCCCCACACCGAGTGCTGGTATTATTATAGTGGGGGCAGGGGAGGGGTAGCTAAATGGAGTGGCGGGGGGGTGTCAGGTTGCACGTTTCCTGCTGCATTGAGTTTTAAACAGCCAGTGGGGTAAGATATTGCTAAATTTCCATAGTAACTTGGCACAGTTGTGGACAACACCAGTTATGAGGCCAAGGAGCACAGACAAGGCAGCAGAGAAAATTCTGAAATTTTACCACAGAAAAATAAAACAAATGTAGAGAAATAGATGGTGACATCTTGAATAATGTCCATATTACAGAGGGGAAAGTGCTGGATGTCTTGAACCACATAAAAGTGGATAAATCCCCAGGACCTGATCAGCTGTACCCTAGAACTCTGTGGGAAGCTAGAGAAGTGATTGCTGGGCCCCTTGCTGAGATATTTGTATTATCGATAGTCACAGGTGAGGTGCAGGAAGACTGGAGGTTGGCTAAAGCGGTGCCACTATTTTAGAAAGGTGGTAAGGACAGTAAGGACAGAACTATAGACCAGTGAGTCTGATGTCGGTGGGGGGGCAAGTTGTTGGAGGGAATCCTGAGGGATGGGATGTACATGTATTTGGAAAGGCATGGCTTTGTGTGTGGGAAATCATGTCTCACAAACTTGATTGAGTTTTTTGAAGAAGTAACAAAGAGGATTGATGAGGGCAGAGTGGTAGACGTGATCTATATGGACTTCAGTAAGGCGTTCGACAAGGTTCCCCACAGGAGACTGGTTAGCAAGGTTAGATCTCATGGAATACAGGGAGAACTAGTCATTTGGATACAGAACTGGCTCAAAGGTAGAAGACAGAGGGTGGTGGTGGAGGGTTGTTTTTCAGACTGGAGGCCTGTGACCAGTGGAGTACAACAAGGTTCGGTGCTGGGTCCTCTATTTTTTGTCATTTATATAAATGATTTGGGTGAGCATAAGAGGTATAGTTAGTAAGTTTGCAGATGACACCAAGATTGGAGGTGTAGTGGACAGTGAAGAAGGTTACCTCAGATTACAATGGGATCTTGATCAGGTGGGCCAATGGGCTGAGAAGTGGCAGATGGAGTTTAATTCAGATAAATGCGAGGTGCTGCATTTTGGGAAAGCAAATCTTAGTAGGACTTATACACTTAATGGTAAGGTCCTAGGGAGTGTTGCTGAATAAAGAGGCCTTGGAGGACAAGTTCATAGTTCCTTGAAAGTAGAGTCATAGGTAGATAGAATATTGAAGAAGGAATTTGGTATGCTTTCCTTTATTGGTCAGAGTATTAAGTACAGGGGTTGGGAGGTCATGTTGCGGCTGTACAGAACATTGGTTAGGCTACTTTTGGAATATTGCATTCAATTCCGGTCTCCCTTCTATCGGAAGGATGTTGTTAAACTTGAAGGGTTCAGAAAAGATTTACAAGGATGTTGCCAGGGATGGAGGATTTGAGCTATCGGGAGAGGTTGAATAAGCTGGAGTTGTTTTCCATAGAGTGTCGGAGGCTGAGGGGTGACCTTATAGAGATTTATAGAATCTTGAGGGGCATGGATAGGATAAATAGACCAAGTCTTTTCCCTGGGGTGGGGAGTCCAGAACTAAAGGGCATAGTTTTAGGATGAGAGGGGACACATCTCACCTCATTAATATGCAGCTTCTTATCCTAGCAGTCCATAAGACTGTAAGACGTAGGAGCAGAAATTCGACCATTCAGCCCATCAAGTCTGCTCTGCCATTCATTCATGGCTGATAAGTTTCTCATCCCCATTCTCCCGCCTTCTTCCTGTAACCCTTGATCCCCTTGACAATAAAGAACCTATCTATCTCATCTTAAATACACTCAATGACCTGGCCTCCACAGCCTTCTGCAGCAGTGAATTCCATACAATCACCACTCTCTGATTGAAGACATTTCTCCTTAACTCCATGCTGAAAGGTCTTCTCTTTTCTCTAAGGCTGTGGCCTCAGGTCCTACTCTCTCTCCTCCCAGTGGAAACATCGTCCCAACATCCACTCTGTCCAGGCCATTCAGTATTCTGTAAGTTTCAATTAGATGTCTCCTCATCCTTCTAAACTCCATCATGTACAGACGCAGAGTCCTCAAACATTCCGCATATGTTCAGCTTTCATTCTAGTCAGCAACTAGATGTCAACAATTCTCAACATTGAAGTCAGAGCAGGTACTTAACAATTTCAGCTCATTCCATTGGCTGCCAACAGCCCGCATCTTATATGAGTCAGCTTTCAAGCAATATAAGAACTGCTAATAAAAGCTTCTATAGATATGCAAAGAGAAAAAGATTAGTAAAGACAAATACAGATACCCTACAGTCAGAAACAGGGGAATTTATAATCAGGAACAAAGAGATGGCAGACCAATTAAATACATAATTTAGTTAGCAATTCACAAACACCACCTCAAAAATATGGAGGAACTCAAGGTCTGATGGGAAGGAGGGATTGAAAGAAATTAGTAGGGAATTGTTACTGGGAAAATTAATGGGATTAAAAGCAAAATAATTGCCCAGGGCTTGATAACCTTCATCCTAGAGCACTTAAGGCAGTGGCCCTAGAAATAGCAAGGGCACCAGTGAGCATTTTTCAAACTCTGACTGGCTGTGAAAGAGTTCCTGTGGATTGGAGGATAGCTAAATCTATATGTACTATATCTAGATATAGTTCTAAGAGTCATAGAGAGGTACAGCACAGAAACAGACCCTTCAGTCCAACTCATCCATGCTGACCAGACATCCTAAACTGTTCTAGTCCCATTTGTCAGCATTTGGCTCATATCCCTTTAAACCCTTCCTATTCATATACCCATACAGATGCCTTTTAAATGTTGTAATTGCACCAGCCTCCACCACTTCCTCTGGCAGCTCATTCCATACATGCAGCACCATCTGTGTGAAAAAGTTGCCTCTTAGGTCTCTTTTAAATCTTTCCCCTCTCACCCTAAACCTATGCCCTCTAGTTTTAGACTTCCAACCCTGGCGAAAAGACCTTGTCTATTTACCCTATCCATGTCCCTCATGATTTTATAAATTTCTCTAACTTCACCCCTCAGCCTGTGATACACCAGGGAAAACAGC
Organism: Chiloscyllium plagiosum; assembly: GCF_004010195.1. NCBI lineage: Eukaryota > Metazoa > Chordata > Chondrichthyes > Orectolobiformes > Hemiscylliidae > Chiloscyllium > Chiloscyllium plagiosum. Next base: position 67,685,115 of record NC_057721.1, on the reverse strand, counting down.
CCCAGCCTATTCAGCCTCTCCCTACAACTCAAACCGTCCAACCATACCAACATCCTTGTAAATCTTTTCTGAACCCTTTCAAGTTTCACAACATCTTTCTTATAGCAGGGAGACCAGAATCACATGCCCTGAGCTTAATATAATCACACTATTTCAGAAGGGAGACAGAGAGAAAACAATAAATTATAAACCAGTTAGCTTGACATCGGTAATGGAAAAAATGCTAGAATGGAAAAAGAGGAATAGCAGAGCACATGGAAGATGATGAGATGTTCAGACAGAGTCAGCACAGATTTAAGAACTGAAAGTTGTGCTTTACAAATCTACTGGAATTTTTTGAAGATGTAATGAGTGGATAAGGGGAATCATTGGATGTGTTTTACTTTAATTTTCAGAAGTCTTGTAATAAGGTCCTGCATGTAAAGATTAGTTTGTAAAATTAAAGCACATGGGATTGGAGGCTGTGCACTGAAATGGAGTGAGAACTGGTTGTCAGAAGGAAAGAAAAAGTAGGAATAAACGGGTCTTTTTCAGAGTGGCAGGCAGCGATTAATGAGGTACTGCTGGGATCAGTGCTGGACCCAAGCTTTTGCAGATGAAATAAAGCTGGGTGGAAGAGTATGCTGCAATGAGGATGAAAAGAAGCTTCAGTGTGTTGTGGACAAGTTAAAGAAGTGGCCAATACATGGCAGCTGAAGTAAAATGTGGATAAATGCGAGGTTATCCACTTTGGTTGCAAAAACAGGCAGGCAGATTATTCTCTGAATGGGGATAGGTTGAGAAAAGGGAAGGTGCAATGACGCTTGGGTATCCTCATGTATGAGTTACTGAAAGTCAGCATGCAAGCTCAGCAGGCAGCGGAGAAACAAAGATGGTATATTGGCCTTCATTGCGAGGGGATTTGAGTATAGGAGGAGGGATGTCTTATTGCAACCCCTGTATAGGGCTTTGATATATTGTGTGCAGTTTTGGTCTCACTATCTAAGGAAGGATATTCTAGCTATTGAGGAGGTGCAACAAAAGTTTACCAGACTGATTCCTACGATGGCAGGTCTGATGTACAAAGAGGATTGGATTCATTACAACCATTTACTGGAGTTTAGAAGAATAAGTGAAGGGCAGCCCCATAGAAACCTATAAAATTCCAGCTGGATTAGACAGGGCAGATGCAAGAAGGATGCTTTTGGTGATCAGGGAGTCCAGAACCAGGGAATTCAGTCTAATGACAAGAGGTAGGCCTTTTTGGGCAGAGTTGACGAGAAATGTCTTCACTCAGACAACAGTGAGCCTGTGGAGTTTTCTATCACAGGAATCTGTTGAGGCCAAAACATTGAAAAATGTTTAGAATGATGTAGATATATTTCTTGGGGCTCAAGGGAACAGGGGGAATGGGGTGAAAGCAGGAACAGAGGACTCAGCCATGATCATGTAGAAAGGCAGAGCAGGCTGAAAGGGCCAAATGCTGCTTCTGTATTCTATTTTGCTCATCATGCAACAGCATTTCAGGGCGTGATAGATGGCCACCCATCAACTGCAAACTTTGACATCCGATAATTGCTAATGCCCTCAGGATCCTCATGAATGCTCTCCCACTCACTTGCAGAATACCTTGCAATTTGAAACCTGCATTTCAGGGTGCACAGACAACTAGCATGAAAGGCTGCTGAAAGGACACTATGGGACAAGCTCTCAGCCTGGACCAGGCTGCATCTCCAGAACTCTAATTTGCTCCCTTAGCTCTCACTCACTTAGTGCCCAGCTGCAAGCTCATAGCATCTCTGTTTTGCCTTGTCTTGGCATTTAGTATAGTAATACAACCAGGCAGCATGCCTTGTAGATCAGCAGTTCTCAGTCAAGCGAGTATGTACATTTTGCAGTGCAGCACTATGCTATGCCAATATTACACTTGCATCATGTGCCAGGAGATGACACAGAGAAACCACTACATGCGCAGCAATCCAGCAGACATGGCTCAAAGTCTTGGGGATGTTATTCGTAGCAAAATGCATGGAGGCACCTGTGAGTCAGGGAATCCTGACACAGTAAGTGTCATCCTGGACTGGATGGCATTCCTATACTAGTCCAGGGGATTAGCTCCAGTCAGGCATCTCTTCAGTGTGTTCTCAGGGGGTCCATGCCTCTGTAGTCTGGGAAGTGGGTCATTGTCAACCCTCTGACTGCCCAGTGGCCAGTCCTGGAAGTAGGGCTAACACAGTCTGGGAGATATACAACTTTCTGAGTTGTCAGAGGTCTGAGTATTTCTTGTCCAGGGCGATCCAGTTAAGGTGCTCAAGCGAATGGGCCATAGTTAGTCCATGCAGACAAATTAGTGGAAAGATTATAGAATCATACGGCATGGAAACAGACCTTTCAGTCAAACAAGTCTGCACCAACCATATTCCTAAATTAAACCAGACTCACTTGCCTGCAGATGGCCCATAGCTCTTAAAACCTTGCCTATTCATTTACCTGGCTGCAGGAGAGGCTGTAGCTGTGGGAAGGAGACTCGGCAAACTATCTGTGGTGTTACGAGAATGTGGGTTGACCAATGTAAAGGGGGCAGCTGTATTTGTAAGGGGGATTGTGGTACGTCATGGATGGGAGCGGGGTAATTTGGAAGGGAGTTAATCCATGACTGAAGCACTCTGATTTCGAGGTGGGTGGAGAGATGGTGTACGATTATACCTGGCATGGTCCCTTCATATGACAGGAGTTGTGTGGCAAAGAAGGGCAGGTGGAGATTAGTTCTTCCAAGAATAGTGACTGGTTGATTAAGGCCAGAATTGGGCACCATAGCGTAGGTAGTTAACACGGCAATTTTGGTGAAGTACATCAAGAGTTCTCACTGGGCCCCATGGAGAGAAACTCTCCATTAAAATCAATGAAACTGACACTTGCCAAAACAAAAAATAAGATTCAGCTTACTGTGTTTCCTACATTCCAATATTGACAACACACCAAAAATGTTCTATTGGCTGCATGGAAACTTAGCAGATATCAAGGCTGTAAGAGTTGCTGAACAAACATTTAGCATGTTGAAGTTCCCCAACAATAATCTAACAAAGTAAGAAATGGAAGAAAAATAGCAGGCAGCTCAATGTCAATGGAGCACTAACAATCTCAATGTGGAGTCAGTAGTCTTACTGCACTGACAACGCTCATATGGTGTGTGCCATTTTAAAAGCAACCTACCAATGACCCTCCAAAGTCTTCACCTGAAAATGGCAGTTTGCTCTCTTTTAATATGCAAATTGATGACCTATGGCATACACTGACTTTAGTGAAGCACAGTGTAATTTGGAAAATGTCAATTTCTCCTCAGTCATTTAGCTCCAGTTTCAAATTTGACAACCTACATTTGATGGAAACTTCTGAAAGTTGGAGCAAGGTGAAAGAAATTTGCTCAGTTCTCCATTTCTTCCTTTATTTCTGTTTTCCACACTTGTTACTGTCAGGATGCTACCAGACACCAACACATTGAGAACAGTAGGAGGGGTAACAACATTCTTTGATTTGTCTTACCAAGATGTATGCTTGAGAGTCAATGAGTAGACCCTCCCTTCCTTCCTTGCCCCCTCTGCTGGTAAGCAGTATCTGCACACATGCCGTGATTGGCATGAAGCCTGGATATTAAAAATTATGTGTAAGGAGAAATCAGTCCCTCCCCTGCCTACTGTGGCTAACCTCAAATGTTTCCAGACTATGCACCAATCTTAATAAACACTGTTTAAATAGAAAAGATGTTGGGGGGGGGGGGGGGGGGAAGGAACTATATACTACTGAGGTTCTTTTATTTCAGAGAAAACCATGAGACTTTAATTAGAAAAATGATAGACATTTACTAGACGATATAATGGATCAGCACACATTGAGTCTGATTTCAGACATTGGCATGACGATTGTCTATTGGCAGTAAGTAAAGTGACAATTGCAATCCATCAATAAAATTGGATATAACAAGGGCAAGTAAAAAAGACAGTATGTTACTCATGGGTGACTTTAATCTTCATGTAGATTGGGATAGTCAGATTGGCAGAGGTAGCCATGTAGAAGAAAACATAGAGTGGATTTGAGTCAGCTTCCTTGAACAATATTTTATGGATCTAACCAGTGATTAAGTTTTGAACCTGGTGATGTGTGATGCAGCAAGTTTAATATATTATCTTGGAGCAAAAGATCTCCTAAAAATTGGTGAGCTTAACATGGTAGAACTTTAGCATTTGAGAGGGAGAAACGTGTGTCAGAAAAAGCAGAACTGAAAAAGCAGTGGGCGGCACGGTGGCACAGTGGTTAGCACTGCTGCCTCACAGCGTCAGAGACACGGGTTCAATTCCCGCCTCAGGCGACTGACTGTGTGGAGTTTGCACGTTCTCCCCGTGTCTGCGTGGGTTTCCTCCGGGTGCTCCGGTTTCCTCCCACAGTCCAAAGATGTGCAGGTCAGGTGAATTGGCCATGCTAAATTGCCCGTAGTGTTAGGTAAGGGGTAAATGTAGGGGTATGGGTGGATTGCGCTTCGGCGGGGCGGTGTGGACTTGTTGGGCCGAAGGGCCTGTTTCCACACTGTACGTAATCTAATCTAATCTAATCTGAACTCAATAAGGGTAACTACAAAGGAACAAGGACAAAGTTGGTTGGAATGGATTGGGAAGCTGTTGCAGAAAAGAGAGGAAATAAATGATGGCAGACATTTAAGAAACTAGTTCATGATTTACAGCAAAGATATGTCCCACTGTAGAAGAAGGATTTTAGGAAGTGGACAAACTAATCATTCTTAACAAAGGAAGTTAAAGTTAGTATCAAATTGAAAGAAAAGTTAGTGGTCAGCCAAAGGATTGAGAAAGTACTTGCAGCTATAAATGCAGACCACACGCGCACACACCCACACACACACATCCACACACACCCACACACACACCCACACACACACACATACACACAGACCCACACACACATACACACACACCCCATGATTCTTATCTGATCCTGCCTAGCCTCACCACCACCCATTCCCCTCCAAACCCCTCACCATCCTAAGTTGGGAATATATCGTCATTCCTTCACTGTTGCTGGGTCAAATTCCTGGAATTCCCTCCCTAACCGCATTGTGGGTCAAGCTATAGCACATGGACTGTAGTGGTTCAGGAAGGCAGCTTACTTGCACCTTCTTGTGGGCGGCACGGTGGCACAGTGGTTAGCACTGCTGCCTCGCAGCGCCAGAGACCCGGGTTCAATTCCCGACTCAGGCGACTGACTGTGTGGAGTTTGCACGTTCTCCCCGTGTCTGCGTGGGTTTCCTCCGGGTGCTCCGGTTTCCTCCCACAGTCCAAAGATGTGCAGGTTAGGTGAATTGGCCATACTAAATTGCCCGTAGTGTTAGGTAAGGGGTAAATGTAGGGGTATGGGTGGGTTTCGCTTCGGCGGGTCGGTGTGGACTTGTTGGGCCGAAGGGCCTGTTTCCACACTGTAATCTAATCTAATCTAATCTAAACTAGGGACACACAATAAACACTGGCCAGCCGCAATGCATGCATCCATCCACGAGTGAATTTTTAAAAAGCCACGAAAACAAACTGGAGAACACACACTGACATCTCTAAAGAGATGCAGAGATTGCCTACTTCAACATTAACCAGAAGATGATGCTGTGAACTGGCATAATTTGCATAAACCCCCTACTACAAAATTGTTCTGTAGCCATCCACCAATCCCTCTGCCCGGAAGCCATCAGATACCTAACAGGATTGATTGTAACCTTGTTAGCTTATTCCAGCTTCTGCATCCATATCCATGCCATCATTGCCTGTTTCCACCTCTGCAACATCACCTAATTCTGTCCCATATCTGCCATCAGCTGCAGTAGGCATTATTTCTGTCTTTGTTTCCTCCAGTCTTGATAATTCTAATGGAGTCTTGGCAGGTATTACATTTTAAAGTCTGGAAACTTGTACTCAACTAAAACTCTAAAGCTTCTGTCTTAAATTACATTTATCTTGTTTGCTCACCACTTCTGTCCTCACTAGCCTATATTTGTTTCTTGTTAACCGATGTTACAATTTTAAAATCCTCATCCCTGTTTTCAAATCCATGGCTTTTCCCACTTCGTACGTCTTTGATTTCTTACTGCCACGAGACAGAATACAGGAAAGAGATAGAGTGCTTGGTGGTGAGGTGTGAAGATAACAATCTCAACGTCAGCAAAGCAAAAGAACTGGTCATTGACTTCAGGAAGCAAGATGGAGGACAAGACTGTATCTGCATCAATGTTGCTGAGCTGGAGATAGTCAAAAGTGCCAAGTTCCTCGAAGTGTTGATCACCAACAATCTGTCCTGGTCCACCCATGTCACAGCCAAGAAACCAAAACAATGCCTCTACTTCTTCAGGAGGCTAAGGAAATTTGGCATGTCCATAAAGACTCTTACCAATTTTGATAGATGTACCACAGAAGGCACTTTATCCAGATGTCACCGCGACAATAATCTCTTCTAACAGACAGAAGAGACAAAAGCTTAAACCCACGTAAGAACAGATTCAAGAACAGTTTCTTCCTCATTGTTATTAGACTTCTAAGTAGACCTTTCAAATATTAAATTTAATTTAATTGCTTGTGCACCTTCTCTGCAGCCACAACTTGTATTCCTTGCTCTGTTCTATTACCCTAATGCATTTTGTATGGTATCATATGCCTGTACTGCACACGAAACAAAACTTTTCACTGTGCTTACGCACATGTGACAATAATAACTCAAATCAAAACAAAAAAAGAGTCACATTCCTCTAGTCCTGTCCCTTTATAATTTCTGATCTTAATTGCTCCAGATTCTATGGCTGTGTCTGAGGTTACCAAGGCCCAATGATCTGCAATTCTAACCCCAAAGCATCACTGCCTCTTTACACATCTTTCTTCCTTAAAAACCTATCTTTTGATCTTGCTGTTTGGGAAAATGGTGGTGTTATTGGCCTAGCAATCCAGAGGTTTAATCTAATCATTTAGATGTGCGCTGCTCCGAAAGCTTGAGATTTCAAAAAACGTGTTGGCCTATGAGCTGGTGTCATGTGACTTCTGACCTTGTCCACCCAGTCCAACACCAACACCTTCACATGACCAACCAGAAAATTAAAATGATAACATAAATAACATTATAAAGATGAGTGCATCCCGAAGACACATGGACCCCTCTTTCAGCAACAATAATTGTAGTGCTATTGAAATAGTGAAGTTCCTTTTTCCTCATGTGTAATTCAATTTTTAAAATTTATTCATTGGCTGTAGGCATCACTGGATGGTCCAGCATTTAATGCCCATCCTTAATTGGAGAAGGTCATGGTGAACTGTCTTCTTAGGTTGTAAGAATACCAACAGTATGGTTAGGAAGGGATTTTGACCCAGTGATGGTGAGGAAATAGTGATATATTTCCAAATTAGGCTGGTGAGTAGTTTGGAGGGGAACTAATAGTTGGCAATGTTCCCAGGTAGCTGCTGCCCATGACCTTTTAGGGATAAAAGATCATGGATTTGGAAGCTGCTTTTGAAAGAGCTTTGGTGACTTACTGAAGTGCATTGCGTCGATGCGATGCACTGTTGCACTGAGCATCAGTGGTGAAGGGAGGGAATGACTCATGTGATATTTGGGGTCCAAATCAATCAGGCAGTTTTGACCTGGATCATGTCTACTTCATTATTATTGGGGCTGCACTCATTCAGGGTGTAATCCATCACACTCTTGACTTTGACATGCAGATGGTTGACAGGCTTGCAGCTGACAGGAAGGGAGTTATTTGCTGCAAGATTCCTAGCCTGTGACCTTTTCTTGCAGCCATAGTATTTATATGGCTTGTGCACTTCAGTTTTTGATGTTGGTAAACCCCAGGATATTGATATTGAGGAGATTCAATACTAGTCATGCCATTGAATGTCAAGAAGTGATAGTTAGAATCTGTTTGAATGGAGATGGTCATTGCCTGGCATTTGTGTGATGCAGATGTTTCCTGCCACTCATCCTGGATATTACCCAGGACTTGCTGGATATGAATATAAACATGCTTCTGTGTCTGAGAAGTCATGAATGGTACTGAACATTATGCAATTGTCAGTGATAATCCCCCATTCTGTCGTCACGATAGAGGAAAGGTCACTGATGAAACAATTGATGATGGCTAGGCCTAGGATACTATCCTGAGGAGGTTCTGCAAAGATGTCCAGGGGCTGAGGTGGCTAATCTCTAACAATCACAGCCATCTTCCTTTGACTAAGTTATACTCCAACCAGCAGAGAGTTTTTTTCCGTTGACACCAATTTTGCTAGGGCTCTCTGAATGCCATACTCAGTCAAATATCGCCTTGATGACAACAGCAGTCATTCTCACCTCACTTCTGCACTTCAACTCTACTATCTATGTTCAGATGAAGGCTGTAATGAGGTCAGTGGCCAAGTGACCCTGGAAGAGCTCAAATAATTATCAGTGAGCAAATTATCACTTTGCTAATGCTGCTCACAAAACTGTTGACAACCCTTTTCATCACTTTGCTGGTGATTGAGAGGAGACTGATAGAATGGTAAATTACTGATTGGATCTGTTCTGTTTTTTGTTAATAGGCACACCCAGGCAATTTTACACATTAATATAGCACAAAGAATGCTGGAAACTTTGAAAAAAAAAAACAGAAATTGTTGGAGACACTCACTGACCCTTAACTGGACTCAAACTGTTAATTCTGCTGTCCATCCACAGATACTGCCATGCCTGCTGAGTTTATCCAGCAATTTTTATTTTTGCTTCAATTGTACACTTTGTTGAGTAGAAACCCAGTGTCATCGCTGTACTGGAACAACTGGGCTCCTAGCACAGCTAGTTCAAGAGCACAAGTCTTCAGTACTATTGCCGAACTGTTGTTTTCAGAGCCCGTAGACTTTGCACCCCCAGTGACTTCAGCCATTTTATGATATCTTTTAGAGTGAATCGATTTGGTTGAAGATTGGCATGTGTGATTCTGGGGACCTTCAGAGGAAGCCAAGATGGCTGATTTGCAGACAAAGGGGTAGTTTCTCAATATAGAGTCATAAAGATGTACAGCATAGAAACAGACCCTTCAGTCTACCTCGTCCATGCCGACCAGATATCCCAACCCCATCTAGCCCCACCTGCCAGTACCCAGCCCATATCCCTCCGAACCCTATCTATTCATATACTCATCCAGATGCCTTTTTAAATGTTGCAATTGTACTAGCTCCACCATTTCCTCTGGCAGCTCATTCCATGTATGTGACACCCTCTGTGTGAAAACGTTGCCCCTTAGGTCTCATTTATATTTTTCCCCTCTCACCCGAAACCTATACCCTCCTGTGTGTTGATTATACCCAGTTCTATCTCTATTCCAGCATTCTTGACTCTCTCTCCACTTTTATGTTGCCAGACCATCTTTCAGACATCAGGATAAGCTATAACTTCCTCTAACTGAACAATGCGAATGCCAAAATAATCTCTTTTGGCAGCCAGTAAAGTCCCTGTTTCTAATTTACCTCCAAGTCCATCACCTCTTTTCAATCTTGATCAGACAGAGCCAGATGTGAATGGAATTTAGACATCCTGTTTGACTCAGCTGAGCATCTAATGTGGAATCCATCACCTTGAAATGATCGGTTGTCAATGTCCTTCTTTCTCTCTGAAGGCTACTGTTGGAACAAAAAAAGTGAAGTACCCTTTTCTAGCGTTGAAGTTTGACTGTGCTTTCAAGTCCAATCACCCACAGAGTGGTTATGAATTGGAACCTGTTGCCACATGAATGAATAGCACAGCCACATTAAAGGGGAAATTCTATGTGTGAATATATGAGGGTGATAAAAGCAAGAGGATATGTAGCTAGAGTAAGATGATGTATGGTAGGGATAGACTTGTACAGTACATAAAACTAGCATAGACCTGTTGGCCTGAGTGGCCTCTATTAGAGCTATTACTGCAGCAACTACAACAGCTAGTTCAACAACAAGAACAATATTTTAATCTCTATTGATAAATATTGCTTTTCCTATGAAGAAAAATGGGGTAAGAGACAGATTGTGATATTGCATGTTTCAATGTGCTGTGTAACCATTTATTTAAAGCCAGGAGCATGCACCTTTGAAATGTACATTTTTACCATTGTCTACAAAACAAGTTTTGCTTTGTAAACAGTGGTGGCCAATATTTAAAAGCACTTTTCCAACTCAATGCTACTCATATGTAGCAACAAGCAGCTGTGATGTATCTCTCAGTCCTATCAATGTAAAATAAAATGTTGAAGGTTTCTTTTAAGATTACCTACAGTGTGGAAACAGGCCCTTTGGCCCAACCAACCCTCCAACCAGACCCATTTCCCTCAGACTATGCACCTAACACTATGGGCAATTTAGCATGGCCAATTCACCTGACCTGCACATCTTTGGACTGTGGGAGGAAGCCCACACAGACACAGGGAGAATGTGCAAACTCCGCACAGACAGTTGCCCAAGGCTGGAATTGAACCTGGGACCATGAGGCAGCAGTGCTAACCACTGAGCCACTGTGCTGCTAAACTCTGTTACTTCTTCTATTCTTGCCTAGACTGCTCTGAGAAATATGACTTGTCCGGACTTGTCCGACCTGCCCAGCTCCTTTTGCACCTATCCACTCCACCCTCTCCTCCCTGACCTATCACCTTCATCTCCTTCCCCACTGACCTATTGTACTCTATGCTACTCTCTCCCCACCCCCACCCTCCTCTAGCTTATCTCTCCACGCTTCAGGCTCTCTGCCTTTATTCCTGATGAAGGGTTTTTGCCCGAAACGTCGATTTTGCCTGTCCTCGGATGCTGCCTGAACTGCTGTGCTCTTCCAGCACCACTGATCCAGAATCTGGTTTCCAGCATCTGCAGTCATTGTTTTTACCTTTATGCTCTGAGAAATATTGCAGCTTGGGTGGCGAGCTTCTGAATAATTTGAATTCAGGTCACTCTCAGAAATTCGTGATTTGGAGATGCCGGTGTTGGACCAGGATGTACAAAGTTAAAAATCACACAAGATCAGGTTATAGTCCAACAGGTTTAGTTGGAAGTACTAGCTTTCAGATTGCTGCTCCTTCATCATGTGGATGTGAAGGAGCAGCACTTCAAAAGCTAGTGCTTCCAAATAAACCTGTTGGACTACAACCTGGTCTTGTATGATTTTTAACTCTCAGAAGGATTTGAGAAGTGTGTACATAGGAAAAATAGCAGCTCTGAACATATCATTCTCTGACTAGTTATAACAGTTTATTGCATACTGTACTTGCAAATATTGGACCAAAATTTTTTTTTTTTAAGATTAGATTCCCAACAGTGTGGAAACAGGCCTTTCAGCCCAACCAGATCCATTTGCCCTCTGAATGATGCGCCTAACACTATGAGCAATTTAGCACAGCCAATTCACCTGCCCTGCACACTTGTGGGAGGAAACCAGAGCACCCAGAGAAAACACATGCAAACTCCACACAGACAGTCACCTGAGGCTGGAATTGAACCTGGGACCCTAGTGCTGTGAGGCAGCAGTGCTAACCACTGAGCCACTGTGCTGCCCTAAGTGAGGATACATTTTCAGTATAAATGTCACCAACACCACAAAATGTACATGTTTCACATTTGACAATATAGCTGCAGTATAAGTGCAAGTTAAACCCAAGTTAGAGTGCAGCTTGACTCCAGGGTAAGATTCCTTGATGGAATCTCATTAGTGGGACTCTGTGCTCTACAGTCTGTTCCCTGGGATACACACCAAGACAAATGTCAACTGCACCTGGAGAACTATCAACTCAGTGAAAGATGCTTTTTGGTCTGCCTGAAACTTGTTGGTCTTCCAGAGCAAGAAGTTGACCTGAACTGAATGTTGCAGACTGACACATTCCAAGACCCAGGACTACGTGCTGAAGGACATACTAAAGCTAGAGATCTTTTTCCTGAACTTAAATAGGCATCTGTTCAGTTATCGGACTCTCCCCATGCCTTATATGCAGGTAAATATAAACTTATACAAGTAAGAGATGCCTTTGGTTTGTTTATTGGATAGAATCAAACTCCATTTCTTGCTTGTTTCCTCACACTCTACTGTACAGAACCGAACTGCTTTAATGGCAATGTATATATAAAGATAATTTTAATGAATAAAGTATATTTTTGAAATTTAAGAAAAGATGCCTTGATGGAATCTCATTAAGCTTAATCTCATTATTATCAAACATTTATTCTAAATTGACATGACAATGCAGCAAAGAACCAAATGCCAAGTATGGACTGTAACTTGAGGGACAAAAAAATCATTTTTCTAATGTATATTTATCTGGATTAGAATGAAGCTGTGAAGACTTGGTTGTTGAAACCTTCGCAATTCAATGTCTTCTGTTGTGCCTTCTCTCGCTGCATGGGTCAAACTCTTGAAGCACTGTCTTCCTAAGAGCACCTGTGGGTGTACTTTAGTCACATGGACTGGTGTAGAACAGGAGGAGGCTCAACACCACCTTCTCAAGGGCAATCAATGCTGGCTACGCTTTGCCAGCCACACTCATATCCCGTGAATGAAATAAAAACTTAATTTCTCTTCCTAGTTACTTTTTAAAGGCTGCATGATTTTAGTCAGTTTTTGAGAAAGTGAACCTTAGAATCCCATTAAAAGAGAGGATTATGTCATGTAAATGGTTATCTTGGCACATTTTGCAGCAATAAAATTAACTTTATTGAGAAAAACTACTTAATTTTTTTTCAAAAAGTCCATTAAGCCTTTCGAACTGGTTTCTAATAATATCCAATCTTGTAAGGTGTGAGTCTCCATCTATTCAATCTTCAGGCAAGTAGACAGGTTGTCCATACGTAGGTGTGGCTGCCATCACATTAATTGACCTTAACCAACCCCCTCACCTTCTGTGTCATATAGTGCTATGATAAGCTTGAGGTATAAGTAACAATGGGAAAAACAAACTCTGAAATGAAAGCCAGGCTTATTTTAATACATATATAATTTGCATCCTATGTGCTAAGAGTTTCATATGTAAACATAAAGCATATTTCATTAAAAAGAGTTATAAATCGAGGCCATAATGTTTAATCGCATTTTTTTTTTCCTCTTTTTCACTTTTTTCTGTTTTTGTTTTGTTTTTGTTTTGGGTTCATGGTTGGCCGAGGTCAACTCGTAGTGTCAGAAACAAAGGAATATATAAATGCATAAGTTACATAATAAGTTCACAATATAAAATGCAAAATAACCTTGATTTGAATACTTATTTCTTACAAACGCACAGCGTTCGCGACTCTTCACATCTGGCGACCGCCTTGGTTTAAAAAAATGCATTTGAGATCTCCTCAGGTTTGATAGTGGGCTAGTCCTGGCCCAAATGTGCAGGATAAAGAAAAACGGTAGTAACCTCCCAAGTTTCAGGTCCCGATCAGTTTTACATCAAGCACATTTACAAGATCCCCGGTTTTTTTTTTCAAAATGTAATAATTCCAGACAATCCCAGTTTTCCAATTCTTAAGAGATGTATTTTTTCCCTCGGTTATGAAGTGTTTTGGCTCCAGATTTCTGTTTTGTTTTCTTTCTTTCCTTCATATTAATGATTATGAAGACAGGTCTGTCATTTTTGATTCTTCTTTGGAGAATCCTTTTTTACATCCAATTGATATAGCCTTGTTTTTGCATGTCCATTTAAAAATCACAGACACCAGCTTATTCCTTTACGCCTAACTCTTCAGTTCTCTTTTTTTCCATTGCCATTGCCTAATTTCTATTCCAACACATAGCCTTCTGCACATACTCAAATCCAAATGCTTGGCTCAAGCCATGCAAAGTAAGAAATCATTGTACCAAATCATACAGTCTTGTCCAACAGTCTCCCACAATTTTGTTTTTAATATACTTCGATGATAAATCCTGTTAACAAATAAATTCCAGAAGGTATAAATATTTCATTTCAGACAGCCAGAGTTTAACTGCTGAAGAAGATCCAAGACGTTACACTTCAGGTATCTGATTTTGAGATTCGACTATTACATTATTTCTGACATGCTTTTCATTCTCTTGCCATGTGTTGATATTTGTTTCTTAAATTCCACAATCTTATTTCACATGCAACACACATTGTCTTTCTAACAATTTGTGTTGTCGTTCCTGATTTTCAGCAGGGATCAGTCGATCCTTAGATCTTCTTTCAGTTCATACGCTCTCCATAAAGTTCTCCTCTTTTTAATAATTCAACTCCAGTCAGTTAGCCAGTTATAATGTCTTCAACAGACAGACGTCAAGCTTATTTCTATATGTCAACACACGGTTTTACCTCTTCCAGTATTTGAGACATCACATCTTTGGTATTCCTGTATGGTTTGAGACTATACTTTGTGTTTTTTACCTCCAATTTAAATTCATAGTTTTTAACCCAATGCTCCATTCCCAGAGCAGTAACCCAAGTCTTAATTGAAAAAAAATGAGCATTGTTCAATAATATGTTCCAAGGTGAGATGGCATGTGGGTGGACGGATGTCTGGCATTTGGATAGATACCTCCAGTTGGAGAATTCCAGTATGGACTCGGAGCTGCAAAGAAACTAGAGGATGTCACAGGAAGAGCAGGAGGGTGAGGAGCCACAAAATTCACCTTTTGCTGGTGTGCATGATAGGTACTCATATATGAGATATCTGTTGGGTACTTGTACATGGAAGACTCAGGGGGGTGGGGTTGCAGAGCTTGTGCAATCCCATGGAAGTCAAATTTGTAAGCGTAACGCTTACCGTGGACTTTGGTCATGATGTTCTTGTCGTAGTAGTAACGCAAGGCCCTGCTCAGCTTATCATAGTTCATGTTGGGTTTGCTCTTCCTCTCTCCCCAGCGTCTTGCCACTTCGTCTGGGTCTGTCATTTTGAACTCTCCATTAGTTCCTTCCCAGGTAATGCAGTTAGCATTGGAGCTGTCAGACAGAAGTTCCAACAAGAACTGCCACAGCTGAATCTGCCCACTTCCTGAAATGAAATAAATATATTTTATGTTAATTCATGGAAAATCATTTCCAAAAAGACTCTTTTTTGTTGAGATACAAAGGTGAGTGCCATGGTCAAATCATGGAATTTCCCTCCTGTGGGTATTGAGGGTCAACCTACAGCATTTGCCCTATAATGGTTCGAGAATGATGTGGAGGAGCCGTTGTTGGACTGGGGTGGACAAAGTTAAAAATCACACGACACCAGGTTATAGTCCAACAGGTTCATTTGGAAGCACTAGCTTTCAAAACACTCCTCCTTCATTAGGTGGTTGTGAAGCAGTACCATAAGATACAGAATTCATAGCAAAAGATTACAGTGATTCAATGATGCACAAACACAACACACACACACATATAAGTTTGTGGAGTGAATTTTTACTTGCAGAATTATATTTTATTTTGCTCAAAAACTGCCTGAATCTATGTAAGATTCTGTAAATCCCTTTTTTAAAAATAGAATCAGTCTGAACATTGGGGCACAGACAGCCTCACACAGGGCACCTCACACCTTCAATGCATTATCTGGGTCAACATGGCACCTATTGTTAAAGTTCACTTGAGAATGTAACTTTAAGAAAGTTCTGGAATTTACAAATGAAAGCACTGAAACCAACATGGTCATTCTAAAAGATGAGAGACTTAACAAACAATCCAGGTCTTTTTCAATATATAATTTCAGTTACATCATTCTGTAAACTTTTGCTATAAATTCTGTGTCTTATGATCTTAAACTCCACAACCCCCTGATGAATTAGCAGCACTCCGAATGCTAGTGCTTCCAAATAAACCTGTTGGACTATAACCTGGTGTTGCATGATTTTTAACAGTGATACAATAATACATTGAACAAAACTAGATTGTTAAATCCTTCATCTTTTCGAATGGATTTGCTGGTTTCAGTTCATTAATATGTTAATCCTAGAACTTCTTTTAAGTCATATTCACACTGCACAACAATCATCAAGCAGGGGTGTTTCCTCCCAGTCGGGACACACTTCAGCAGTCAGGGACATTTGGCCTCAGATCTTCATGTAACCATCCTCCAAGGCAGACTTCGGGATACGCAACAACACAAAGTGGCTGAGCAGTAGATGATAGCCAGGTTTGGTGCCCATGAAGAGGCCTCAACCGTGACCTTGGGTTCATGTCACACTACAGGTGAGTCCACTACACTATACACTCTCTCTCACTCACACACACACTCTTAAATACTCACACACACATGATGACCCTCTCTCATACACAAGCTCTCTCTCATACACACACATACACCTCCCACACACACATACCCACGCACACACCCTTTCATGGCCTTATAGCACACTCACACACACACTTTACCAAGCTTACACACATTCAAACACGCACTCTCTCATGTGCAGTCACTCACACGCATACACTCACTCTGTCTCTCTCTCCTGCACGTGCACACACATGTAAGTTTATGGGTTGAATTTGTATTTGCAGAATTATACTTGCGGATATCTTCTATTTTGCTCAAAAATGCAGAAAAAAATGCAGGGAGTGAATCCATATAATATTTGTAAATTCCACTCTGAAAATAGAACCAGTCTGACTCAAGATTGGTCTGACTCACTCCTTTAAGGCATTGTCTGAGTTGAGATACCACATTTTGTTAAATTATCTTGAGAATGTGACTTAAGAGAAGTTCTGGGATTAACATATTAAAGAACCAAAACCAGCAAACCCATTCTAAAAGATGAAAGACTTAACAATTTAGGTTTGTTCAATGTATCATTGTATCACTGTTATCTTCTGCAATACATTCTGTGTCTTGTGGTCCTGCTTCACAATCACCTGATGAAGGAGCAGTGTTTTGAAAGCTAGTGCTTCTAAATAAACCTGTCGGACCATAACCTGGTGTTGGCTGATTTTTAACATGGTTCAAGAAACCAGCTCTTTTCAAGGGCAACTAGGGGTGGGTAATAAATGCTGGTCCAGCCAGCAATGCTTATGACTCACAAGTGAATAAGAAATAAATTAATAAATGTTCACATGAGAGATAAAGTAGATCAATTTCCATACTACTTGATGTAGCAGGATGGAAACTGAGTAAAATAAGGAGTTCCACAATACTGAGGCCTTGGGAAGATATTATGATGGGACAATCAATATTGAAGGTGAAGTGAGGAAGACAAATGAAAGAAGAATAATTAATTAAGAAGTACATTAATTCTTACTCTACTTCCTTTTACTGAACTTTATATCGAACTTACCTGGGTTTGCAAGACGGCTACTTGTAGGCCCAAGAATCTGATAAGGATCTGTGAAAATCAAAAATAAGTATTAACATACTGATCTCTTTCTGAATGAAGGTAGTTTTTTCCAATTTTATGAAGTCCCTAGAGTTAAGACTTAAGAAATAAAATTATCTTAGCCTTCTGAATGATTCAATTATTTAGATGCTCAGCCATACAGACCCAACAAGTTCAACATTCAGCAGGTCTGGCGGCAACTGTGGAGAGAAATCAGAGTTAACCTCGAATCGAGTGAGATGTTAACTCTGATTTCTCTCCACAGATGCTGCCAGACCTGCTGAGCTTTTCCAGCAATGTCTGCTTTTGATTTACAGAATCTGCAGTTCTTTTGGTTTCATTGAATCCCTACAGTGTGGAAACAGGCCATTCAGCCCTTTGATTCCACACCAACTGTCTGCAGAGCATCCCACCCAGAGCCACCCTCTCCCTGCACATCCCTAGACACTATGAGTAATTTAACGTGGCCAATCCACCTCACCTGCACATATTTGGACTGTGGGAGGAAACCCACAAACATAGGGAGAATGTGCAAACTCCATGTGGACAGAAGCCCTGAGGCTGGAATCAAACTATCAGGCTGTCAGGCCGCAGTGCTAACCACTGAGCTACCATTCAAGTTTGGTGTCTAACATTTAGTAAGTGAAATGATATCAGCTATTGCAACAGTTGGGAGATGATAGATGACCTCCCTAGTATCCTTTACATGAGGGAGGTTTGTGAATTCATCTTTAGAGCATTGTTTCTTTTTCAACCAACTGGACCTTTTACAGCACATTGCTGAGAGCCAGTGTCAATGCCACATTCATCATATATGTTTATATTGTCAAACTCAGATGTTTTATGCAGTTTTTTTTTCAGATCTAGTTGTTTTCAGAGAGTTTGCAGCCATGAAATTTGGAATGGGAGATATGAGAAAATATTTGTTCCACTCTACACCCAATGATGGTGCTGTATAGGATCAAAACAATGTGCCACTTTGATACGGTGAGAGAGATTGTGTTAGTGACAGATTGATACATTGCATTAAAATAGGGATTTAATGCCCTGTACAACAATTGTCTGCTTGAAATGTACAAAGATTTAGAGGTCTGTAAATTACAACTATAAACTGTAATTGTAGCTTGCTTGCACAAATATTGAAAGCATCAATGCAGCTAAATAGTTAATTGTTTTGAGTTCAGAATTCAAGTACCTATTTGGTGACGAGGTTGGTCTTCCACCTTGGTTACATTTGAGGAAGATGAAGGGGTTCCTAGGGAAAAAGGCAGAAAAATATGAATTCAAAACCAATAGTTTTATGTGAAGCTGTTATACACAGTTCTTGATTTCTTTGGCAGTTTGAGCTAAAATTGTTTTGCAATGAAACATGAGAGTTATGATGCATTCTTTATTAGCTCTGGGTTTTAACCCCTTGTGCCTGAAGGAAATTGATAAATAAATCAGCAGTAAAGGATCAATCAATGCACAGACAGCATATGGCTGCCCAGTGCAACATTTAGGAGGGGAGTTCAGTTAGCTTAGTTGGCTCAATTGCTGTTTTGCAATGCTGAGTAATACCAACAGCATGGGTTCAATTCCCAAACCAGCTGTGGTAACCATGATGGAATCTCCTTCTCAGCCTTTCCCCTCACTTGGGGAATAGCTCACAGATTAAACAACTACCAGTCATCTCTCTCTAATGAGGGAGCAGCCTGTAGTCCAGTAGGACTATGCCAACTTTATCTTTACTTTTGGGAGAGATCATCAGAAGATGAGGTCATCAGAGTAAGTTATGATTGGGGCCCTAGGGTGCAATTGGATTCCAATAGCATTTTCATTGAAATTTGTGTGAGTCTGTCCCAGTGCTGTACCTTTAGGTAGTATGGTGGCTCAATGGTTTGCTCTGCTGCCTCACAGCACCAGGGACCTGGGTTTGATTCCACCCTCAGTTGATTGAGGGTGTGAAGTTTGCACATTCTCCTTGTGTCTATGGGTGTTTGCTCTGGTTTCCTCTCATAGTCCAAAGATGTGCAGGTTTGATGGATTGGCCATGGTAAATTGCTTGCCATCTCCAGGGATGGGTAGGTTAATTGGGTTAGCCATGGAAAATGTGGGGATATGTTTAGGGGCTGGGTCTAACTGGGATTCGCTTTAGAGGGTCAGTGCAGACTTAATGGGCTGATGGCATCTTTCCAAACTGTAGGGATTCTATGAGACCTACTAGGTAAAACCTGACAGTGAGACAATTCTCAATCAACTTGGGCAAAGTTATCCTTTTTGATTTTATTTCAAAATTTTCCTTGAAATGGATGAAATTTCGAGTATCTCTTACCCCTGGCTTCCCTTTCCTCAATCGCCAACCATGACATCCTCCAAATCCCCCTCTTAAGCATTTTTGTGAGAGCTGAGGCTGCCTTGGCACTCAAGCTGTCAGCACTTCAAGTCATAGAGTCACAGAAATGTGTAACATAGAAACAGACTCTTTGGTTCAATTCGCCCATATCAATCAGAGATCCTAAGTTATTCTTGTCCATTTGCCAACATTTGGCCCATATGCCTCTAAACCCTTCCTAATCATATACCCATCCAGATACTTTTTAAATGTTGTAATTATACCAGCCTCCACCACTTCCTCTGGCAGTGCATTCCATACGTGCACCACTCTCTGTGTGAAAAAATTGCCCCTTGGGTCCCTTTTGTCACTCTATAGGCAACAGCATCTCACCGTTGCAAAAATCAAAAAGACTGAGAAGAAAATAACTTGCCACCTTGTGGTCTGGGATTTCCATCTTCAGAATTTTGCTTAATCTGTACATGTTCTTCCCTACCCAGAGTATATGTATAACACTGTTTGTCTTTTGTGTCTTAATTGTGATTGAGTGTATGTGTGTGTGCATTTGGGTTTTAAAGGGGTATAGTTTAAGTTGCACAAATTAGAAACTGTATCTTTTAACTGCTTTTGTCAAAGCTTTACAATAAACACAGTTATTTTCTGTTATTGATACAATCTGGTGTGAATTGTTTTTGCCTGTGTAGCAGTCAGCTTGGGAAAATTGTCATTTTCATTACAACAAGTAGTGCTGGAGAAACTCAGCAGGTCTAACAGCATCTGTAGAGAGAGACACAGAGTTAATGTTTCGAGTCCAGGGTGATTTTTCTTTGAAACGGGAAGAAGCAGGAAATTATAGTTGTTATGCTAGGGGGAGGAGGAGCAAGTGGAACAGAGTGTGCCCAGACCAAAAGACAAAGGCAATGATCATTATGGTAAAGGAGTGGTGGACATACAAAATAGATGTGTGAATGTTAGGTGTAAAAAATAAATTTGTCCATTCTACTCATAGCAAACAAGTATATGAATAAAAACCAAAAAAACTGTAGATACTGTAAATCTGAAATTAAAACAGAAATTGCTCAAAACGCAGGTGTGGCAGCATCAGTTGAGTGAAATCAGAGTTAACGTTTTGGGTCAAGTGACTCTCCCTCAGAACTCATTCTGAACAGGTTCTGCGGAAGGGTCACTCAACCCGAAACGTTAACTCTGATTTCTCTCCACTGATGCTGTCAGACCCACTCAGCTTATTGTGTTTATGTACAAACAAAATATGGCCAGGAAAAGGTGGGGGAACATAAGAAGAATGGAGTATAGAGGTCATACAGAGGTCAGGAGCTGTGGAGCTCATTATTGCGTCCTAAAAGCCGCAAAGTGCTTAAGTGGAAAACTTGGTGCTGTTCTTCCATCTTGCCATGAGCTTCATTGGAACACTACAGCAGGCCAAGGACAGAAAAGGTAGCACCAGAGAATAGTGGTTTATTGAAACGGCAAGCAACTGGTCTCACCAACATAAAGGAGACTGCATTGTGAGCAGCAAATACAGTAGACTATATTAAGAGAACTACAAATAAAATGCTTCTTGACTTGGAAGATGTGTTTGGGGCTTAGATGTTGAGGAAGGAGGAGGTGAATGTACAGACAGGTACCACTTGAACAGACAGGTACCATAGAACATGAGGAAGTATTAGGAGTGATGGAGCAATGGACCGGAGTGGAAGGTACAGTCCTGTGGAACATTGACAATTGAGAAGAGGTAAAGATATATATCACTGCATCTCAGTACATAGGACAACTACAAGTCAAACACAAAATCAACATTTTTCATGCGTCCTTTGAATATGAATACCAGTAGGCTGGAATCTTATCATTGTTCTGGGAGCGAGGGGGGGAAAGGTGAGGACAGGCATGCAGGCAATAGTCAAACATGGCTGAAGGACATGTCAATCACAGAGTGGGGAAGGATCCATGGTTGAGGAAAAATGAAGGCATGACAGAGACAGCCCTGTGGAAGGTGGCATCATATGAATAAACGTGACAAAGATGGAGAAACTGGAAATGGAATGGAATCTTGCAAGAAACATGAGGTGAGATAGTGTAATCATACAGTCATAGAGTCATAGAGATGTAAAACATGGAAACAAACCCTTCGATCCAACTTGTCTATGCCAACCAGATACCCTAAATTAATCTAGTCCCTTTGCTACATTTGGCCCATATCCCTCTAAACCCTTCCAATTCATATACTCATCCAGATATCTTTTAAATGTTGCAATTGTACCAGCCTCTACCACTTCCTCTGGCGGTTCATTCCATATACTCGAAACTAAACAATAGAAGCCGTCAGCAATGAAGGTTTACTGCCTGGTCAGACAGCTGTGCATGTTTACTGCTCCATTTGTTTCACCTTCCTCATTGTTCCTGCTTTGTTTCTCTTCCTCTTTAAAGTTGTTTTGATGTCTTTTTTCCAAAGTTCGAAAACAATGCAACAGCTTATAAAACAGTAACTACTGCTCGTAGAATTCAAGGAAATCAGCTCCAACACTGAAAATACCTCAAAAATGGAGCAGCTTTTATTTCCACAAGTTTTTCCCATCCTCCATCTTGGATTACCCAGAATCCTTTTAGTTAATTGTGAGAGTTGGTTTGTTTATAGTGACAATCGTTGAACAGCCTATTCCTAACAATGGAAACAGTGAAGTCAAAGAAGGGTCAGGAAGAGTCAGAGATGAACCAGGTGAAGGTGAGAGAAGAATGGAAATTGGAAGTAAAACTGATGGATTTTCCCAATTCCAGAAAGTAACACCAATGATAGAGAAAGAGCTGTGAGTGGGTGCCCTAGGACTGAAACAAGAATTTTCCACAAAGAGGCAGGCATAACTAGGACCCTTACAGCTGCTCAAAGCAACACCTTTGACTTGGAGAATGTGAGACGAGTTAAATGAAAATTTGTTTAAAGTGAGAACAAGCTCAGCTAAGTGAAGCAGGGAGGTTGTGGATGGGAACTATTCAAGCCTCTTTTCAGGAAGAAGTGGAGAGCCTTCACACCATCTTGATGGGGTTTGGATGTGTAGAGCGATTGCACATCCATAGTGAAGAGGAGACAGCTAGAACTAGAAAACTGGAAATTCTGGAGCTGATTCAAAGTGTCAGAGGAATCACAAATGTAAGCAGGAAGATACTGAAAAAGGGGGGAATAAATAGAACTCAGATAGGAAGAAATAAGTTCAATGGGACAGGGATAAGCTGAAATGGCTCAATAGACAATAGGTGCAGGAGTAGGCCATTCTGCCTTTCCAGCCTGCACCACCATTCAATATGATCATGGCTGATCATCCTTAATCAGTATCCTGTTCCTGCCTTATCTCCATAACTCTTGATTCCACAATCCTTGAGAGCTCTATCCAACTCTTTCTTAAATGAACCCAGAGACTGGGCCTCCACTGCTCTCTGGGGCAGAGCATTCCACACAGCCACCATTCTCTGGGTGAAGAAGTTTCTCCTCATCTCTGTCCTAAATGGTCTACCCCATATATTTAAGCCATGTCCTCTGGTTCGGCACTCACCCATCAGTGGAAACATGTTTCCTGCATCCAGAGTGTCCAATCCTATAATAATCTTATATGTCTCAATCAGATCCCCTCTCAGTCTTCGAAACTCAAGGGTATACAAGCCCAATCGCTCCAGTCTTTCAGCATAAGGTAGTCCCGCCATTCCAGGAATTGACCTCATGAACCTACGCTGTACTCCCTCAATAGCCAGAATGTCTTTCCTCAAATTTAGAGACCAGAACTGCACACAGTACTCCAGGTGTGGTCTCACCAGGGCCCTGTACAGCTGCAGAAG
>NC_057721.1:67632914-67660450 GCF_004010195.1 Chiloscyllium plagiosum | reverse complement strand
CCTGGGATCTTTCTTCCTTTTTGGAATGAACTGATTCTGCATCTTCTGCATTATACACAGAAATATCCGCCATTGTTCCTCCACTGTCATCCCTGCTAAGGAATTGCACCATTGAACTTTGGCCAGCTCCTCCCTCATTGCTCCATAGTTCCCTTTATTCAACAGAAATATTGTCACTTCTGATTGTACCCTCTCCCTCTCAAATTGCAGATTGAGCTCAACAGGCCAAATGGCCTACTCCTGCTTCTATTACTATGAAATTACTATGAAATGATTTGTCCGCCAGGACTGTGCTGTTTGTGAATTTTGGGAAGAAGGGAGAAGCAGACTGTGCATGGTAGGGGTCTATGAGCTGGGAAGCTGTGGAGGGTAAGTATCCAGAGGAGTACTGGAAATAACCTGCTGGGTTAAAATCCTGGAACAATCGACCCAACTGAAAAACAAAGGCAAAAAAAAGTGGTAAAATCTGTCATAAGTGAAATTAGGAAACATATCCTCAACCAAAGGGTGATAAATGTTTCTGTCTCTTTACAAGCAGTAATTGATGTGAATGTTACAACTGAGATTAGTATATTTTTCTGAGCCAAATGCATTAAAGAATATGGGGCAAACATCAGTATATGGAGCTAGGACATAGATTTCATTGAATGGTAGAGCATTCTCAAGAGATGAAGTGGCTAGCTCCTGCTTCTGTATTCATGTGTTCCTAACAGCAGTGTGGGAGTAACTTCCACAACGAGAACTGCAACATGTTGAGAAGGCAATTTACCACCACCTTCTCAAGGGCAATTAGTCATGACTGATATATGCTGGACCTCTCAGTGAATCAGTGAATGGAAGTAAATTACTAGGAAGGGATAAAATTCACATTTGTACAGGAAGAGTGGTGTTTTTCTGATTCTGTGGTTAAGGTGCATTGATAAGGGAGATTTTATTCTCTGTGTATATCTTGATTTGAAATGCACTGGCAATGGGACAGAGTTCCATTTCCCTAGCATTAACCTTTGGTATCTTCTGAGCGCAGACTTTTCAAAATGTTTGACCCACTACAACCCCATTCAATCTCTACGAGAACAAAGGTCTCCTTTGATCAACTTTACAGTAACATAAACTTGTTACCCTTTGGCGGAACTCCAGGATGACTTGCCCACCCTGACCGTCTGGCTGCATCGTAAGCCAAATCTAAAAATAGAAAGCAGAATAAATGAAATATTCATCAATCTGAGAAATCTGACAGACTCTCCTGCAGACCACCAGACCACTGCTGAGTACTGCTTGGTGATAGTCCGAGACATCTGGTATTAAGAAAACACATCTGGGTTATTCTTTTATGGAATTAAAATGTGGGCGGCTGGTGTTGCAATCAGACTCCAATCCCACCCGAGAGAGAAAAAAAACTATTATACTTTAACTGTTTCCAGCTAAGGAATTTGTTGTAACATTTGTTTTTTTAACCCAATGCCACCCCATTTAGTAAATTCCTAGAAGTCTTTTTACTCAGTTTTTTTTTCTTCTTCTGTTTTCTCCCCTTCCCCAGACTGTGGCCTCTCTCAGTCCTTCTCCCAAGTGGCCATTCCACAAATGCACCTCTCGCATTAAGAGTACACTATCTACCCAGAGAGAGAGAGTGACCAGCAAGTATGTGGCGTTCTCCGAGATGACTACTTCTGATTCCTTGTGGTTATTTACCATCTTTGCCAGTTTGTGGCGCTGGAAAGAGTTTTTTTTTAGATAGTTTGCTGCCACTGATCCTGCTTTGTCTCCGTTTTGATTTTAGCTTATCCAGTGATAAGCGGGAGAGGATACACCATCACAGAGTATTTATAGAAGTGGCACTGTTCCTGGATAACAAGAAGGTTTATTGCATGATTGCAATAAGTAGAACTACATTTGGTCAGTCGTCAGGACTTTAAGGAGCTGGTATTGACATATCTGTTCCTTTTGGAAGATTGAACAGAATTTAATGTCTCCACTTAGAGAAAGGAGCGGCACAATGGTTCAGACTACCACCTGACAGTGCCAGGGACCCAGGTTTGATTCCACCCTCGGGCATCTGTCTGTGTGGAGTTTGCACATTCTCCCTGTGTCTGTGTCAGTTTCTTCTGGGTGCTCTGGTTTCCACCCACATTTCAAAGTTGTGCAGGTTAGGTGGATTGGCCATGCTACATTTCCCATGGTGCCCAAGGATGTGCAGGCAAGACCTTTTAGCCATGGGAAATGCAGGGTTATAAGGATGGAGTTGGGTCTGGGTGGGATGTTCTTGAGAGGGTTGGTATAGACTTGATGGGCTGAGTGGCCTGCTTCCACACTGCAGGGAGTCTATGACTGGCTTCATATCATCTTCAGAATCATTACCTTATTCAACAAAGTCCAACATTGCTTTACATGTCAACGACTTCATGTCTATTTAACTTCAAGGGTCAGTGGAGAATGTTCACCTCTTGCCCACTGCCCTGTTGAATCTAGAATCGCTGAAGCCAATGATAGGATCCTCACCCACTGCTTAACTAAAATCAGAGAACTTAACATAAACAAAGATCAAATAGAGACCCTCTAATCTATCATGACTCAGTACTTGATCACAGTATGTAACTTTACTCAATGGGGAACTGTTCATCTAATATAAAAGGATGTTTCACTTTACTGCAAACAGGTGTTTTATAAAGGAAGAACTAAGGGAAGGTCTTTGAGAACGTGTGAAATTTTAATTACAGGACTGGATCATTGGTCTTTAAAAGCATTCGTTCTTTTTAGCTGATCGGAGGAAATAGTTGGGTGTTAGTCATGTTACCGGTCTAGTATTCCAAAGGCCCAAGCTAATGGTGTGAGGGCAATGGTTCAAATCCCATCTTAGCAGCTGAAAGGATTTGAAATCATAAAATTAATAAATTTGAAATTCAAAGCCAGACTTTGTGATGACACTAATTGTCAGGAAAGGCTTGCTTGTTCACCAATCCCCTTTAGGGAAGGGAATCTATATTCTTACATAGTCTGGCTTACAAGTGACTCCAGTCTCACAGCAATATAGTTATCTATTAACCACTTCCTGCAGTGGCCTTGCAAGTCAGTACAGTCAAACCACTACAGAAATTCAAAAACATTAGCCCGGCCTACAAGAAACCTCATTCCTTTTCCTTTCAAAAATGCTTTCAATTGCTCCTTCAACCAAATTATACTGTAGTGACTGCCTAGTAACTGGACAGGCCCAAACTGACACACACTTCAGGAAGATTCAGCTGCTGCACTGTGGGGAGAGCAAGAACTAAAAAAAAAATGATTTTTTTTTCACTTAACTACAAAACTTACATTTATATTGTACTATTAATGTTTTACAGGATCGATATCAAATATTGATAACAAAAACCACACAATTATTAGATTACCTGACAAAAAGCTTGATCTAAATGGCACGTTTTAATGAGAGCATTAAAGGAGGAAAGAATAGTAGAGAGGTAGGGAGATTTAGGAAACATACTCTGAAGATTACATGAGAAAGTGGTAAGCTTGATTGCCAAAAGTTAAGTAAAGGAAGCAAAACATCTAACAAATATCTGTTATCGAATCTTCCATTCAAATTCACCTAAAGCATGTGTGTAGCCTGTTGTCAGTTATGTTTAACATATAAGTTCCTACCTGGTCTAACTGTGAGTCTCTGAGATGGTTCGGGATAAACTGTTGCATTTGGAAAGATGAAAGTTGCACCTCCTGCAAAAAAAAACAAGAAATAGCAGCCATGAAATTGAGTTCCAAAAGAGAGCAAATGGATATAAATGCCTTATACTCCAGCTTCCTTCAAATCAATCATCCTCAGGTTTGATCCTTGATTGAAGGTGACCGCTGAAATCACTCTAAGATTGGCTTTAGAGCATTCCTCAAGGAATGGAAGACTTTGCAAGATTCCAGGTTGCTATTTAGCAATCATTATAATGGAGTAGTTGGAAAGGTCATTGGGAGGGATAGTGGTCCAACACTGAAGAATTAGTTTGAATGTGATTATGATTTCTACACAGATACCAATCAGTTGATATTTTCTTGACCGCTCTACCATGTCACTGAGTGGAGCAACCAAAGCAATTCTTGGCTGCAGTGAGAACAGGTTCAGTTGGAGATGACTCTCTCTGAGAAACAGCCCAGAGCTCCTTTGATATGTTGATGCCTGAAGAATAGTCATTGGGCAGGGGATCTGAGGCTGCATTATTGCATTCAGAAGAAACCTGGAGGTAATATTTGACAGGGTGGAGGAGAGAATAAAAAATAAGTTTTAAAGGTGTCCAGATCAGTTTCTGGTACAACTTAAGTTGTCTTTTCCATTCAACATAAACGTACAAGCCACAACAGGCAATTTCTGCATTTTGCTGTTAGCAACTTGAACGTTGCCAAAGAAACAATATCAAAGAGCAAGGAACATACAGTATATAGGGATGACTGATGGAAAAACTGAGAAAGGGAACTTAAACTGGAATTGATCATTTTGTTCAAAAGAAAGAGGTGAAGATCTATTGTGAACATATTATCTAAAAGCAGAATAGCAGACAATTTTCAACAGGTTACATTGATTCTAAAGCATGTGAACAGATCATGCTGGTGTCAAAACAAACCTTCTCCTAATTGCATCCTCCCACCTCCTCACACCCCATTCCATTCTCCCTCAAGCGTGTATCAAACCTCCCCTTATATTTACCTGTTCAGCCATTCCGTTTGACTGCAAATTCTTCCTCTTAAACTAATCAATCATAGATTAGTCATAGGTCTTTAGCATCTTTATTTCCCTGGTGTTCTTTATCCTTTAATGATTGTTATAAGAGTTTCTTTTAATCTTGTTTGTACAAAAGAGCTGTAACCTGCTCAATCCTTCCTAATCATTATATCATCTCAATTCTAGTTATGTTTTGCCTTTGTGGCGCATAGAGACTAGAACTGCACACAGTACTCCAAACTTAGTTTGACCAAGATTCTTTATAAAAGTAATACTACCTTTTGTATTCTATTATTACCGAATTTAACCTAATATTTTGGTTGCTACATTAACGTCCTTGACTTGTTACTTTTGGTGGTTGACATTTCTGTGATCAGTATTCCACACATTTATTTCTGTTCAATTTTCCCCAAATTCTATGTTTTGTTAATGATGCTCTGAATATTGCCACACAGGAATTGTACAAAGTGGTGCTAAGTTTCTACTATAACATAAGATTAGTAGAAAATCTACCTTTTCACTGGTGTCAGGAGTGAAAGGAGTGGGATTTTGTGGAGGGGCAATCCTTAACTTCCATGAAAGTATCAGCAAGATTATATACGAAAGAATCTCAATGAAGGTCCAGAACCAGTCACCTGTCTTTGTGAGCTGCCCGAAAAACTCATTAGGTCACAAGGAGCTATTTTGGCCACCGCTGTTGGCACTTGGAAGCAGTGAAATTCTGCAGACATCTTCAAATGGATTATTTAATTGCAGTGTTCTGCACACCAGATTCAAATTTCAGAGTGACACAAATGGAGAGGACAATTTGCAGATGGCAGATGCTGGAATGTGTATCTTATCCACAGCACTGATACTAGAAATGTCACATAATCACAATTACTTAAATGCACTCAAACTCTTTTGCCAAATCCCTCCTGTGGGCACACGTGAAAAAGGAATTGCAAAAGCCCCATCCCACAGTCATTGCCAAGTCTATTTGTGAACAGCTAATTGGTGATGCACAAAAGCAACTTGACCACCTCTACTCTCAGCAGCACCGCACCACACTCCACCTTTACCATCCACCAACAACCCTGTACCACACACCCCCTCTTCCTATCTACTCTGTTCCCTTGACTTTCACAGTAAGAATTCAAAGTTAGAGAACTGCAGGGAATTTTCAAGGTCAAATGCATGTCCTACCATCCCATGCATCGTTGCAACATTTTTGTGGCAATGAACTGGAAGGGATTTGGTTATGCCTTTAGTATCTCTTACATTTGGGCAGTGCTGACTATTGTTTTATCAATGAATATATTTTATTATTTTAAGTTACTGTGAACCCCATGGTGTGGGGGAGTGAGGGAAACGGTGGTGGGCTGACAGCTGGCAGGCTAAAGATCTGAACATGACAGCTCAGCTTTAATATATTACCTGTGTTTCTGGCGTGCATCAGACGTGGTGAGTTTTGCAAGGCTTTATCGACATCATCTGAAGTCAAATGAGGAAGTGGTGCTGCAAAATAGGAAATGATTTGATTCAACAGTCACCAAAACATTAAAAAGTGACAGTTACAAAGGAAGATGCTTGTGCCAACGATTAAAAAAGAAAGCTCTGCTCTATGGAAGAATTGGCTCAACAGTCACCCTGTGATACCAATGCTGTCAATCACACCTCTGTGACAGAAAGTTACAAGTTCAAGTCCCATTCTATGACTTGAGAACAGAAAAATCAAAGGTAACATTTCAGTGCAGTACTGAGGGAGTGCTGCACTGTAAGAGGTGCCGTCATTAAGATGAGAATTTAAACCAATGCTCTGTCAATCTTCTCTGTAGGTAGAAAAACTTCCTATGGTGCCATTGTGGATTGGAGTAAGGTCAGTATTTCTGATCAATACTTATCACTCACTCAAGATCGCAAAAGCAAATTGTCTTGCCATTGTCACATTGCTATTTGTGGGAGCTTGTGTGCAAATTGGCTGCTGAATTTCCTGAATTACACCACTTCAAATTGGTTGTAAAGTGCTTCAGGATATCCTGAGATCACAGAGGGTGCTATGGAAATGCAAATTGCTCTTTTAAGTTTCTATGCAATATCAATGTCTAATTTATTGTCACTGCTGAATCAGTGATGCCTTTTGCAAAGCCCTAGCTCTACACAGCCATATCATCTGCATGGCTCAGTATTGCTGATTAGCCTTTGGTGAGGATGTAAAAATTATTCACCTCTTTTTAAACAATGCAGCCTAACTAAAGGGCCCAGGTCTTTCCAGTAGAAACCACTAGGACTGAGAATAATCAAACAAGTGCCAAATATAAACCAGAGGAAATGATTAGGCAGCACTAAGGTTTGTAGCTGAATCTGATGCTTTCTTTGGCTAAGTGTGAGTGTGTTGCGGTTTTTGGAGGGATGTTCTCCATGAGACCTATTAGTTTTTCTCACCCGATCTCACCAAACTCACCTCATTGGCTACCTACCCTATCCCTATATCATCCTTCACATCCAATTCCTGCCATATTTTATCGTGTGCCTTCCCTGGAACAACCTGGAAACTGCCGTGATATCCCAGAATTAAGCAACATCTTATGCACCCACACCATCTTTAGCCAGATAAGTACCATCAGTGCGGAGCTACTCTGCACAGGTCCTGACATTTGCCTTAGACATGGGAGACAGGGGAAAGTTGGTACCCCACTGTACAGGCAGGAATCTGAAGCTCCTGCTGGATGGGGTACCGCAGACGCAGGACTTCCTTATCCTACAAGACAAGTTTATAAAATCATCAGGGGCATAGATAGGGTAAATAGTCAAGGTCTTTTCCCCAGGGTAGGGGAGTCCAAAACTGGAGGGCATAGGTTTAGGGTGAGAGGGGGCAGATTTAAAAGGGACACAAGGGAGAAACCTTATCACACAGAAGGTGAGTGTATATGGAATGAGCTGGCTGAGGAAGTGGTGGAAGCTGGCATAATCAACTAGGAGAAAGTGAGGACTGCAGATGCTGGAGATCAGAGCTTAAAAATGTGTTGCTGGAAAAGCACAGCAGGTCAGGCAGCATGCTGGAAAAGCGCAGCAGGGAAGTCCCTCTCTCACTGCACCCCCCAGGTAAAAAATGTTGCCTGACCTGCTGCGCTTTTCCAGCAACACATTTTTAAGCTAAGAAGCTGGCATAATTACAACATTTAAAAGACATCTGGACGGGCACATGAATTGGGCGGGTTTAAAGGGATATGGGGCTAGGTTAATTTAAGCTATCTGGTCAGCATTGATGAGTCGGACCGAAGGGTCTGTTTCTGTGCTGTATAACCCTATGACCAATAGAGGAGGCTACAACACAAGTCACAACTGAGTGGGTAGCATGCTGGAAATCAAGCTCCACTAATCCCAGTCATCACAAAATTTAAAAACTTTATCAAAGTACACAAGGTCCCTAAAATACCTGCCTGTTAGACCCAAGTTAACAGAAAACACAGACCAGATTTCCGTATTTCATAAGAGCTATTTATTACAAAAACAAGATTCTAAACAAAAGTATACAATGAATTGTTGACATATAACTCTACTTGTTAAACCTCAACACCCTTCCAAACCATATCCATCACCCCCCTTAGTCTGTCTCACACAGATAAACACAGACAGAAAAATATTGCTGTTATGGTTGGAGATAAAAGTATACTGGGGATGCAGTTCAATGGCCCCAGTCCTCAAGGTTCACTGAGTTTTTGTTTTTGCTTGCCAGGCCAGGACTTTGTTTTCTTCAATTATTTTCTTTCCACAAGTTCTTTTTACACCTTTGCAGAAAGCATATGATTGATACATCAACAACAAGATATCTCAGTTACTGGACAAGGGCTTCAGTGCACAGCAACTAGTGTGCAAAAATAAATTGGCTTATTTGAAAGCTTCAAGTAGCTTACAACAGAGAAAGACTCAACATCTACATTTTTCAGCAGTCTGAAGGCTTCTGCCAATATTGTGTGCACCCACAAGCTGTACAGCTATGCAGCAGCCAATCAAAGAGTTATTGTCAACTCCACAAACAAATCAGCAACCTGTTTCCAGTCGAATCGCACTTTGTGCAAACAGCCCAGTGCCGGCCCACCTACAAACAACCTTCCCCATTATTTAGATAAACTAGCTGCGTTAACATGACTTAAAACAAGTTTCAGTAAAATAAAACATAAGTAACTTTACAAATTCCTTCCACAAGTTATGGTTGTCAAATAAACCATTTGGTATTCCACCACCCAGTCAGAAATATAAAACAATAAAATGTTTGGCGGTGGTTTTACAAAAAAAAGGCTACCGGGTTCAGGCAGTGGTAATGTCCCTACCTCTGAACCAGGAGGTCTGGGTTCAGATTGCACCTGCTCCAGAAATTTATAGTAACATCTCTAAACTGAAGAGCATAATTAGAAAATATCAAACCACTGGGTTCTTCTCCATCAGGTGTTGGCTTATCGACAATTAATGCATCCTGAAGGAAAAGGTGGAACGTGTTGTTGTGCAAAAAGTTGAAATTTACAATAAACCTTTGTAACTCTCAAAGATAGATGGATAACCAAATAAAGATACAGTCTTTACACACCAGGATCAAGGATGTCTCAGAGAGGGTGTAGAATGTTCTCAAGGGGGAGAGAGGCCAGCAGAAGGTCATTGTACACACTGGAACCAATGACATAGGATGGGAAAAATTTGAGATTCAGAAGAGAGATTACACAGAGTCAGGCAAGAATTTAAAAAAGAGGTCCTCGAGAGTAGTATTGTCTGGATTACTCCCGGTGCCACGAGCCAGTGAGATTAGGAATAGGAGAATAGAGCAGATGAATGCATTGCTGAGGAGCTGATCTATGGGAGAAAGATTCACATTTTTGTATCATTGGAATTTCTTTTGGATTAGAAGTGACCTGGACAAGAAGGATACATTGCATCTAAATTGGAAGGGGACTAATATACTGACAGGGAAATTTGCTGCAGCTGCTGGAGAGGATTTAAACTGGTAAGGTGGGGGGGTGGGACCCAGGGAGATAGTGAGGAAAGAGATCGATCTGAGACGGGTACAGTTGAGAACAGAAGCAAGTCAAACAGTCAGGGCAGGCAGGGACAAAACAGAGAACAAGGTATGACTGATAAATTAAACTGCATTTATTTCAATGCAAAAGGCCTAACAGGGAAGGCAGATGAACTCAGAGCATGGTGAGGAACATGGGACTGGAATATCATAGCAATTACAGAAACGTGGCTCAGGGATGGACAGGACTGGCAGCTTAATGTTCCAGGATTCAAATGCTACAGGAAGGACAGAAAGGGCAGCAAGAGGGGAGGGGGAGTGGCATTTTTGACAAGGGTTAGCGTTAGGCTGTACTGATGGAGGATATTCCCGGAAATACATCCAGGGAAGTTATTTGGGTGGAACTGAGAAATAAGAAATGGATGATCACCTTATTGGGACTTTATTATAGACCCCCCCAATAGTCAGAGGGAAATTGAGAAACAAATTTGTGAGGAGATCTCAGTTATCTGTAAGAATAATTGGGTGGTTGTGGTAGGGGATTTTAACTTTCCAAAGATAGACTGGGACTGCCATAGTGTTAAGGGCTTAGATGAAGAGGAATTTGTAAAGTGTGTACAAGAAAATTTTCTGATTCAGTATGTGGATGTACCTACTAGAGAAGGTGCTAAACTAGACCGACTCTTGGGAAATAAGGCAGGGCAGGTGACCGAGGTGTCAGTGGGGGAGCACTTTGGGGCCAGTGACCATAATTCAAATCTAAAAGTTGAAGTTCTAAATTGGAGAAAGGCCAATTTTGACGGTATTAGGCAAGAACTTTCAAAAGCTGATTGGGGGCAGATGTTTGCAGGTAAAGGGACGGCTGGAAAATGGGAGGCCTTCAGAAATGAGATAACAAGAATCCAGAGAAAGTATATTCCTATTAGGGTGAAAGGAAAAGCTGGTAGATATAGGGAATAATGGATGACTAGAGAAATTGAGGGTTTGGTTAAGAAAAAGAAGGAAGCATATGTCAGGTATAGACCGGATAGATCGAATGAATCCTTAGAATAGTATAAAGGCAGTAGGAGTATACTTAAGAGGGAAATCAGGAGGGCAAAAAACGGACACAAGATTGGCAAATAGAGTTAAGGAGAATCCGAAGGGCTTTTACAAATACATTAAGGACAAAAGAGTAACGAGGGAAAGAATAGGGCCGCTCAAAGATCAGCAAGGTGGCATTTGTGTGGAGGTTTAGGAGATGGGGGAGATACTAAACAAGTATTTTGCATCAGTATTTACTGTGGAGAAGGACATGGAAGATATAGACTGTAGGGAAATAGATGGTGACATCTTGAAAATTGTCCATATTACAGAGGGGGAAGTGCTAGATGTCTTGAAACACTTAAAAATAGATAAACCCACAGGACCTGATCAGGTGTACCCTACAACTCTGTGGGAAGCCAGAGAAGTGATTGGTGGGCCTCTTGCTGAGATATTTGGATCATTGATAGTCACAGGTGAGGTGCCAGAAGACTGGAGGTTGGCTAATGTGGTTCCACTGTTTAAGAAGGGTGATGAGGACAAGCCAGGGAACAATAGACCAGTGAGCCTGGCATCGGTGGAGCGAATCCAACATGTATTTGGAAAGGCAATGGCTGATTAGGGATAGTCAACATGGCTTTGTGTGTGGGAAATCATGTCTCACAAACTTGATTTTTTTTTGAAGAAGTAACAAAGAGGATTGATGAGGGCAGAGTGGTAGAGGTGATCTATATAGACTTAAGTAAGGCATTCGACAAGGTTCCCCATGGGAGACTGGTTAGCAAGTTAGATCTCATGGAATACAGGGAGAACTAGCCATTTGGATACAGAACTGGCTCAAAAGTAGAAGACAGAGGGTGGTGGTGGAGGGTTGTTTTTCAGACTGGAGGCCTGTGTCCAGTGGAATGCCACAAGGATCGATGCTGGGTTCACTACCTTTCGTCATTTATATAAATGATTTGGATGTGAGTTTAAGAGGTATAGATCGAAAGTTTGCAGATGACACCAAAGTTGGAGGTGTAGTGGACACAACAGATCTTGATCAGATGAGCCAATGGGCTGAGGAGAGGCAAATAGAGTTTAATTGAGATAAATGCGAGGTGCTGCATTTTGCGAAAGCAAATCTTAGCAATACTTATACACTTAATGGTACTGTCCTAGGGAGTGTTGCTGAACAAAGAGACCTTGGAGTGCAGGTTCATAGTTCCTTGAAAATGGAGTCACAGGTAGATAGGATAGTGAAGAAAGCGTTTGGTATGCTTTCCTTTATTGGTCAGAGTAATGAGTACAGGATTTGGGAAGTCATGTTGCAGCTGTACAGAACATTGTTTAGGCCACTTTTGGAATATTGCGTGCAATTCTGGTCTTGTTGATGTTGTGAAACTTGAAAGGGTTCAGGAAAGCTTTACAAGGATGTTGCCAGGGTTGGAGGATTTGAGTTATAGGGAGAGGCTGAACAGGCTGGGGCTGTTTTCCCTGGAGCATCGGAGGTTGAGGGGTGACTTCATAGATGTTTATAAAATCATGAGGGGTGTGGATAGGGTAAATAGACAAGGTCTTTTCCCTGGGGTGGGGGAGTCCAGAACTAGAGGACATAGGTTTAGGGTGAGAGGAGAAAGATATAAAAGAGACCTAAGGGGCAACTTTTTCACACAGAGGGTGGTACGTGTTTGGAGTGGGCTACCAGAGAAAGTGGAGAAAGTGAGGACTGCAGATGCTGGAGATCAGAGCTGAAAATTTGTTGCTGGAAAAACGCAGCAGGTCAGGCAGCATCCAAGGAACAGGAGAATCGATGTTTCGGGCATAAGCCCGAAGAAGGGCTTATGCCCGAAACGTCGATTCTCCTGTTCCTTGGATGCTGCCTGACCTGCTGCGCTTTACCAGAGAAAGTGGTGGAGGCTCGTTCAATTGCAACATTTAAGAGGCATCTGGATGGGTAAATGAATACCAAGGGTTGGAGGGATATGGGCTGGGTGCTGGCAGGTGGGACTAGATTGGTTTGGGATATCTGGTCAGCATGGACGGATTGGACCAAAGGGTCTGCTTTTGTGCTGTACATCTCTATGACTAGGCTGTGTCAAGCTGGATCAAGGTTGCTCCCTGGATTAAAGCAGTCTCACCTGTCTGGAGGAATGCCAGATTTGTAGGAAGGAAGTATTTTTTCATTCTGCCAATAGAGGGGTCCCAACTCCTCTCTGATACCTCACACTCACTCTCTTTCTGGTACTGTACCTAACTCCCAGCAAAGCGCATGCTCTTTCACTCTCACTTTTGCCTTCAACATCTTCCCTCACTCACTCTTGCCCATCCTGACAACTTGAACTCTGCATATTCTGTGCACTGTCCACTCTGTCTCTCTCTCTCTCTTTCTCTCTCATTCCAGGAAGAAAAGAGCTCACGACACGGCTGAATAATTCAAGATGGATGGTGGGTTGCCTGACATTTGACTCCTCACCCCTCATGTGGGGACCATCTTGACCATGACCACTCCGAGTGGCTGGCTGACTGTGTCCAAGCCCCCAGAAAGGTATTAGAGGCTGCCTTTGGCTTACTGTGCAGGGATCGCCTGCCATCTCCCTTGACTTCACTGAGGCCTGCAGACAATCAAGGGGAGCTTCCTGCACTTGTGTCTATGCTAGACAGCAAAGCAAGACAAAAGTAAGATGAGTCTAGTGTTTCTGGCCAAGAGGGTAAAGCACAATATGGCAAAGCATTGCAATGCAAGACTGCGTTACTGTGAGTACCCTGGCAGAGTCAAAGTGAGAGAGTCCTATAACAGCGAGCAAAGAGCCTGGAGATGTAGTTGGGTCCAGTCCCAGAGTTTGGTGCATGTCCAAGAGTGAACAGTGTCCTTGCTACAGGATTAGAATGATAGTTGCCAGTGTAGCCTGGGATAGAATCTTAGAAACATAGGTACAGGAAGAGGCCGTTCAGCCCTTTGAGCCAAAAATACAGCTATCAGTCAACCTTATAAGTAGAGTGGAGATATACCATGAAGGTTCTTCGAGGCTGGTGTATATCAGATGTCAATGTCTGTGGAGATGTGTGTCACTGGGTGATCAAGGAGCGCACCCTGAGATGTTGGTGTTTGATGTCTAACATGGAGGTCCTTTCGCTCAAAAGGAGTATTGAATTCTCCCAGTACCTGTCACTTTTTCTCAACATTTAACTTGTTTGGTATGGTCAGTAAAATCGGAAGCTGAATATTAATGAGAGGTGTTGGGCTGTTAACAAGGCCATTAAGAAGCAATAATCCTTTTAACTGACAATTTACTATTGCTTCACAAGAAAATCAGCCTGATGCCTTTCAATAGTATGGAGCAAGGCCTCTGTTGAGATAGGACTCACAAGACTTCTCATCTAATTCTACCACTCTGTTCAACATAGTCACAATAAGACTTTTAGGTTTTAAAGAGATGCATGGAGGTTTATAGTTAGATGCAGGGAGGTTTGTGTTGATTTGAATTAAATAAAATGACTTATAGTCACTTGTATTTAACAAATAAATACAGGTGGGTTTGAAGGTAGATGCAAGGGTATTTGTAGGTACATATTGAAGGTATGTAAGTACTTATGGGGAGGTATTTAGGTAAATATGGGGCAGTTTGCAGATAGATGCAAGGAGTTATGTAGGGTAAATGCAGGGAGATTTGTATGTAGCTGAAGAGAGGTATGTAGGCAGGGAGGTTTGCATGGTGGTAGGATTCCCTCATCATGATGTGATAGAACATTGAACATAGAACAGTACAGCATGTTACCTGCCCTTTGGCAATGATGACAAAGGATGAGTTGAAAATAATAGCAGGCGATGGGCTGACCTTCCATTTCCAGAGAAGCATGGCAAACGTGTAGGGACTTAATGAATTTAATAGATTCAATACTCATTAAAAGCAAGTGAATAACTGAATGTCTTATCTAAATTCTTGGATAAATTGGAGGAAGCTGTACTTAGACCTCAGAGTGATCTGGCTAGTCTGCACTTTCAGGATCATATCCAGTTGTAATCAGTGTGACACAGGAAATCACAAGTCCTGGAGGTCATAGAGAAAAGAGCAGTGTTCTCAGAGAACAGAATATGAAGAAAAACTGGAGAAATAGGGCTTTCAGCCTCGAAACAAGTCATAAATGAAAGCATGATATCAAAAGTAAAGGGAACATAGGTTCAAATTGGATAAAGGTTAATTAAGCTGCAAGGTTCATTTCCAGACATTTCGTTACCTTACCAGGTAACATCTTCAGTGGGCCTCAGGCGAAGCAATGCTGAAAGTTGCTGCTTTCTATTTATGTGTTTGTGTTTCTTTGGGTTGGTGATGTAATTTCCTGTGGTGGTGTTATTTCCTGTGGTGAAGTCACTTC
The DNA here is from genome assembly GCF_004010195.1 of Chiloscyllium plagiosum. NCBI lineage: Eukaryota > Metazoa > Chordata > Chondrichthyes > Orectolobiformes > Hemiscylliidae > Chiloscyllium > Chiloscyllium plagiosum. The sequence continues at coordinate 67,645,385 of NC_057721.1, read as the reverse complement.
CTGTTCCACAAACGAATCTGCATCAGAACATTATTTCAACAAGCCAACACACACTGCAGCACAGAGGAACTATGCAGAGCAGAGGAAAATCACCTATACCATTTATTCAAAAAGAATGGGTACCCAATGAACACGTCGGCCGATTTCTCAGCAACAAACCCAAACAAGCAGATGAAACACATCCAGAAACTCTAGCCACTCTCCCCTACATCAAAGCCATCTTGGAAATGACTGCTAGACTACTCAGACCCCTTGGTATCATGGTAGCCCACAAACCCACCAACACACTAAAATAGCAGCTAATGAACTTGAAAGACTCTATACAGACAATGAGCAAAACTAACGTCATTTACAAATTACCGGACTGTAACAAACACTACATTGGACAAACAGGCAGAAAACCAGCCACTAGAATACATGAACACCAACTAGCCACAAAAAGACATGACCCTGTCTCACTAGTATCCTCACATACCGATGAGGAAGGACACCACTTCGACTGGGACAATACATCTATCCTAGGATAAGCCAAACAGAGACACGCACAAGAATTCCTAGAAACATGGCATTCCAACCGGAACTCTATCAACAAACACATGGAGTTAGACCCCATCTACCACCCCCTGAGAAAAGGAACAGAAAGTGACTTCACCACAGGAAATAACACCACCACAGGAAATTACATCACCAACCCAAAGAAACACAAACATATAAATAGAAAGCAGGAATTTTCAGCATTGCTTCGCCTGAGGCCCACTGAAGATGTTACCTGGTAAGGTAACGAAATGTCTGGAAATGAACCTTGCAGCTTAATTAACCTTTATCCAATTTGAACCTATGTTCCCTTTACTTTTGATATCATGCTTTCATTTATGACTTGTTTCAAGGCTGAAAGCCCTATTTCTCCAGTTTTTCGTCATATTCTGTTCTCTGAGAACACTGCTCTTTTCTCTATGACCTCCAGGACTTGTGATTTCCTGTGTCACTGTCAAATTTAACCAATGCATTGCTGTTTAGTGGCAGAAACATGGACACAAAGCAAAATAATTCCTGTCATCAATGAATCCCATTGGATGATCACCATTCAAAAGCTGTGTAAAATTGCTATTTTTAGGTGCCTCAGGCAGAGCTCGACTGCTCCTTCCAAATCTACAGTACGTGAAGGTCAATGTGGAGAAGCAAGTTCCCCTCCAAAACACCACACTCCCTTCCCTCCAATGAATGCCCTCTTGATATCCTACCTGCGGGATATGGCTAGTAAGTAGAGCATAAATAATCTATTTAAAATGAGTGGCCTACTCAGTCAAGGCATGGAAAAAGTCGCTGATGCCATCAACTATTGTAATGAGGCCCAAGACCCAAATAACAGAAAGGCCTGAGCCTTCTGGATTGTCTGTCTGCATAACATACCAGAAAACAGACCATAATTAACCGCTGTCAGTTTTGAACAGAAATGTAGATCTCAATTTGTACATAATTACACTTAATTGATGTAAACCATATCGGACATTTAAAAAAGTCAATTACTTATGTAAACAATTAATATTTATAGCTTTCTGATAAGTCTCTTTATACCTTATCTCTAACCCTTTACAATAAAAACAGAAAGTGCAGTTTTCTTAACAGGCGATAGAGGTATTCTCCCAGTGCCTTGAGTGACATTGTTGACCATGATATGTAACCATGACACTGCAATTTGTCAACACTATCACACCCAGCTTCCAGGTTGAACTGGATTTTGGAATTCCAATACCAGTGCTTATAGGGTTCAGTTGACTTTATCCCAAAAATCAGAAGACTAAAGCCTGATTAAGAGTAACCGTTAGTGCAAGAATTAATGTTGCACCTTTCCATTCAGCCATTTATTTATTTGTGCTCCATATCAATTCCAACCTTCGAGCTTATGTAATACGCATTATTGCAGGAAGAATTATCTTCACATCGGTTTCTGAGTATTTCACACTCATGCAAGCCAATTAAAATGCAAGGGAACATAATAGATTGAGAGCCTACTTCTGAAAGCGTTAATTTCACGTGGAAAAACCAAACCACTACCAGTCAATTTAATTAATTAATTCCATGTTGTTTTGTAGTCATTTAAGGTTTAATAAGGACTGAGACCTAAAGAAACTCATCATCATAGAGGGTATTTTTCTGCCATTTAAAGCCCTTCTAAGTCACCTAAAGATTAGATAGGAGTTGCAAGCCATCTATGAGACAGAAGTCATCCACTTGACATTTTGGTAAAAATCAAAGTGTAGTTCTTAAACCTGAAAGCAGGCAGCATGCCCTTTGTATTTGGGCTCCCAACTCCCACACTGTTTTATCCCAAGGCAGCTGCATTCAGGAAATCCAGGCCTATATAGAGCCTCAAAGATGGTTCTTAAAGGCACTACCTGTTAGGCCAGATACAACAAAGTGAGTTTTTAAAATTTGTGAACTGAAATAACTCCACAGAGGCCAGTATCCTGTCACCAAGTCACTCTTTATTTACATATGGAGAGTGCTTGACACTGATCCACATCCCTTAGAGCCAGCTCTCAGAGTGAAGAGGACCTGACACTGTTTTTATCTGTCAGCCAGGGCTCCCTGATTGGACCAGATTAATAGCCCAATCTAATAACTCATATTCCATGAAGTCCATCTGGCTGACATCATTACAATCACTACTCTAACCTGATTGCTCAGCTTGGATAAGAAGGAGAAGGCCACACCTAAGGAATATAGGCTATGTTGGTCACTAACCCCATTACCACTTACCTCAATGTCCCCTGTCCCCACTCCTGTCTGAGCTCACCACTTTTCCCCCCTAGTAGTCACCACTATTGCCATCAGTCACCACTATCTTACAATCCAGTTACTGCTCCCTTCCCAATTGTTCCGCTTATTCGATGCACCCTTCTTCATTTACCAGAATCTTGTTGCGTTAGAATAAAGTGCAGAGGTCACATGCTACTGTGGATGATCATATATTCAATATGTCAGTAACTATAACTATCCTAAGAGACAAACCTTGCTATCTATAGTATAATTTATGTCATGTTAAATTCAATCTACAATAATTATCTACTGCCCTACATTTTCACCCATGCAATTTCCTGCCCTTGTGTGTTACTTTGAAATTCTATGGAAAGGAAAAAAAATGGGAGCTCAAAGGACAGGTTTTGGAAAATTAAGTGGCTCATCAATTAAATATACTCCTCGGTTTGTGTTTATATAAACATGCGAAAAATGGCAGACATGAAAAGATCCTCAGCTCAATTCAAATTGTCCAACGCAGCTGCAGGGACTTGTCATTTTTGACCTTTCATCAGATTTTAATGAGATGTGAAAATCACTGGCAAGGGCAGTATTTGTTGTCCATCCCAGGACATTGTTGTTATGTTACAAGACATGGCATTCTCCATTGTATCCACAATCATGTGATCTCCTGGGTAGGAGAAACAGATAACAAAGGAAATCAATTAGAGGAATAGGATTTGAAAAACAAAACGTCTTCTCTGCGATTGAGAAGGTTAGGGAGACATACCAACCAGGAAAAACCCAGCTGAGTCTGTTGTCAGTATTTCTATTATACATTTATTACAAAGCTTACAGCAGTAGTTGTTGCATTTTATCCTGAACAGGGAAGGGAAAAAAATTTAGCATTAACTTTGTTGTGAAAGTGTAGGTGTGTAATCTACCTTTAAGAGAGAGAGGAGGCTAGCAAGGACTGACTGAAAGCACAATGTGTGCTGAACAAGGTAATAATGTAACACTTGTTGAAACAAATAGCTGGAGCTGTGTTGCCATGGAACAAAAACAAATTCAATTCAGTCAATCAGTTTAAATTATGCTCAGATACCAAAATTCAATCGAATTTGAATTTAGTGTTTTGATGACATCAAACCAATGAAATGATCCGATGTTTTAGGATATAAAACTGGACATTTTGAACAGTTAGAGGGAGAACTGCCAAGAAAACCAACAAGTACAGACTTCTAGCCGAAGAACTCTCTGAAAGGTACCTGTCCATAAGAGATTTGTACAGCAGAACCCTGAAGCCGACCTAGAGAATAATCTACAGAGGAAAATCTACAAAGGAGAATCGACAAAGCTGACTGGTTTTATAATGTGATTTTTTTTGTAAATCTTAATCAGGGTTTTTTTTTTAATCAGACCAGTATTGAAGAGTGGGAGGTAAAAGATAGGTTTTCGAGAAGGGAGTTGTAAATAGTTGTTTAATATTCTCTTTTGGACTGAAAGAATAAAACTGTTAATCTTTATTTTAAATAGTGACCTCTGGGATAGTTCTTGCGTCTCGAAATTTAACAGATTATGGCGTGAAGTGAGTTTCTGTTTGTTGGGTCTAAATTAGCAGAGGGGTATACTCTGTGTCATAACAACATCAAGGACACTGCTTTTGTATGAGCCTTAGATAAAGCCAGGAAATGGTTGGATTGTCAAGACGATACTAAAACTTAATACCAATGCAGTGGTTGAAGCAATTGGTATCAACATCTTTAAGAGGAATTTGGATGAGCAGGAGCTGAATAGAAGATCACACTGATAGTTTTAAATGTTGCATGGTGTGAAGAGAGATATGTCGACCATAAACACCGGCATGGATCTATTGGTATAATGACCTGTTTTGGTGCTCAAACTCTTTGTAATTCTCATGTTCCACCCTCTGACTTTTCCCTCATGCTGAATAGCCTGCAGCTTCTCACACACCAAGCCTTAAGGATGTCTTCTTGGCCAAGATACAGAAGAACAACAAAGGGACATGGGACTGTATCCTCAGCAGAAAAATGGAGAGGAGAAGAAGGGAGCTTTGCTATTCAGCAAAAACTATTAGATAGAGTGATTTGTTGTGGAAAAGCTATGGAATCTTTTGCAAAGGACAGTCACAAATGTATATTAAAGTAAACATTACAACTCTTTTGAGGATTAACTTTTCAACTGCTTATCAAAACAACTGAAACAAAGGCCTGATTTCTGCATTGATGGAGACCTACTCTATCACAGCATTAGTTGTGAAAATCCCTGTAATACAAAAGCATCCCCTCCCCATTTACAATTTTCAGAGAGTGGGTTTGCACAGCCTGGATTTCTCACACGTGTGATTTCCAAAGACAATGGTTATTTAAAAGGGGAACGAGGGTCAGGTACCTTTATTTAGAGGATAGTTCTCAGGTACCACTTTGAACTGTTAAAAATTATATGTGAATGTGCGTAAAAGGTTCTACTGGAACTATAAAAGCTGTCAAAAATTTGTTTTCATGAGAGATAAGTTGAAAGAATCTTAATGTATTGAATTTTTAAACAATGAATAGACCCATAACTTAATGGCTCCTTTGGATTTCCCGAGATGGACAGGAGGTTAATAAGCACAGAGAGAGGAAAGCACAGGGTAATGGATGGGGTGAGGGCATGGCTTGATTTGAGTTCTCACTAAGTTGGCACAGGAGTCATAACGGACCAGAGTGGTGAGTATGGGGGCACAGGGTGTTAGCAGAGGGTGTATGAGAGGTCACAAGGAATGAAAAGAGGGTCATAGCATGGCAAAGGGGGTATAATAAGCCATAGGGGTGGTGGGTGAACAGTCATAGGATGGCATGAAGGTATGAGCGAGCATGAGATGACACAGATGGGGCATGAGGAATGTGAAGGGAAAATGGTTTGAGAGGGACAGGAGCAAATGCAATGATTACGTTTAAACCATATTAAGGCCTTGCTGCAAAGAGGTGTGCCTCATGCCCACATCCACAGCCAGCATCCTCCTTTCTCATTTCAGAGTTGCCCAGCCTAATCCCAAGGGAACTCCACCATCTAAGAATGAAAATCCAGTTTCCCTGGGTCAACACTGTGGTGGGGGGTATACTTGAAACTTCCAGTCTGAATGCTCCCTACCTGGGAATGAAAGTTGTGGGCCAAGGACCTGACTCAGCAGGTCAGGAAGCATCTGAAAAGAAAGAAATGTTGCTGATGTTTCCATTGATTGGAACCTTGAAGTTTGGCATGGATTGTGTGACAGTGCAGGAAGAATGATAGTGAATTGACTTCAATTGGAAAAAACCAGTGAGACATGTAAAACAACTGGTTTTCATTATCTTACAGTATCTTACAAAGTTAGGTTCAACCCCGCTTCACCTTGAAGAGATCGTTTTTCATTCATTCACAGGATGTGGGCGTTGCTAGCTGGGCCAACATTCATTGCTCATCCCTGATTGACCTTGAGAAGGAGGTCATGAGGCTGCTTTCTTGAGTTACCACATTCCATATAGTGCATAAATACTGACAGGACTGTCACAGACTTTGTCATCAGGATTTGTTACAATTGAGTGACTTGCTACACCATTTCAGAAAACATTTAAGAGGCAATTATATTACAGTGGCACTATAGCCATACCTAGATCAGAGTCGAGAGGGTCGTGCTGGAAAACCACAGCGGGTCAGGCAGCATACGAGAAGCAGGAGAATCGACGTTTCAGGCATAAGCCCTTCATCAGGGAACGTCGATTCTCCTGCTCCATATCAAGATCAGACCAGTTGAGGACCAAATTTCCATATGTAAAGGACATTGGTAAACCAATCTTTTTTATGGTAGTTTCAGCATCATTACCATTAGTGTTAATAGTATTTCATTCCAGACTGAATCCGCACTTACTCTCTCTGAGGTAGTGCAGGTGCGACAGGAGGATATCCGCATTGTAGCTTGGGGTGAGACGTTGAAAATCTTCTTTGGTCATTTTGCATAGCTCCTTCCCATCAATATTCTGAAAGAGTGACACGTCGACATCGATCAAGCTGTATTCCTTCACTGCCCACTCCAGCCACTGCCTGACGTGATCCGTGGACCATAGTGTAGGATCTATATATATATGTATGTGTGTGAAAGGGAATTGGGGTGTTTCAGAGAAAAACAAACACTTACATTTAATAAGGGTAACTCAGAGGCACTGAGCAAACTCGACTTGGCCCTAAAAGTGTTATACCTGACCTTAGTGCTTCAAGCTGAGACTGAACATTTGAGTTAAAGCTGTTCTATTCTCAACATTAAGATCCCTCAACTTAGTAAAAACCGAAAGAACTGCAGATGTTGTAAATTAGAAACAAAAACAGAAGTTGCTGGAAAAGCTCAGCAGATCTGGCAGCATCTGTGAAGAAAAATCAAAGTTAACGTTTCAGATCCAGTGTCTGAAGAAGAGTCACTGGACCCGAAAAATTAACTTTGGTTCTCTTCACAGATGCTGTTAGACCTGCTGAACTTTTCCAACAACTTCTGTTTTTGTCCCTCAACTTAGCGATTTTTAAAATTTCAAAATATGCTTTCTTCATAAAAAATATCTTTATATATTTGTATATACACACAGTCACAAATGCAGTTCAGTTCTATACAGTAGCGTATCACAGAAACAAAGAAACTGTGGAGTTTGACTCTATCCAACCAAACCAGAGGTACCTCTTATTTGAACCAGGCTATATTTACATGTATTTGAAGCATCAGGAGTTTCCAATAACTGAACGGATCCTCATTTAGCTTTGGAAGAAAGACCTTAGACAGTGGTCTTTTCACACTACACCTTGGCGGCAGTTGCCCCAAGCTTTAGTGCCAGTTCCCTGAAGGACATTTGCCCGAAACGTCAATTTTCCTGTTCCTCGGATGCTGCCTGACCTGCTGTGCTTTTGTAGCTCCACACTTTTGACTCAACAGTCAGTCGAAGTCAACTTCTTGTTCCGGAAGACCAACAAGTTGCAGACAGACCAAAGAGTTGATGGTCCTTCAGGCACGGTTGATGTTTGTCTCGGTGTGCATCCCAGGGAACACACTGTAGAGCACAGAGTCCTGTGTCATGCACCTGCTCAGGTGAACATTGACAAAAAAAACATTGCACTTCCTCTGCAAAGGCACATTTCAACAGGAGATGTGTGACAGTTATTTCTCCCCCACATCTGCTTTGAGGGTAGCGTGCAGTGGTGCAGAAAGCCTGGGTGTACAAGAAGGATCTCCCTTCTCACCAACAGCTAAGTGATGCCACAAACATGGGAAAAAGTCACGAGGGTAGTTTGACACAAGTTCAGCCTTAGTTGGAATGCAGTGTCCAGTTCTGACTACCACACTTTAGAAAGACTGTGAACATATTGGGACAAGTGGAGAAATGGCTCCTGGGCATTATTTCAGGGATGAGGAATTTCAATTATAAAGATAGATTGGATAAGTTGGGACAATTTTCCTGGGAAAAGTGAAGGTTGAGAGGAGATGTGGTTGAGGTATTTAAAATTATGAGAATTGTGGACAGGTTAAATAAGGAGAATACTGGGAGGACCAAGAATGAGGGGCACAAATTTAAAGTAATTTGTAATAAGTGGATGGTATCAACATTCAAGAGACTTGACACCATCCAGGCAAAGCAGCCCAGTTGATTTGGTATCACATCCAAAACCATGTGCTCCCTCCATCACCTCAGGAGCAGCAATATGCATCATCGACAAGATGCACTGCACAAATTCACCAAGGCTCCTTCGACGGTATCATTCCAAACCCATGACCTCTACTATCTAGAAGTGAAGGGCACAGATATATGGGAACACTATCACCTGCTAGTTCCCCTCCAAGCCACTCACCATCCTGACTTGGAAATATATCGCTATTCCTTCAGTATCTTTGGGTCAAAATCCTAGAACTCCCATCAAATGGCATTATGTGTTCACCTAGTACATAGACTGCAGTGGCTTAAGTAGGCTGCTCACCACCACCTTCTCAAGAAAGGACAATAAGTGTGAGCCCAGCCAGCATCACCCTCATCTCATGAGTGAATTTAAAGAAAGAATAAGAAGTAAAAATTATTTGAGAGATAAAAGTTTCACAGAGTGGGAAGTTAGGGTTAGGATACACAGCTCAAGAGCATGGTGGAGGTAGGCTCAATCGAGGCATTCAAAAGAAAATTAGATTATTATTTGAAAAGGAACAATGTGCAGGTTTGCAGGAAGAAGGCAGAAAATATGATACTCAGTGACCTGCTCATCACTTCTTTCTGTGCTGTAACAATTCTGGGATTGTGTGAATGGACAAATGGTGAATGCTTTGGTCACTCAATAAGTTGGAACCTAGTTCTGAAACTAAAAATTGAAAAGATCCAAATTTGCATGGAACACTAAGAGAAAAGTCAAATCTCCTCCCTTTCCCTTTCCCAGATGTGTACTGTCCTAAACAGGATTTCAACGCTTAAAAAAGACTGTAATGCTTGAACTTTCAATTTTATTTCCTAATTTTCTACATCTGACTAAGAAAGTGTCATTGTACCATAATTACTGCAATGTTTAATTGGTAACTTTGTTCTTTTGCACTGGAGTGGATTCTGCTGCAAGATGACAGTAAAGTAAGATGCTCCATTCGGAGCTCCAGTGGTCGCCAGTTCCTTTTCCTTTTTCTTTTTTTTAACCTCTTTGCAGCAGTTTTTATTCCCCACACACCCCCAACTTCTGAAACAACCCTACTCTACTGGGAGAATGGAGGTGACACAAAGGGAGACAAGTCCTCACCAGAGCACGGAGTGGGGAGCAGTCCGTGTCCTGGAGCAGGGAGCAGAGCTGTCCCGGAGCTGGAAGCAGAGCTGAGTCCCGGAGTGGGCAGCAGAGTGAGTCCTGGAGCGGGGAGTAGAGTGAGTCCTGGAGCGGGGAGTAGAGAGAGTCCTGGAGCAGGGAGCAGAGTGTGTCCTGGAGCGGGGAGCAGAGCTGAGTCCCGGAATGGGGAGCAGAGTGAGTCCTGGAGCGGGGAGCAGAGTGTGTCCTGGAGCGGGGAACAGAGTGAATTCCGGAGCAGGGAGTAGAGTGTGTCCTGGAGCAGAGAACAGAGTGAATCCCGGAGCAGAGTGAGTCCTGGAGCGGGGAGCAGAGTGTGTCTTGGAGCGAGGAGCTGAGTGAGTCCCGGAGCAGGAAGCAGAGCTGAGTCCTGGAGCAGGGAGCAGAGTGAACCCCAGAGCGGGAAGCAGAGTGAATCCCGGAAAAGGGAGAAGTGCTGAGTCCTGGAGTGGGGAGCAGAGCTGAGTCGTGGAGCGGGAAGCAGAGAGAATCCCAGAGCGGGAAGCAGAGTGAGTCCCGGAGCAGGGAGCAGAGTTGGGTCCTGGAGCCAGAAGCAGAGCTAAATTCTGGGTGGGAAGCAGAGTGAGTCCCGAAGCAGGGAGAAGAGTGGATCGGCATATGGAGGATAGTGGGCTAGTATAGGTTAGGTGGGCTTGGATCGGCGCAACATCGAGGGCCAAAGGGTCTGTACTGCGCTGTATTTTTCTATGTTCTATGTTCTAAGAGCTGAGTCCCGGAGCGGGGAACAGAGCTAAGTCTGGAACAGGGAGCTGAGACAGTCCCGGAGCTGGGATCAGAGCTGAGTCCCGGAGCGGGGAGTAGAGAGAGTCCCGGAGCGGGGAGTAGGGAGAGTCCTGGAGCGGGGAGTAGAGAGAGTCCCAGAGCGGGGAGCAGAGTGAGTACTGGAGCGGGGAGCAGAGAGTCCCGGAGCGGGGAACAGAGCTAAGTCTGGAACAGGGAGCTGAGACAGTCCCGGAGCTGGGATCAGAGCTGAGTCCCAGAGCGGGGAGTAGGGAGAGTCCTGGAGCGGGGAGTAGGGAGAGTCCCAGAGCGGGGAGCAGAGTGAGTCCTGGAGCGGGGAGCAGAGAGTCCCAGAGCGGGGAGCAGAGTGAGTCCTGGAGCCAGAAGCAAAGCTAAATTCTGGGGTGGGAAGCAGAGTGAGTCCTGAAGCAGGGAGAGGAGCTGAGTCCCGGAGCGGGGAACAGAGCTAAGTCCGGAACAGGGAGCTGAGAAAGTCCCAGAGCTGGGATCAGAGCTGAGTCCCGGAGTGGGGAGTAGAGAGAGTTCTGGAGTGGGGAGCAGAGAGAGACCCGGAGCGGGGAGTAGAGAGAGTCCCGGAGCGGGGAGTAGAGAGAGACCCGGAGCGGGGAGTAGAGTGAGTCTTGGACGGGGAGCAGAGCGAGTCCCGGAGCGGAGAGTAGAGCGAGTCCCGGAGCGGGGAGTAGAGAGAGTTCTGGAGCGGAGAGTAGAAGAGAGTCCCGGAGTGGGGAGTAGAGCGAGCCTCGGAGCGGGGAGCAGAGAGAGTCCCGGAGTGGGGAGTAGAGAGAGTCCCGGAGCGGGGAGTAGAGAGAGTCCCGGAGCGGGGAGTAGAGAGAGTCCTGGAGCGGGGAGTAGAGCCAAGTCCTGGAGCAGGGATCAGAGTGAGTCCCAGAGCAGGGAGCAGAGAGAGTCCCGGAGCGGGGAGCAGAATGAGTCCTGGAGTGGGGAGTAGAGTGAGTCCTGGAGCGGGGAGCAGAGCCAAGTCCTGGAGCTGGGCTCAGAGTGATTCCCGGTGCGGGGAACAGAGAGAGTCCCGGAACGGGGAGTAGAGAGAGTCCCGGAGCGGGGAGCAGAGCCAAGTCCCGGACCGGGGAGTAGAGCGAGTCCCGGAGCGGGGAGCAGAGCGAGTCCCGGAGCGGGGAGCAGAGAGAGTCCCGGAGCGGGGAGCAGAGCGAGTCCCGGAGCGGGGAGCAGAGCCAAGTCCCGGAGCGGGGAGCAGAGCGAGTCCCGGAGCGGGGAGCAGAGAGAGTCCCGGAGCGGGGAGCAGAGCCAAGTCCCGGAGCGGGGAGCAGAGCCAAGTCCCGGAGTGGGGAGCAGAGCGAGTCCCGGACTGGGGAGTAGAGCCAAGTCCCGGAGCAGGGAGTAGAGAGAGTCCCGGAGCGGGGAGCAGAATGAGTCCTGGAGTGGGGAGTAGAGAGAGTCCCGGAGCGGAGAGTAGAGAGAGTCCCGGAGCGGAGAGTAGAGAGAGTCCTGGAGCGGAGAGTAGAGAGAGTTCTGGAGTGGGGAGTAGAGAGAGTCCCGCAGCGGAGAGTAGAGAGAGTCCTGGAGCGGAGAGTAGAGAGAGTCTCGGAGCGGAGAGTAGAGAGAGTTCGGGAGTGGGGAGTAGAGAGAGTCCCGCAGCGGAGAGTAGAGAGAGTCCTGGAGCGGAGAGTAGAGAGAGTCCCGGAGCGGGGAGTAGAGAGAGTCCCGGAGCGGAGAGTAGAGAGAGTTCCGGAGCGGAGAGTAGAGAGAGTCCTGGAGCGGAGAGTAGAGAGAGTCTCCCGGAGCGGGGAGTAGAGAGAGTCCCGGAGCGGAGAGTAGAGAGAGTCGGAGTGGGGAGTAGAGCGAGTCCCGGAGCGGGGAGCAGAGAGAGTCCCGGAGCGGGGAGTAGAGTGAGTCCCAGAGTGGGTAGTAGAGCGAGTCCCGGAGCGGGGAGCAGAGAGTCCCGGAGTGGGGAGTAGAGCGAGTCCCGGAGCGGGGAGTAGAGAGTCCCGGAGCGGGGAGTAGAGAGAGTTCCGGACTGGGGAGTAGAGAGAGTCCTGGAGCGGGGAGTAGAGTGAGTCCCGGAGCGGGGAGTAGAGAGAGTTCCGGACTGGGGAGTAGAGAGAGTCCCGGAGTGGGGAGTAGAGCGAGCCTCGGAGCGGAGAGTAGAGAGAGTCCCGGAGTGGG
>NC_057721.1:67566853-67632872 GCF_004010195.1 Chiloscyllium plagiosum | reverse complement strand
AGTCCCGGAGCAGGGAGTAGAGTGAGTCCCGGAGCAGGGAGTAGAGAGAATCCCGGAGTGGGGAGCAGAGAGAGTCCCGGAGCCGGGAGCAGAGCTGAGTCCCGGAGCGGGAAACAGAGAGAGTCCCGGAGCAGGGATGAGAGTGAGTCCCGGAGCAGGGAGTAGAGAGAATCCTGGAGTGGGGAGCAGAGAGAGTCCCGGAGCGGGGAGCAGAGAGAGTCCCGGAGCGGGGAGTAGAGTGAGTTCGGGAGGGGGGAGTAGAGAGAGTCCCAGAGCGGGTAGCAGGGAGAATCCTGGAGTGGGGAGCAGAGCCAAGTCCTGGAGCGGGGAGCAGAGTGATTCCCGGAGCGGGGAGTAGAGAGAGTCCAGGAGCCAGGATCAGAGTGAGTCCTGGAGCGGGGAGCAGAGACAGTCTAGGAGCCGGGATCTGAGTGAGTCCCGGAGTGGGAAGCAGAGTGATTCCCAGAGCGGAGAGCAGAGAGAGTCCTGGAGCAGAGCGGGTCCCGGAGCAGGGAGCAGTGCTGAGTCCCGGAGCAGGGTGCAGAGCGTGTTTGGGAGCAGAGCGAGACCCAGAGCAGGGATCAGTGCTGAGTCCCGGAGCAGGGAGAAGAGTAGTCCTGGACGGAGACCAGCCTGTGGAGACAGCATGGTCTCATGTTCTGAAGCCCAGCAGGCATGGACTCGTGTTGGAAAAGGACTATAGGACTATAACTTGAGTACTTTATAGACATTTTTTATTCTCATTCTGGACTTTTAAACTCTGTATTTACATGTCAATTTTTTTTTTACTATTTCAACACTGTGACAACACTTTAAATATCTGTACCAAGAAACCCTGTACCTAAGATGGTGCTGACAGGTGACACTACAAACTTTTCACTGCACACATTCGAGTGCACATGACAATAACAGCTATTCATTCATTCTAAACTTTCATTCTTTCCACTTGTTCTTAAGATTCTGTACCTAGATACTTGTACCTCAGGTGGCACCTGTTGTGGCGATATTATCACCTTTTCACTGTATTCCTGTACTTTGGTATGTGAAAATAAAAGCAAATCAAATCAAATTTACAAAAATACTTAAACGAGCTGGTTCCTCCCTCCTTCTCTATCCTTTTCTTCTAGAAAATCCAGGTAGAAATAGTGATCTATGTAGAGATTAGAAATAATGGTCTGTGTAGAGATTAGAATTTGTCTGTCCTAATTCAGAGTCAGCTTCTTAGGGTTTCTGTTGGGGAGATTTCGGGAAAAAAATGTGATCAGACTGTGAAATCACGAGGTCATTCACATCACACCCCAACAACCTTTACTAAAGTTCATTGCAAATGCAAAAAAGCCAGGGGACATAGAATCTTTGTACATTTTTAAGGCAGTGATAAATAGATTCTTGATTACCAAGTGGATGAAAGATTATTGGAGATATGCATGAAAATATGATTTGGGAGTTCTGATGTTGGACTGTGGTGGACAAGGTCAGAAAAAGTCAAGATTAGAGTGGTGCTGGAAAAGCACAGCAGGTCAGGCAACATCTGAGGAGCAGGAAAATCGACGTTTCATGCAAAAGCCCTTCATCAGGAATCAGGTCAGAAAAAGCACAACATCAGCTTATAGTCCAACAGGTTTATTTGAAATCACAAGCTTTCGGAGCGCTGCCCCTTCGTCTGGTGAAAGCTTTGAAAGCTTGTGATTTCAAATAAACCTGTCGGACAATAACCTGGTGTCGTGTGACCTCGGAACTTGCATGAAAATAGAGTTGAGGTTAAAATCGGATCAAGCGCCCTATGTATTTGTCTCCAAATCAATGCCTCCCTGCTCCCCAGCCACACCTCCAAACACAGACACATTCATGGCTTTAATATTCCTTTAATTATAGGAACTGAATTAGGCCATTTGGTTATGGGCTGGGGATGCCAAACAACAAGAAAAGGAAATGCATCAGCATACATCCCTTTACATAATCAGAGGCAAATACGATAAGAGCACTGCTTGACCACAAATGTGATCCTACGTATCTTGCACACTTGCTCATGTTTGACTTGATCCATCTCGCCGCCAGCCCACCCCTCCCTACGGACCTGACCATTTCTAGTTTTGTGTGTATTTCCAAGGTGGCCTGTTCTGCAAGTTAACAGCTACAAGCACAAAGAGTATCCTTTGAAACAATTACCTGCTGGTACAATCACTCTCCGCTCATTAGTCGTCATGTTGGGAGGTGGCACATGCTTCTCCTCCATGTAGCTGCTGTAGCTCATTGGAACGCTGTCGGATCCGCTGACCATCTTCCCCGCTTTCGCTACGCTGCAGTGTTCTGGTGAATTTCTGTGCGAGTGAAAAGGTTGTGTGAAAAAAAAAACCAATGGAATATTTACAAGCCAAATGCAGGTGTTATGCGGCTGGGGTACCTGGGGGTGGCTGGGGAGGAGAAGGAGCTTGGCATTGCACAAGAACATATAGCCCTCCATAATCTCTCTCTCTCACACACACACACAAATGCACACACTTCAGTGTTCAATAGAATGAATGTTTTATTATGTGGTGTGCATTTCACATCCCTTTAAACAACAGATGCATTGCATAAAATTCCATGCAGGGGGTTCTTTTGGCAGAACAAAATGTTAGTGATTTGGGGTCTGCAAGGGGCACGAAACAATTTAACGAGGTTACGTTTGGCAAAGGCAACATGTGATGTAGTGATCAAGTTTTGCTCAGTGAAATAGTGATTCAGTGACTGGAATGAATAAGCTCCCTACCTGAGTGCCAATTTGACAACACAATTTCAAAGTTATCAGTCACTGCATCATCCTTTTATCCTGTTTATGGCAAAGTTCCAATTTTAACCCCAGCTGATGAGAAAAGGGGAATAAGGGACATTTAGACAGCAGCAGCGTAGTGCATACCTTGCCAATTTGCTCCTGCCAGACACATTTGAGTGGTGTTTGGGATCTTGGGCCCAGACTGGACGACAATCTCATTAATGTGCCACAGAGTGATGTCAAATTAACTCTCACCATGATTCGTTTAGGCCGTGGTGTGTGATGGGAACTTGACATGCTTCTGCCAGGTGAGAAGGAGCAGCAAAGCCCAAACCAGAGTTAAGAATCAATGAAGTTAATTGGCTTTTTCAGAGGATTCTCTATGGGCTATGTGGAAGAGGAATGCTTCTTCCAATCCCACAAGGAAAGTTTTGGCATTTCTTGCCCCAGATATGCTCCCTCTGCCTATAATTCCGCGCAGAGATCACTTCTCTGCCACCTAATCACACACTATTGACCGGATCGATTGGAGCTGTTACCTCGGCGACTTATTGGTAGTGCCCTGACATATTACCTCCACCCATTCACCAACTCCCTATTGTTCCTGGTAGGTTCAGGTGGGAGTTGGGTTCTGTACTTTGGTAATAAGGCCTCGATGTTAAAATGGCCTGGAATAATTTACCACTTCACCCCACTAACTTCATACTGGGCACTCTCCCCAGTAGCTTAACAACTTTTAGAGTTGAAAGTGAGCACTGCAGATGCTGGAAATCAGAGCTGAAAATGTGTTGCTGGAAAAGCGCAGCAGGTCAGGCAGCATCCAGGGAACAGGAGAATTGACGTTTCGGGCATAAGCCCTTCTTCAGGATTCCTGAAGAAGGGCTTATGCCCGAAACGTCGATTCTCCTGTTTCCTGGATGCTGCCTGACCTGCTGCGCTTTTCCAGCAACACATTTTCAACTTTTAGAGTTGCCTTCCAATTCTCTTGAACATGCCAACTGTTGCTTTGGTCAAATTCTTTGTGCAATCTATCTATATCTCACCTTCCTTAACAAACGGAATTGCTATAATTCATGCAAGTGCCTCACAATGTTACAGACTAGTCCAGACCCCCTCAAAATATTTTAAGAAGGTAGCCTCAACCCTAACTTTTTCTTATTGTAAAAGCAGATGTGAAGTGTCTGTTCCAAATGCAATTTGACTGGTCACACTACTCGACATTAAGCATAATACAACTTACTTAAACACTGTAGTTAAAATATAACCAAAGAAAGAGGAATTTCGAATAATTTAGCCCTATTGGAAACTTACCAGAATAATAGATACAGTAACTATTACTAATTAACAGTTCCAATATCATAACATCTCGTAAATAAAGCCCTTGGCAAAAAAGGAAAATTCAGACACAGATTCTCACATGCAGTTCTCCAATCCAGGAGGAAAAACCATGAATAGATAATTCAGACAGATTAGCAGCAACCTTCACTGAAGCTTCAAACTCTGTTGACACCCCAATAGCTTCTGCTTCTAAAGAACAACCAAGGCCTCCAAGCTGTTTAATCAAGTTGTCTTAACTAGCTAGCTTGGCACCTCTCATTCAATTTCTCTCTTAAAGGAAACCAGGACAAAGTAACTTCTTAAAGCTACAGCATCATCACAAACTTGTAGTCTTACGTCACTTCTGAACCGAATGGCATTCTCAACAATACCCATACATGTGAGCCTTCTAAAACAAAAAAAAAGAATAGAATTCAGTTCAGGGATTATGAAGTCAATTGTTATGATTAGGATATTTTCAGAAATGTCCTGACAGGAATTAAAATTCAAATTAATGTAAATAAATCACAGTTCTTCAATTGATTACTACAATGACATCAAAGTAATTGATGAAACAATTTCCTTTCATCCAATTCCCTTCTGAAGGATAAGAGCATCAACAGCATTTAATAGTGTCATGGGTTCCCCCACAAGTAACATATCATGATTACTGGGAGGTTTCTGTTTCTTTCAATATCATTACCATAAGAAAATCTTCAAAGTCACTATTTAAAGACATCATAGTAGTACAAACATCATCTCATAATTATAGCCTTGCCAGAAGCAAATTTTAAAATGCTGTTATTAATGAGGCCATCAAGTGTTTTGCTGTACAACTCACCAGCCTGGAAAGTGGGATAGAGCAGAAACTCATGGCTATAGTGAGACCTGCAAACCTGGAGCTCCGAGAGACCAAACACCTGTTTATCTCAGACTTAAAGACATTCAATGACGGAACATCTACAAGCCTCTGGCGTTGAGAATTCCAAAGATTCTTAACGTTTTGAATGAAAAATTTACTCTCCGTCTTAGCACAGCCAGAGATTTTAGCATTCAGCGAATCTGAGCTGTGGAGTATTGTCAGGATCCATGAGCCTGATGCATTGCCTCATACCACGATGTGTAAAAAAAACTCTAGATTACATCTGTTAAATGGGCTTTCAGGGGATCTCTTTCATTTCTGCAAAAGTGAAATGAGTCACCATTAATATAAGTCTCTCAGTTGCCAAATGCCATTGACATCAATGGAATGCAATCGAGTTGTAAATACTCTAATACTGCTCATGATTTGGAGATGCCGGTGTTGGACTGGGGTGTACAAAATTAAAAATCACACAACACCAGGTTATAGTCCAACAGGTTTAATTGGAAGCACACACTAGCTTTCAGAGCGACACTCCTTCATCAGGTGATAGACTATCACCTGATGAAGGAGCGTCGCTCCGAAAGCTAGTGCTTCCAATTAAACCTCTTGGACTATAACCTGCTGTTGTGTGATTTTCAACCTAATACTGCTCATATTACATTATCAGCCCCAGTTAAAATTAGCCCCATGAACGAGCATAATTTTAATAAAAACCTATGATTACTGGTCAGAGAATTGAATATTGGTAACCATTCTGCATGCAATACATACTGACGATAGCTTTTCGAATAGAGTGAATGAAAATTTTGCACCTGTTCATCTCTGAAGAAGGGCTTATGCCCGAAACGTCGATTCTCCTGTTCCCTGGATGCTGCCTGACCTGATGCGCTGTTCCAGCAACACATTTTCAGCTCTGATCTCCAGCATCTGCAGAGCTCACTTTCTCCACCTGTTCTTCTCATCAACCCCAATGTAAAATGTGCAAGTAACGCTCCATCAAAATGCACAGCAGTGGTGAAACAAGATGCTTTGGGCACAAATAAAATGCTGTTTCCTTCCAGTCGGTGGAATTGCTTGATTGCTATGATCAAGATTGGCAAAGCCAATTGGGTTAAACGCCCTCAATGGCTGAAAGCAATAGTTATCCTGAAGGCCTGGCCAAGTGTGAGTGTCTCTGGTTTATATTGTCACCAGCAATTTGAGTCTGTTCCGTATGAAAAGGGTAACATTTCAATGTTTATATAAAAAAGATCCTTGAGCAGCAGCTTGTTGGAATCATGCCGTGCATTCACAGGATGGCCAACCCTCTGAGACTATCCTAAAATCTCCAGGAATTAATGAATAATTGCCATGGAATTGATGCCAGCAAGCAAGAGAAAAATCATACAGAATTAATAACTGCTTTGCTTTTATTTTCTTTAATGAATTTGTTATACTGGTATTCAAGAAATGATTGAGGGAGGAAAAAGACTGTTTGGGTGGGGCAATTGGAGGTAGGTGGTCATGTGTTGACAAATCCGAGATTATACCCAAGCAGACATAGCCAGACAAACACAAGGAACTCAGATATTTAGCTTGCAGATTACAGCAAGCAGTTAGGAAGGCAAATGGCATGTCACCCTTTTTTTAATGGATTTTGAGTGCAAGAATTAGTAAGTGTTGCTACAACTGTACAGGCCTCTAGTGAGACCTGGAGCACTGCCTGCAGTTTTGGTCTCCATCCTTAAAGAAGAAAGTTCTTGAATTGGGGACAGTACCTTGAAAGTTCACCAGATTGGTTGCTGGGGTAAGATCATTTGGTGATGGAACATGTTATGAATCTTTAGAATTCTCGACCCCAGAGGCTTGCAGATGTTCCATGGTTGAATGTCTTTAAATCTAAGATAAACAGGTGTTTGGTCTCTCGGAGCTCCAGGATTGTAGCTCATTTGGTGATAGACTGAGTAACTTAAAATTAAATTAAAAGAGTGAGATGTAATCTTATAAATTCATATGAGATTCTACTTGGAACTTAACTGGGTAGATACTGCCGAAGTTGTATCCCTAGCTGGGGAATCTAGATCATGGGGACACAGTCTCAAGATAAGGGATTAATCATTTAGGGCTGAGATGATGGAGTAATTTTTACACTGTTGCAAATCTTTGGAATTTTCTATAACAGAGCTTTGTAGATATTGCATCGTTGAAATATTTAAGGCTGAGTAAGATAAGTTTCTGGTCTGTCAGTGAATTACAGGGTATTGAGAGTGAGCACAAAAGTGAAGTTGACGTCCAAGATCAGTTGTGAACATTTTGACTGGTGGAGAAGGCCCAACAGGCCTAAATGGTTTACTCCTATTTCTATGTCTTATGAGAAATGGGGAAGTGGTGGTAATGTCAGTAGACAAGTAATCCAGAGCCTCAGGCTAATGTGTGGGGACATGGGTTCAAATCCTAATGTGACAGACAGTCAAATTTGAATTCAATTAAAAACAATACTAGCCTAATGACAACCATACACAATGGAAAGCAATGGCCTAGCGATATTATTGCTGGACTGTTAATCCAGAAATCCAGGGAATATTCTGGGACCCAGGCTCAAATCACATCATGGCAGATGATGCATCTTGAATACAATAAAAACCTGAAATCAAGGGTCTAATGATGACCATGAATTCATTGTTAATTTTTGGGAAAAAAACCCATCTGGTTCACTAATGAGCTTTAGGAAAGTTCTTTGAGTCACTACATGTGACTCCAGACCCACTGCAATGTAGTTGACTCTTAACTGCCCTCGAGGATGGGCAATAAATGCTGACCCAACCAGTGAGGCCCATGAATGAATGAAAAAAAATTAGTGATAATGCCATAAAAATAACCCATCTGGTTCACTAAATTTCTTCAGGAAGACATTCTGGCATTTGGACTTTAAACGGTGCCAGATTCAGAGCAAAGTGGTTTACTCTTAATCACCATCTAGCTGAACATCAACTGCTGGCCTAGCCAGTGACACCCATGTCCCATTACTGAATAGAAAGAAAAAAAGTGAAAGATACAGGAGATTTCAGTTCCATGTCATATATAACTTCAGACAGCTAGCAAATGATTTGAAAATGATTTCCAAACACTTGTATATCCTTGAAAATGCACGATTCTGTGGAAATTGAGTAGTTGCAACAACCCATGTGTGCAATGCAGACAGAAATCAAACCTAAATGAATCTCTTTTCATTAAAGCAGGGAGCTTTGGTCAGTATCCAGCAATATCTCCATGCTGAAAGTTGATTCCAATCAGTGACTTCTCCCTGTAACTTTGAAACTTTGAGTCATGTGTAACAGTTTGCATTGACTGAGCATTGATTGAAATCAAGACCCTCCTCCAGCCTCAGATATTGGGGTACAACCGATTCTCCTCCATTCACTTGATAATATGCATTAGAGGTGAGTTGGGTTTTTTTTTCCTAAGCCTAAAATTGGAGGAGGATTGGGGTGAGACAGGCCTCAGTTCTGATGTTTGGTTTGTTACTGCTGAAATCACATAAAATAACACTTCAATATAACACTATCATATTCTAAGTGGAAAGAATTGCCTTCTAGTTAAAATAAATACAGATTTCTGGTTCTTCAGTATGAAGTTTAGACATTTCCCTACAGCCCATTTATAAACAAGACTGTCTGGTTCAAAACTTGAGCCAATGGCAGGCATAGAGCAGAATGGTGCTGCAGAATGCCCAGAGGAATGCACAGTTAAAAAATGCTTGCTGTTATGTGCCAATGGAGGTCTGTGCCTCTAGACAGCCCACTAACAACTCACTGAAAAGAATCTGATTTGTTTCCATATGAATGAAATTGGCCGCAGCCAATTTCTGACCTGATTCATGATGGATCTGACATCGTTGACTTTGGCCAGTTGAGACAGTGGGAAATGCTGGTGCTGAGATGTTCAGTTAAATTAGAAAACAGACTTATTGATTTTTCATGCCATAGTTTTGTGAAGCAACAATCCAAAATTTGAAAACCTAAAACCTATTTACTTATAATTGCCATGAGTACTGCTAAGTCCAAACAAGGTCAGAAATCAGTGCTTGAGATTTGGGGAGAGATTTAGGTTTCAGGGGGATTGCACTAAGTCATGTACTTTCAATTAGCATGTGGCCTTCAGCTGGCCTCACTGCTCCTTTTCCATTTCCTGACATCAGCCTATTTAGCCGCTCTTCACAGAGATGTTGCATGTTTATACACAGTGCCACTCACTTTCAGAACTGACTGCTCCTCTCCCTGCCTGAGGTGCTGAAATTTCATTTCAAGGCCCTGGCGTTTTCACTGCCACAGGAATGTTTTGAATCAGTCCTGCTTTGAAATGTTCCCATAAATCTCCCAATAACAGATGACAAACGCTGCTGAAGAATCCAGATGAGTACCGATGCAACAAGAACAGAAATTGCTGGAAAGTCTCAGCAGGTCTGGCCCCATCTGTGGAGAGAAACTGGAGTCCAGTGACTCTTCTTCAACACTGATGCAGCTACTCAAGCAGTACCCAAGCAAGCCTGCCTTCCACTTTTACCTCAGATTGCAACCTTCTTTATGTTTGTGTTGCTCTCAGAAGTGACAGCACCTCCAAAACTATTCAGGAAAAATTACCTTTTTCTTAGACAAGGTCAGCTGGGACTTTCTTAAAGAGCTGTAATGGAAATCCTGTCATTGCTGTATTCACCTTCAGCCGGAACTTTGAATAGACGTAGACTATTTCGCCCTTTGAACCTGTTTGATCAATCAATTCGCTCATGGATGATTTGTACCTTGACTCCATTATCTGCCTTTGCTCTGTATCATTTGATACCCCTACCTAACAAAAATGTATCAGGTCAGTTTTTGGGGATGGGAACAAGAATTCCAGATTTCCCCTATTTTTTGTATAAAGACGTGTTTCCTGATTTCACTGCTCACAGAATCATAGAATCCCTGCAGTATGGAAACAGGTCATTTGGCCCATCAAGTCCAATCTGAGTCTCCAAAGAGCATATTATCCAGACTCAGCTCCTACCCTATTCCTGTAACTCTGCGTTTCCCTGGCTAATTCATGTAGCCTGCACATCCCTCGACACTATGGGTAATTTAGCATGGCCAATCCACCTAACCTGCATATCTTTGGAGTGTGGGAGGAAACCAGAGGGGAGAATGTGCAAACTCCACACAGGCTGTTGCCTGAGGGTAGAATCAAACCAAGTCCCTGGCGCTGTGAGGCCATATTGCTAACCACTGAGCCACCATACTGGTTTGTGGATTCTTCAATGAGAAAATAGAAATGATTTACTTGTTTTCAATGAAAGAACATAATAAATAAGAGCAAGAACAGGCTATGTAACCTCACCATCCAGTTCCACCATTTGATAAGACCCCTCATCTCCACTCCATTTTCCATTCTGTCCTGTCTAATGTTTGACTCTCTTGTCAATCTGTTCAACTTGGCCTTGAATATTTTCAATGACTAAACCTTCTATGGATTTTTATAGAAGAACATTCCAAACACTAATGACCCTCTGAGAGAAGAAATTCCTTCTCATCTGTGTCTTAAATGGGAGACCAAACGGTACCAAACTGTGACATCAAACTGTGACTCCGAGTTATAGATTCTTCCGTGAGAGGAAACATCCATTCACCTTCTTTCCAGTTTCAATCCTATTGAATTGTGCTATCATTTTAAAGATTTTAATTATCTCTCTTCCAGATCTCTACAATAACTTAACACTCCAAACTCTGCTATTAGTCTGTGCTGCATTCTCTACCAGGTCAATTTATCTTTCCTGAGATATAGTATCCAAATGAGTGCAATCAGATGACACTCAGCTCCCGTGCAACTGAAACATTGCACCTTTACTTTTGAATTTCAGTCCCCTTCAGATAAAAGCCCCTTTCCTCCAGCTGTTTCAAATACCTTTTGTACTTATACGCATTAGCTTTTAACAATTTGTGAATCTAGACACTTAAAAGTCTTTGTTCCTCCCACCTACACAAATTAATATGTACACTAACAGCTTAATGTTCTCACCTTGACACTTTTAGATATGGAAATAATTTTGCACAATTGGAGCATCACAGAGCACTTAACCTCACCCTAACTTTTATTGGTATGGATCATTCAGGTCAGCTTCTAATCAATGATTAATTCTAAAGATATTAATGAGAAGTTCCTGGGATCTTTCATGCTGATACCATGTTCTAAAGGAGATTGATGAACCTTTTCTTACTTTAGATATCCTCGTCCAGTCATGGAAATTCCACTTGTTGGTACTCATTTGATGTTATTCAGGCTCTGAATTCATTATCAAGATCAGAGGATTGTGAAAGGAGGTCTACAGCTTGGAAGCATTCAGCCTTGCTCCTAACCTGATGTTCTAAAGGAGCTTATTGGTGAAACAGCTGAAGGTGGTCTGGATGCAGCTTGCATCTATCATGAACTCCTGTAACAGTGCCCTGGAGCTGTGAAGATGGGCCTCTGACAACTCCAACCATCCTTCTTGTCTTCAGGTGTGACTTCAGCCACTGGAGAATTTTCCCTTTGACCCTCACTTCAGCTTTATTTGTGCTTTTTTTTGCAACGACGGTCTGAAATTTTACTTTGAAGTGCTGCTTTTGACCTCCTGTGGATCTATGCTGACAAACCCTTATTGTCTTCACTGGCAATGAACTTGGTTTCATTCAGAGTATAACTATTGTTGTTAGTGTCAGGTTTGGCTCAGTGAATCAACATTGAATGAGAAAGTTATTCTGTCCAAAGTGCCATTCTGGAGAACTGTCACCAAATCCATGCTGACTGTCCAGTACTGAGGGTGTGGTGCACTGATGGAAGTGCTGATCTTTAGTTGAGTCATTAAAGAATATCCGCATCTACTCCATCAGATGAATGCAAAAGATATTTTGACACTACTTGAAGAAGAATAAAAGATGTTCTTGCTGTCTTGGTCATTATTTATCCATTAACGAGTATGATAAAAGCAGATTATCTAATGATGATCTCATAGCTGTTAACAGGGCCTTTGCTGTTTGCAGTATGACTGCGTCCTTCCTAAATTATAACAATAACAGCACTTCAAAAGTGTTATATAAGGGTGTTAAGACCATGGAAAAACCTTGTGATGATGTCACAGAGTTGCTTCCCAGACGGCATAAATAGCACAGCATGGGTGGAGATAGATGGAGGATGAAATATCAGTAGAGTTCTGGGATCATAGTTATTAGATTTGAAGAGAGAAGCACATGTAGATAACAATCTCTGAACAATCTGGTGCATCTCAGATTATTGTGTATAGTTATATATAGTGTTACAACACAATAATCAGAATTTTCCAGAAGCCTAACTATGAAGAAAGTTCTTGAACTCTTCAGTCTTGACTCAAACTCTCAGGTGCACCACAAGACCAATGAAAAAAGAAAAAGTATGTACAAGTAGTTGCCTGTAAGGTGCTTTAGGATATTAGAGCAAATGTGTGAGAATGAGACTCATTCCTGATGAAGGGCTTATGTCCAAGACGTCGATTCTCCTGCTCCTCGGATGCTGCCTGACCTGCTGTGCTTTTCCACCACCACACTCTCGACTCTGATCTCCAGCATCTGCAGTCCTCACTTTCTCCTGCTTTAGGAAATCAGGAGACTATGAAAGACACTACATACCCCATCTTTCAAACCCACAATCTCTAACACTCAGAAGGACATGTGCAGCAGATACACTGGGTACACATCACCTACAAGCTCCGCCTCCAACTTACACACCATCCTCACTTGAAACTATATTGTGTTTTTTCACTGTTGATGGGTCAATATCAGGGAACCCCTTTCCTAACAACAACAGAGTGTTCCTACAGCCTAAGGACTGCAGTGGCTCAAGATGGTAGTTCATCACAACTTTCTCCAGGACAGTTGGGGTTGGGCATCAACATTGTGCCAACCAGCCACATCTGCATCACATGATCAAATAAAAAAAACAAGTTCTTTCCTCTCCTTTTGACAATAATGCCTGTCCTTTCATCTCAAGCACTTATGTAATAATGATTACATTCACTACAACAATTCTGGGATCTTTAAACATAACAGGCCAAATTTATTCAAGTTTAATTAAAAGAACTTTTAGCCTTTTTAAAAACTTAGCATATTGTTAATGCTTTTAGGTCATGTTAAGAGCTATTCTATTAATGAGAGGGTAGCGCTGATTTGGATTGAGTTCACAGTGAGTCAAGTATTTATTGATACAGATGAATTTTGAGATGAACCCTGTAAGTTGTAGGAGAACAGCACAGTTAACACAAGATGAAAATCCACCTCGGTGCAATAATTTTTTATTATTATCTCTTCATATTAGAACTCAAATCTGAACAACCAGACAATGACCTAGTCCCATTCACAATCCTGATTCACCTGCGAAGGACAAACATTGCTTCAACCTGCAGCACCATCTGGAGGTTATACATTGAATATTCCAGTGCATTATGACTGCTGGGCTTTTAACGTTTTTAACCAATTTATTTTAAATGTTGTATGAATGTATTAGTAAGTATGCTAACTCTATCTTTTTTTGCAATATTGAGCAACAAGAGGCGTAGAATAGGAATGTTAATTATTCTCAAATTGAAAACATTTACTAGTCAACTTCCTGCAGTTTTGCTGGGAGTGATCTTTGGTGTCGGAGAATGGTTGCGATAGTTAGCTCATAAGATGCAGTTGTGTTTTAACTTTTCTTGTCCTTTAATGTCAGAGGTCAGCTACTTCCTCAGGAAAAGTGGACTGCAGAGATATATCCTGAGGCCCATTCAAAGATAACCGCTTCAAAACTCCTGGCTCCAGTTTCTGGATAGAAGCCAGGTTATCCTGATCCAAAAAAAAACAGGATATGACTGGTTTACGTTGTCTTTTTTCAGTCCTTTGAAAGTTTTGAAATGTGAAGGCTGAGGTTAGGGTGGATGTGCTCTAGATGCAAGACTTTAATACTGAAAGAACCAATCTCGGCAATGATCTGGGTCCACAGGATAAACATTCACAGTGATAACCAAGGTAGCCTATCCTTCAGCTGAGAAATTTGGGATTACTTTGGAAAGCTGAAAAGTACCTTGGACCTCATAACCATTCACTCCACCAACACGACAATCCACTGCTATTTCTCATTCCAGAGACATTCAGCACCTAATTGTCTAATGTCTTCTGAAAATATGGTTTCTAACTCACAGGGTACAGATGCATCAACATCAGCAGTCTTCCATTTCTTCAGTTACGTGAACCAAGTCTTGACAATATAGTTTCTAAATTACTCAACTGAAGGGAATCACTACTAACCCTTAGCTCACCTAACAGTCAAGCACTGGTCACTGGAAAGAATTCAGAAGTAGGAATTCTGCCAAATAGAATATTCAACCATGGCTCAGTCATGACACACTTGCCTCTGAGTCAGAAAGTTGTAAGTACTGATAGATTAATCTATAAAATGAGGGCCCGCCTGCCAGCTCAGTAGGATATGAAAGTTCTCACTTTACTATTTTGAAGAGGAGCAAAGGGGTTCTCCATAGCAACCTGGTCAATATTTATCCCGCAGTCAAAGTCACTGAAGCAGATTATCTAGTTGTTGATCTTTATGATTGCAACTGTTCCCAATGGCTATTGCCAAAGTGTAAGAGATCAACTTTGAGAACATCTTCAACTTCAACTCACTCAGTTGTTTCAAATATGGTCTTTCCACCATTGTAATGTGGTTCAAATATTATGAATTGTGATTACACTGAGATCTGTGCATCATGGAGTCTGGCCCTTACTGGACCATTAGTGATCCTGACATACATAGCTTGAAACAATGCTTAGTTCATTGTTAACATACTGGGAGAGAGAAGATTAAAATAAACTGAATATCATTTGGTGTCTTTTTATCAGGTTTGTATTGACCAGCAATGTCCCTGTATATCTGTTCCAGTGTTGTGGAAGATGTTGTGCGCTATGTGTGATGAAATTATTTATTTATTTTCAGTATTTTCAGCTGGCACACATCTACTCACAGTGCACAAAACAATAGCTTTCTCTTCCCCTCATCTGCACACTGGTGATGAATTAACTTTGAGTCAATGTATCTGCAGAGGCAATAATTGCGAATAAATGTCAGCCCCACATTGCAGTGTTTGCAAGCCTTTGGTATCAGTTATTAAAAAAGCAATATACTCAAGGGTTTAACAACATCTACCACAAGAGGCTGAATGAAATGAGTTGTTTTTTACAAGCTGAAGTACAGACTATTGGAGTGAACATGCTCCGTGGTTATCATCAATGAAACATTGCTGAACTCAAGCAGTTGGTAGGTCTCAAAGTACATAGGAGTGCAGGTTCATAGTTCCTTGCAAGTAAAGTTGCAGATAGATAGGATAGTGAAGAAGGTATTTGGTATGCTTGTCTTTATTGGTCAGTGCATTGAGTATAGGCATTGGGAGGTCATGTCATAGTTGTACAGGACACTGGTTAGGCCACTTTTGGAATACTGCATTCAATTTTGGTCTCTCTGCTTTAGGGAGGATGTTGTGAAACTTGGAAGGGTTTTGAAAGATTTACAAAGATGTTGCCAAGGTTGGACGGTTTAAGCTATAGGGAGAGGCTGAATTGGCTGGGGTTGTTTTCTTTGGAGCATCAGGGGTTGAGGGGTGACCTTATAGAGGCTTATAAAATCATGAGGGGCATGGATAGAGTAAATAGGCAAAGTCTTTTCCCCTGGGTGGAGTAGTCCAAACCTGGAGGACATAGGTTTAAGGTGAGAGGGGAAAGATTGAAATGGGACCGAAGGGATAACTTTTTCACACAGAAGGTGGTACGTGATTGGAACAAAGCTGCCAGAGAAAGTGGTGGAGGCTGGTACAATTTCAATATTTAAAAAGCATCTGGGTGGGTATATGAATAGGAACTGTTTAAGAGGGATATGGGCCAAATGCTAGCAAAAAGGACTAGATTAATTTAAGATATCTGATCGGCATGGATGAGTTGGACCGAAGAGTCTGTTTCCGTGCTGTACATCTCTATGACTCTATGACTGTAACTCAACAAATGAAGGTTGTCACACTTCAAACAAAAATGGTGGAGGATTTGAAATCATATGTTAATTCCACGCTAAGTTAAAAATGTCTTCCATCAATTGCATCTGGGGATGTGTAATAAATGTCAACGCTATTGAAGGAATTTTATAAATCTCAATAATTTTTTACATGAGATTCCAGACAATATTGACAGATTACTGGTGAATGGGGCATAATTTCTGTGCATACTGTTGACCAGATTACATGTATAACTAAAGAAGTGCTGTGCTTTGGTCTTGGTCTGGTTACCTCTCAAGAACTATCACTAAAATCATTTTGACATTGCTGTTTGTTGAACCATGTTGCTCCTTATTTCCTAATTCTAAAATCTTTCAATGGCTGCATCAGAATTTGGGATTTCCTGAAGTCATGAAAAATGCTAGATCTTTCTTTCAACACTTAAAAAGAAATGAGACTCTTACTTGTCAATGTGTGGAATAACGAGTGGAACCGCCTTCTCTGATGGTAACATCAATTATAAGAGGCATTACCATGCCTGCTGAGGTAGTTTCACTGCAAATAATGCTGAGGTGTGGGTAAATTCAATCCACACTAAACTGACAGCACTAAACAGCTGAAGCCTCTTTAATGTCTGTTACAATGTCATGACTTGCAAAGGCACTGTACTCAAGGCTTTAAGAGCACAATACATTTAATGCAAGAATTAAATGAGTTGTCAGTTACAAATGGAGGGACAAAAGAGTAGAGTGAATATGTTAGTAAGCATCAACAACACATTAATAACCTTGGCAGGTCTTGAAGTGTGTACAACAGGCCAAGAGTTGGCCTTTCATCTTCTGAGCAAAAAATGGTTGAACAGTTGTAACCTTCTGGCTGGCAATTTTGCCATTCACCCAGACTTGCCGAACATGCATCATCAACCCCACCCTGAGATAAAAATATCCAAAGGTCTGGCTGTCCTTGAATTTCCTCTGTAACAACGGGCCACACCAGCTGGCATTGGTGATCAAGAATGCAGAATTAGCCTAGAAATTTGGGTGGGATTCAAATTTGTCTTTCCTGTCTTTTTTTTCGCTATATGACAAAGACAGGTCAGCTAAGAGGCAGAAATGAGGCTAATTTGGATTTCCGGCCTGTTGTCATAAGTTGGAACTCACCAAACATCTTTTCTGTTTATGGTTGACTCCGTTTTCATAAGGATCTCCATCTATTTCTTATTTCAGCTTCTGGGCAGACTTGTCAGTGGCCTCCTTCCATGTGGCAACCATCTATCCCATATCCTTCCCTCAGCAGCTAACCAAGACAGGCCCAGTTAGGCTGGGCAGCCACCTGACTTTATCATATTTATCTCACTCTGACCTCATGTACTCAAGAAGTGAGAACCCTAAGTCAGTAGTATCTAAGCTTGAAGCAGCAAAGAAGTGATAAAGCTTTTCAGGCTTTTTATGAAAGGAAGAAAAGCTCGTCCTTTCAATTTCACATTGACTTTACATTCCATAAATAGCTTCTGAAGTTTCATTTCAGTTTATGAATTTAGAACACGAGAGGTTCAAGAATCTCCTGCCAACTCAAACATATATTTTCCTGCATACCTAGCATTCTTTATGGACTGATATCCTGAGCTAATTGTTCCTGAAAAAAAGTTGTAGCTTTACATTTTAAATTATATAGCACAAGATTTGAAAATATTGATGCTCCTCAAGTCATCCCTGACAACAAGCCATTGGAATAGCTACATAATTTCAAATGAACATCAACATCTCTGAACTTCTTAACTGATCAATGCTATTCTCATGTTCCAATGGTAATTCTATAGTGCAGAAGGCTGCTATTAGACACATTGTGCCCATGCCAGCTCTTTGAAAGAAGTTTCCAAAGGTTCTCAATTTCTTGCCTTTTCTACTGAACTTCCTGAAGGACTCAGCCTGTGTGATAAACGTTACAGTGTACATCACTACTGGAAATGCTGCAATCTCACATGTGCTTGCTCTCCCATGTACAGCATTGTGGTAAGATGTAGCCCACAGCAAAATAAATTGCTTTATCTACATCATTATTCTCTGTAATTATTACCAAGAGGATGAAACATTATTGAGGATATGCAGGAATGTAGAGTTGAGGTTAAAATCAGATCGACCATGACCTTATTGAGCAGAAGAACAGGCTTGAAGGGCCGAGTGGTCCACTCTTGTTCCTTGTTCATATGTTTGTATCATGGTGCCCATTTACAAACATGAAGGGCTTACAGAGCAAGTGGTGAACTGAATCCACCAACTCCTCTTTCTAGTTTTCTTGTTGCGTTTTCCTGACGTCAATCTCATTTGCTGAGTTTGTTAAGATGGGAAGCTGAGTATTAACAAGACGAATTGGAATGTTAACAAGGTATCGATGCCTGTCTCAAAACGAAAATCCAGTATAAACCTAGTAACATTTGGAAGTTAGTGTATTGGTCATACTGGAGCACAGTTCTGTGGTATCCAAGACAAGTTGAACCAGTATGTATCATTTGCACGTTTAAGTGGTTTTTCCCTCTGGAAATTAGCATTTCACTACTGCCTGGTCACAATCTCACCATGCTGCTTGTAAAAAGCATTAACGATGGCATGAGTTCTTACTGATTTCAAAATGGGCCTGGCCATACTTGCCACACACCTCACCGTTGCCAACACATTTAGGCCCCTACAAGATTCTATCCCTTGTTATTTAATGAAAAACATTCCCATAGATCAAAATATTTTAATATATTTATATTTAATACTATTTTTAATATTTTGGGTGCAAATCAAATAAAGAAAGGATGGTGACTTGTTTTTAAACGTTTACATACGTTCCAGTGGTAGCATGGAAACAGAAGGTTACAACTGATGTAAGGTTGGAGAAACGCACTGGAATAGCTGGGCTGGAGTTAGAAATGAGAGAGACTTAGAAGGCTAAAGACTCCATTGTCTGCAAAAATAGAGGTAACACTGCCTCAGGAACAAAGGAAGCTGGCAAATAATGAGCAGTCATGAAAGTGAGGTCTCCTACATATGGTGCTGCAATACCACTGACTTAGGAATGAAGTAAAATGCAATACAAATAACAAAAGAATGTTATGTGGTTTATTCACCAAGAGAAGGAAATGAAATAAAAAGATCAAAGGAAATCGTGAGGTGATGCTCAAAGTGTTGTTCAGTGAGTACTCTTATAAATAGCTAGAACAAGAAAAGGTTACAGATACTTCAGAATATGGAAGAGAACTGAAGTATTTTCTGTCTACCATTAACTTAGGGGGCTAAATTACAATTGTGTATTCAATTTTAAAAATTACACTTTACCCCATTTTCATTTATTTACTCCTTTTCATTTTCTCTTATTTCCTATCCTCATGATTGCACTCCATCTGTGATTTTCTGCATTGTTACATCCTAGCAGAAACGTTGTACCATTCTGATTCACATAGTGTATTTTCCCTTCCTCCTGTGTCACTGTTATCTGTAGACACTTTAGCTAGCAAGCCCCAGCACTCTAGAATTCTTTACTAGATTTCTCTGCATTGTAACCTCTCGCCCATAACCAAGAATCATGCACCTAATTCTCCCTTGATGCTGTGCCCCTTTGGTCAATTCATCCAAAATTGCCTCTACTCTTTACCCTATGTCCACCACTTCTAGGCAGCACGTGAGACATTTTGTCACAGAAACAGCACAACCTAAATGCAAGTTCTTAAAGGAATAGAAATTACTTGATAAAAATAAATCATGGCCTATCTAGTTCTTCTTCGACACTCCCATAGTTTCTTGACACAACTATGAGGATGTTGACTAATCATTGTGATTAATCTCCATCAGTTAGCAGACAAAAGATTCAAACACAATGTCAGAGACATCACAAAAGGAGAGGAAAATATAGAGACCTATGGGTTCAAAGTCATCAGTTTCCTCCCAGGCAAATTACACTATGCTTATATCCTGTCGGTCATGACTTTTCATTCCCTTTTTACTGTATTTCTGAAAACTGCTATACACAGAGTTTTCGGTGTAGATATAATCTATAACATCAGATCGTCCACTGTATCACCGAGTCCATGGAGTGAGAATTTGGTGAATTGAAAACAAA
The DNA here is from genome assembly GCF_004010195.1 of Chiloscyllium plagiosum. NCBI lineage: Eukaryota > Metazoa > Chordata > Chondrichthyes > Orectolobiformes > Hemiscylliidae > Chiloscyllium > Chiloscyllium plagiosum. The sequence goes on along the minus strand of NC_057721.1, from coordinate 67,612,805 downwards.
TGACAAGACTCCTTCAGAAACAAATGAACTGTAAGTTGGACAAAACAGTTGCAAAATGATGACTTACATATTCTTCCAGTGATTTCTCCACTTCAATCTTAGAATTCTTTAATCTTAAATCTATTCAACCAGGTCCCTTGTTTGAGAGGGACAAGGAAAATTAGGTTGGGGTTGGGAGAGGGCCCTCATTTCCACAGGCATAAACAGGCAGACACCAGAGATGGTTTGTAGTCAGCCATGAACCTGTCTGTCCCATGTTAGTGAGACACATCCTGACTTTTTGGGTCCAGCACTGTCAGAGCTGGAGAATACTACTGAGGTCAAAGAATTCTGAAATAAGAATCTCTGGGGTTAAAATCATGCCATCTCATATCAGCAACAAAAATCTTTTATTCTGGTATTTTAATGAAAGCATGAGCTCTCATATTTGTAATGGGTTAACTCTTTTGTTAACGAGACAGACCAAGGAATTTTATGAAAATGTATTAATAGGTTTATTATTAACTTTACATGGCAAAATTTGAATCCTGCTTGGTTTCTGAGTTCCAATATTATTTACTGGCACAAAACTTAAAAATGAATTGTTTGATCTTATTAAGATGAGAGCTGTCTGTACTGGAGAATGGAATTTTGTTCCTGTTTCCATAATTATTTCCATAATTCCAGTTCAATCAAGGAGGCCATAAGGATGACTGATGTGGAAAATGGAAAAATTTACACTGTTACACTGGAGAGGGTGGGATTCTGACAAATAACATTGGAGCAGAGCTATGAAAGCCTCACTGTGCTGATGGCCTATGCCCCATCTGAGTTTGGGAATGTTTGATGCTGGCAGTAGCAGGAAAAGGGAGAAACTGCCTTCATGATCATTTGTATCCCCCACTTCAACAAAGCAATAAAACATAGAAATAAAAAAGTAAGTAAAATAAAAGAATCTGCACTCATTTCAATTGAGTACAACTGCATGGGTTGATGTGAAATGGTAAAATCATCACATGCCAGATTGAAACAGTGATTTTCTTTTTAAGATTCAAGTATCTAAGGAATACATGATGAGCAATAGAACCCTGAGAAGCATGTCCAGTGGTCCCTGAGAATATCATGTCAGAGGGTTAATGTGTTTAAGAATGTACATGGGAATGTATATGGTAAAGCATATGCCTTTGTTAGCTAAGGTTTACTGTTTAAGAGCAGGGAATTTATGCTGAAACTTTATAAAAAGTTGTTTAGGGCACAGCTAGAGAATTGTGTGCAGTTCTGGAATCCACATGATAGGTGGGACGTGAATGCATTGGAGAGTGTGCAGAAGAGATTTATCAAAATCCGGCTTAGGCTGGACGGTTTCAGTTAGGAAGAGAGATTGAGCTTATTTTCCTTAAATCAGAGGAGGCTGAGGGGGTGATGATTGAGATGTGTAAAATTATGAGGGGCATAGATAGGGTAGCCAAGAATAAACATTTCCTGGATGGAGGGATCAATGACCAAGGACATAGATATAAGGGCAGAGCAGGAGGTTTCAAAGGAAAGTGAAGAAACATTTTTTTCACTCGGAGGGTGGTGGGAATCTGAAACTCACTGCCTATAAAGGTGGTAGAGACAGAGGCCCTTATAACACTAAAGAAGCATTTAGATGTACTTTTGTAATGCCAAAGTATTCAAGGCTGCACGCCAAGTGCTAGAAAATGGGATTAGAATAGTTAGGTGGCTGGTTTTGACTGGTGCAGAAATGATGGACCAATGGGCTTTCTTTTGTGCTGTAGATCTCTATGACTCTATGGGTCCAGGCTATCTCATTCCTGTTGGCCATGAACCTTGATAGGGTCATTTCTTTACGTGATATTTGTACCACAGATGCTTTGTAAAGCAGCTCAATAAGAGAAAGTTCACCACATCATCAACATCCTTGAGATGATGATGGGGATGCAGCTTCCCATTGACCAGAAGCTGTGCTGGACCGCATTTAAAGATAATGACCACAAGATGAAAGAAGAAGCCATATACACCGGGTCTGACCCACCTACTGATTCCTCAAACTCTTCCCACCATTTACAAATCCCAGTCAGAGGTCTGACAAAATACTCATCACTCGTCGTAACTAGTAGAACACTGAAGAGGCTTGACAATGTCCTGAGATCCCTCTTCCTAACATTAGATTCAATATGTGTCTCTTCCATGATTAACACATCATTCTGAATTCACATTTTCTATAGAATTTCCTGCAACAACTTCAATCCTAATATCCCCTACCATCATGAAGGAATCGAGCAGCAAGGTCACGGAAGCATGTTCATGTCTAGGTTCCCCTCCTACCTTCACAATCCTCACTTGGACATAGATTTCCATTTCTTTATAGTGGCTTGGTCAATGTCTGAAATCTATCAACTAAATATCCACCATTGGAACAGGAATTCAAGGAAAGGTCACTGATATCCTTTCTGGAAAGCTAGGAGTAAACAGTAAATGTCACCATTTCCCACATCTCAAAAACTAAAGAAAATGTGATCAACAAATTCAGCCCAATAAAATGACATTGGATTTAACCAATCTGTAGAAACCACATTGAAGAATCACTCCATGATTTTATTATTTAAAATCTTCTGGAGCATCTGAGGATTGATGGAACATATACATAAAGGACAAAGAAAGGCTTTATGCCAAAATGAATCGTAAATACAATATCAATATTTCAGTCAAGAATCTCATAGACTGTGGCTGGTGTCAGGCTGTTAGAGCTCAGTGGCATCACAGGCATCCCTTAATTAATAACCAAGCAAGAGACTTATAAAATAACCTATCATATAATATTTAGACCTTTTTTGAGTCTTTCAGAATTAAACAATTGAGTATACAGTGTCACACTCTTGGCTAGTTTGAATTGTATTGAAACCACGAATGGGTGATATAAGGGCTGAGAATATTGGGACACAAACAGGATGTATTATGGATCTTTATTGGAGTTGGGCATGTACACATTCATCTTAGCAGCAGTATAATACCCTGTGAATTCCATCGTAATATGCTCTTGCCCTTATAAAACATACTTCCTCTGACTTAGCATGAGAAATAACAGCAAAGACACTTCCGCATTTTATAACTTCTATTTCAAGATTTTATCTTTAGGCCTTTCTCTATGCTTATATTTCTGTCCTGCTCTGGACCCAGCGCCAAGTCACTCTCCCATAACTTGCACATGCAGATGTCAAGTGAATACACATTCGAACAGACCCTCCCTGACAGTTTTATTACATTCAAGCCTTGAAAGAGCTCGAGTTTGAAAAGGCGAAAAGTCTCATTTCAAGAGGCCAGAAATTGGGGCAAAACTGAGTTACTGCAGGATTCCAGTCCAATAGCTGTGTCCTGTTGGGTTCTAGTGGGAGTCTCATGAATGATTTATTGATTCTGCACTGTTTAACAGAATGTAGAGAACAATTTTCTTTCACCATCTCTCCTAACACTGTGCATATAGCACAGGGTCAACAAACTGCCAGCGAAACTATAGGTGTTGACATGACTGCTCTTTCACACCAGTCCAATGGTCAATTTCTGTGTGGAATCAGAAGGAATGTTCATCACTGGCACTCACTGCTGACCTGTCACAGGGTGACACACAAAAGGTGAACGTGAGGAAATGCCTAAAAAAAGGTCTCACATTTGGGAATAATTATAGGGTTGATTAAAAAGTACCATAACTGTCATTTAGAAAAGCCACACTGAAAGCTTTGTTCATTTGCCTGAAACATGGATTTATTAGTGCAATGAAAGACAGATCATTGAGGACAGCTGATACTGCACTACATCAACAAGGAATATGGTCGTGGTTTTTATGAGAACGATTTTGCGGTGCACCACTGTCTGAAGTGATTATTTAACATGAATGAGCTAGAATTGTTAATGAAAAGCTGATTTTGACCCTGAAGATTTTATGACTTGCACTGGCTGGCTGAAATGTTTGGAAGAATGCTGTGGTTCTTATAAGTGACAGGTTATGGAGGGACCCATCTGCAGACAGATCAGAAACTGGTGAAACAACAATCCCCGATTGCTCAGGTCCGTGGTGTTGCTAAGAAATCATGCTTCTGTTCGCTATAGAATTCTTTTGAGTCAAGTTGAGGCAGCAGGGGGTAGCCCCCAGAGCATATCCACAACAATGATTTTGAGAAGGTTGTTAGGAAACATTATCACACAAGATGGAACCATATGGAGTACAGCTGATTAAGATGTCACCTTCTACAAAAATGCTGTCCTGCATTCCTTTTCTCATCTTAGTTTCTAATTGATTGGTTATGAAGTTCTTCAAACACTTGAAGATGTGAGGAGTGTTTCTTAAATTAAAAGTGTGATGACACTTTCTTTTGACAGTACAAAATTGGGACAAGTGGCTCTCTGACACTGCACTTGTAACTGGCCATTTTTCATGTTGCATTGAGTACTGGAATACTATGTACTACAACAGGCTTAAAAGTCACACAACACCAGGTTTATGGTTCAACAGGTTCATTTGGAAGCACTAGCTTTCAGAGCGCTGCTCCTTCATCAGGTGATTGTGGAGAATAAGATTGTAAGACACAGAATTTATCGTAAACGTTTACAGTGTGATGTAACTGAAATGATATATTGAAAAAGACCTGGATTGTTTGTTAAGTCTCTCATCTTTTAGAATGACCATGTTGGTTTCAGTTCTTTCATATGTAAATCGCAAAACCTCTTTTAAAAGTTACAGCAGGCTTAGCAGTCAAACCTGATCCTCTTATCACTCTGTATCCCCACTAGCACAGTTCCTCAAAGGAAATGTGTTACTGGAAAAGTGCAGCAGGTCAGGCAGCATCCTTGGAAGCTGCCTGACCTGCTGTGTTTTTCCAGCAACACATTTTCAGCTCTGATCTCCAGCATCTGCAATCCTCACTTTCTCCTGAAAGGAAATGCCATATAAGATGTTCCCTTTCTTTTACAAACTGTAACTGTGACCCTTATTTCTCAAAGTCCCCATCCTTACTCCTCCACACTGATCAATGCCAATTACCTGTCCCCTAATGCATTTGATCTAAAATCCATATCTATAAATATTATCCTACCTCAGAACTTTCTCAGTCATATGCCCTCCCCCCCCCCCCCCCGCCACGTGTATGTGAAACTATTCGACTACCCTCTCCATCTTTAAAACATTTCTCAAAATAAATCGTTTTTGACTACCTGCTCATTCTCATGTCTTTTTTTTATTTTATGCAATGTCTTAATAGGTTCTTAAAATCCAAGAATTCATGTTGTTGTAGCTTTCAGGGATAGGAACTCTTTACTAAGTTTTTTCTCCTGTTCTACATCAGTATCCCACCCCTGATTTGAAGTAATTCAGCATCTTCGGGTGGAACATGTTACTCTCCATGCCTTAGTACTGCACTGGGAGATGTTATTGCCCCTTTGGAGCAAGATGCAATTCCGTGTTAAGAAATAATCTTTGACAATTTCCAATGGGTGGAAGTGAGTGGAACACAAACAACTTCAGTGTCCACTAGAAGTGTCTGCAGTGAAATTCTTTGCAGTTCCAACAACTGAAATCCCAGATTTGCACTCCCTCCAAATCTGTTCTAGTTTTTATTTTAAAAATTCTCCTGGGACATTTCTCCTAGTGTGGCCTTTTGGGTGCTAATTAAAAGCAGGTGGTTAACCATTATTTTTAAATTGCACACTAGTCAAATATCCCAATCATAATCTGTAGAATTATCACTAACACTGACACAGACAAATGAGAATCTATCCCCATAGTTAACACCTTTATCTGATTTTGCTTTTGTCGAGACATGCAGATAAATGAATCAAAGGATATCAAATCTCTGGGGACATCAGCATGGCAGAAGTAGATTCTTTTTATTATTAAATCAATTCCAGATGACAATAATGGAGCTTGTGCAGCCGGCTTCTCAATCACACATTTGCTTACTATAATGTGCACATGACACATTATAAATCTCTAATCAGCCTGGGTACTGGCCGCAATTAAAAATAGATCACTGTGTGCTTTCTTTTTTTGACAAATTCCAAAAACAACCCACAACTGCACTCGTCCTGGGCTGCCCCTGTGCTTAGGCACATGGGTGTCTGTCTTCAAAACGACCAGACATGCTATAAATATTAGTAGTAGGTCTCTTTATGTTAACAGTGTACAGAAGCAGCTGTTTTAAGTTTGACCACACACTATAATTCCTCCTTGTCTCAAGGCAGACAATATGGCAGCTTTTGTTTTCATGTGTGACACGGAGTTGAAGCAATTAGACTGGCACGAAATGCTCGAGTGAAACACTGGCTGAAAATATTTTCGGATGAGATCTTTGACCAGAAGCGTAACTTTCTTGCGCTATCTGAAAAATGCAGACAAATAAGCTTTGATTCACAGAAGGCCCAGCTACCATGGCAAATTGCTGAACAAGGAATAACTACTTTCAATCATTCATGTGATATGAGTCAGTATGTGGTACCCTTTGCCCCCTTGTGCCAGCTAAGTGATGGTGATCCACCTTTTTGAAAAATCGATGTGGCATCAGTGATCCCGTGGTGTTATTAAGAATGGAGTTGAAGGATGGTCACTTGCTGTACTGACATAATAATGTCTCGTGATTCATGTACATCCAGGCGCTCCGTCTCTCATTGTTCTGCAATCTCTCTCCATCTAAATAGCACATTTTTTCTTCATATTCTTTCTGCCAAAGTGTATAAATTCACATTTCCTCAAATTACACTTTAACAACCAAATGTTTGCCAACTTATTCAATCTGAATCTATCCCATTTTAGATTCGCTACCTCAAATTGACAACTTAGGTTTTATCTATTTTCTCGTCATTAAAAAATTTAGCGACCATGTATTGGACTGTGGCACCCTTGATATATATTGTAAATAGTTGACGTCCCTACATTCCTGTGATGTGACACCTGAAGGAGCAATATCGGAAAGCTTGTGATTTCAGATAATCCTGTTGGATAATAACCTGGTGTTGTGTGACTTCTGACTTTGTCCATCCCAGTCCAACACTGGTACCTTCACACCGTGATCCCTGTGACACAAGACACAGCTTGCCTATTTAAAAAAGATCCATTTATCTCTACTCTCAGCTTTCTGTTTGCGAATCAATCCTTTCTCAATGCTAATATAAGTTGTCCTGTACGCCATAGGTTCTGAATGTAGATTGCAACTTTTGATGTATCTTATTACATCTTTTGGGAATCCTAGGATATTAAGCATGTCCACTATTGGTTCCCCTTTATCTACTTTGGTGTGTAACTTTCTTAAAAAGGTCCAATAAATTAGTTAACAATGAGTTTGCTTTCACAAGGCCATGTTGACACTGCCTGACCATATTATGATTTTCTAAGTATCTTGCTAAAATCTCTTGCATATGGGCTTACTTCATTGTTTTTTTCTCCTTATTGAGTATTATGCTACAGCTTTTACAGCATCAGAACCTGCTGTATTAAAAAAAGATTAAAGTTTTGACACCTGCCTGTTCTTAAAACAAATTGTGTTTCACTACAACAATGTTTGATATTTTCAAACTTGAATTTTCATAATTTCAGCAAGATGACAAAGGCCCTGAAGAAGATAAGTAACCTGTTTCCCACACCGTCCTGGGGGCCCTGATTTCTTACACTGCACTTGGCTTGTTTTACAACATATGCTGATTCATATTTCATGAAACTTCACCATACGTTGTAGTTGGCAACATGACAACTAGCCAGTCACATGTAAATGAGGTCCAACACTGAATATGCCTCAGGCTGACAAGGATGGACAATTCTACTAACACTGTATCCATTTTTGGTCTTATGTTAAAGTTTGCACGCTTAGGCCTGGATTTAATCCAGCCACAATGACAGATAAAATGGTGGCTGAGTTCACTTAATCTTCAGTGTCAGAGTCCCAGTGGCAGCCAAATTGTCCCCTAACTAAGTTGAAGGGTGGACGGGGCTGCACAGGACTTCCAGCCATTGACGGCATTATTGAGACAATTGATACCCATTATCCCTGACCCATTGCAATATCGTGGTGGCAGAGGGATTAAATGGGAGACCTCACAAGGAGAATCAAGACTGAGGCAGAGGATGACCAGTGAACATAAAATGATTGTAACAAGGTCAGCCAGGTGGATCTCATGGAATATGAGTTCCCTGATTGGGGCTGTTAATCAGGTTCAATCAGGGAGCACTAACAAGAAAGGGAGTGTCAGACATCCTGTACACTCCAACAGCTGGCTCTGAAAGAGCTGGATCAACGGCAAGCACGGTCTGGGTGTTAATAAAGGGTGACTTAGTGATGGGATGCCAGCCTTTGTGGAGGTATTTCAGAGTGTAACCTTCCCTGCTCTTATCTCTGACCAGTCACTGACAACCCCAAGCCCCAAGACTCCCATCCCACCACTCACATTCTGCCCTACCTCAGTTTTGACTTGGCAGCAGCTCCCATCAAGTGGAACTTCCACATTTTACACCAGGAAGGACTGAGAGTACCAACAAATCCCTGAAGGTTACTTGATTCTATCAGCCTGCCCTACAGAATGTGCAGAATTTTTCTGCTGATTATTTCTAAAGGATGGATGAACCCATTGCTCCAACAAAATCCCAACCATTGTCTTAAATTATTCACTAACAAAATACTTCATAATTAAACAATAACTTATGACAACTTCTCTTAGCCTTCTCTGACTTATTGAAAATATCCACATTGTTATGATCCCAGCTGATATTATTATTGGACAAGTCAGATCTGAGGCTGAAACCTGGCTTGACAGATCATAGTTTGTTTTGGTTTGGTTTCAACAAGGTGATCTCTAACTGAGACCAAAGCACACAATGTTGCAGATTTTGTTTCAATAATAAATGGAAGTTTATTAAGAAAAATGGATGAAGATAAAATAGAATAAACTAATCTATTTACTTATGACACAAATTCAAACCAAGACCACCTCTGTTAATATCCCAGCAGAGAAAGGTAGGCGACTGGCATGTACTATTCATTAAGCCACCTGATTTTACATCACCTCCTTGCCAACCTGTGGAGCTGTGTAAAGTACCAGCCACTGCAATTGTATGTAACCCTTCATAGAATCAAGTGCCTAAAAATATACATGGTGTTGCATCATATGACCAACATTTTGTGTCCAGTTGTTGTTATTATTTGGTCTTTTGCTGCATGGCTTCGTGTGGAAACCTATTGGCCTTTCTTTGATTATTATTTTCAGGCAATGTAAAATCCCCAGTTTATTTCTATTCTTCAGTGTCTTGTCATCACGTGCATTACCTTAACTTGATTAAACTACATTTCAGTTTTGCTAACCTGCCACTATCACTTGCTGGAGAGTTAGACAGCCAACCCTGTTTGCTAATCCTCTTCTGTCATCAGCAAAATTTGAGTTTCCATTAATACCCAAGTCCACATTGCCTCCATGTACTGAGAGCAAAAGTGGACCCACTACACAGGAGTTACAGAGATGAATTGCCCACCCTGCTTAACTCTATCTCTGACACACCTTCTGAATACAGAATAATGAGGATAAGCTCACACCCTCAACATTTCCAAGACTCATCATCTCTAGTTTCCATTGCTGTCCTGTCAGGGCTAGTACGTTCACGCAAATGTCTAAAGTTCCATGTTGGTTCTTTCCCAATGGATTTGTGGCTCCAGAATTAAGTCACACAAACCAGGTTCAGCTCCAGTTAACTGATATCAGCTAAGAAAGCAAGGGTTGTGATAGTTCAATTAACTCCAGTACCGCTGACATTGGGAGATGAAAATCAGCAAGAGTTCACATTCCTGATTGTTATCCAATTATTCATTTTGTTGGAGCAATGGGTGACTTGGCTGTAATTCTCTCTTTAGTCAATTTTTCTTAAATGATTAATTTTGATGTCATGGCCTTTGTGAAATCAGGAGTTGTGAATTGTTGTTCTACAATAAATACCATTCTGCTCCGTGCCCTCACCCTCAACCTCACCACTACAGCTGCCACTGAAACATTGAAGAAAATCTGGAACAAGAAAATGTTAATTATTAAGGTAGGCATCACTTTCTCGCTGTTTAAATGGATGCCATCTGGGTCCCATGTTACTCATCTGGGTCCCAAATCCCTAGTGCCAAATGAGACTTCTCAAAGTAACAACTCCAGTGCCAGCAAACCACATACAACAATGGAACTATTCAGTATTATACAAGCTTCTCAAAGCTTATAAGCTGTTATCAAACTTATCCAAGGCAATGTACTCACTGTTAAATTCAATTAAAGTAAAAGCATAGCTGTTTAAGCATTGCATTCTCCTATTCTCCCCTGCAACCCTCCTATTCCCAATGAATTGAATCTCAAGACATGTCCTTATTTACAATTCAATTTTACCCAACACAAAATGTGTAAGAGTTTGCAGTTTTGTTTAATATAAGGGAACATTTTAATTCCAAACATTAAGACCTTCCATACAGCTTAGAACAAGCAGCATTGTTAACTCTTGCACATCCAGAAGATAAGTAAGTCATAAGTAACATAGATAAGTCGATTAAGGTGATTCATTGCATATCCTAATCTGATTCTTAACTTCATCCCTTCTTAAACCTGTGGAAAATTCTGAATAATTTTTTGTTTCTTCTGCATGCTTATTAGGCCAATCACAATGCCCAGTCCTACAGTATAAGACTTGCAAATGAAGCCATCAAATCGAAACATATGTAGGCTCATCAGGCATTTGTATCAAATATTTTTTAGTGAAAGCAGTTTCAACTTTGTCCCCCAAGATAAACCCCACTAGTCTGCAACTGAAAAGGCCTGAAGCCAAAAAGTAGGCCTGCCACAGCAGTGAGCCATATGTGTAAGCTCTCCATGTGTCAGGTTTTCGCAGGGGCAAAAAACAGCTTTACTTTATAAGTATTAAAGTTAGTCAGTATCAATCAATGAGATAACTTGGACTGTCAAACCCAATTAGATCAGCTGGAGAGCAGGATTGAAGCTTGTTACAACTAATCAGGTTGGCTAAAGGGTGGGACTCAAATCTGTCAGAACCAATCAGGTCAGCTAACTGCTTGGACCAGGGGTCAACCCTCTATTTGTTAGACAGAGATCAACTGGGAAAAAAAATGCTAAGATGACCTGATGGTTTTGTTGAGTTATAGTTGATCTATGTGTTTACTTAGAGAATGATTTTGATGGGCACTTCTTCCACTTTGCTACCATAACTCAGTTTATACCATAAATTGAGTTTCTGCTGACCTTGCACCCATTTTACAGTAGTGAGCAGAAGCAAAGGAAATTTAGCCCCTTTGTTTTATTCCCAAAGAACTAAACTACATACAAGAAACAAACTAAAATAAAGCATTTAAATACATTTTGATCTCCTCAAAAGAACCTTCCTGAATATTTTCAACTAATGTACAGTTTCTCAGGACTGTTTGTCAGCCTTGACCACACAATTCATTGTAGATATCTCCTTGAGATGGAGAATATGTTCTTCAGTATGAAGGTAATGATTAGCATTCATAGCATTGGAGCAATGGCAATTGTGAAATGCACAAGCTTTGTAGAGCAGACAGAAATGAGGCTGGAATATTAATGATGCTGATTTCATTTTAATGTAATGACATGTGATCGATCTGTTTGTGGGTGAGTTCATAGAATCCCTGCAGTGCAGAAAAAGGCCATTCAGCCCGTTGAGTCTGCACCAACCCTCCCAAGAGCATCCCACCCAGAGCAACCCTCTCACCTTGCATGGGACTTTTACCATTTGCTAATCCACATAGCCTGCACATTCCTTTAGACTATGGGGCAACTTTTAGCATGGCCAATCCACCATTGGGAGAATGTGCAAACTCCACATACTGGCCGAGGGTGAAATCGAACTGGGGTCCCTGGCACTGTGAGGCAGCACTGAGCCACCATGCCACCCTGATAACATTATTGGAACATTATTTTCTGTTTTTTTGAAATCTGTTTTCACATTGTCTGCAGAACCTTCATGGAGGTCCCTTACAAAACAGATAGGAAGCAGGCTGAAAGCACACTTAATTCAAAGCAGAATAAAAACCATCAAAAGGAAAGTGTTATCAATATGGTAGCTGTGTGGCTAGATTGCTAATACTAAAAATCCAGAGGTCCAGACAAATGATTCAGTCACATGAGTTCAAATCCTCTCATAGAAGCTAGAAATATCATTTCAGTTTTATATTCTGGAAATACGAAGTTAATAATGGTGATCATGAAATGCCAATTTCTTTTTTAAACTCATTCATAGGACGTGAATATCACAAGTCAATATATGTGAAGCTGGAAAAGGAGAGCAGGTCAGACAGCATCTGAGGAGTAGGAAAGTGAGTGCTTCAGCCCCAAACATTGACTTTCCTATTCCTCGGATGCTGTCTGACCTTCTCTCCTTTTCCAGCTTCACATCTATTGACTCTGATTTCCAGCATCGATTGTCCTTACTGTCTCCAAGTCAGCATGACAAAGCTGGGCCAGCATCTCTTGCCCATCTCTAGTGCCCTTGAGAAATTTGGAACATCCAACTGGTTCACAGCAATGTAGCAAACTTTTAATTGTCTTCTGAATTGACACAGCAAGCATCCTACTTCATTCAGAAAGTGGATTCAGAAGGGAAATCAGAGATGGGCAATAAATGTTGGACCTGAAAGTGATGTCGACATCTTGTAAATTAATTAATAAAAACACAATAACACCACGATAAATTTTTAACTCCAAATGGACAGTCAGGCCCACCTCAAAATACAAAATTCAGTTTGTGCCTGATTTACATAATGTATTTATATTAATAGTGGCAGTGCATGTTTTATTTCTGTTACAATAAGGGAATGCTTTGAGACAGAATCAAAGAACAGTCTAGGCTTGAAGATATTTTTACCAACAGAGTCAACAAATATTTTGGGCAGAAGTTTGGTGCTAATTTGGGAACGGAATCTGAGACATTTGGGTGAATAATTTTGTGCTAGTTTGCTGAGTAAATCTCCAATGTTTGAAAGATGGGGTGTGGTGATTATAATGCCACAGTTACTTTTTTCATCATTCATTCACAGGTTAAGGGTATTGCTAGCTAGACCAGCATTTATTGCCCCGCCTTAACTGGTCATGGGTTTTTCCAGCAATGGATTCATGGTCATTATTAGCCTCTTAATTCCAGATTTCTATTATTCAATTCAAATTCCATTATCTTCTAAGGTGGGATTCAAACCTGGGTCCTAAGAACATTGGGTCTCTGGATTAACAGTCCAGTGACAATACAACTGGGCCATCGCCTTCTCCTAATTAGAAGACAAATGTAGTCGTGTATGCATTAAAAAAATGTGAGAGACCATGAGCGTGTCTGTGTGTGTGTGGGTGTGAGAGAGAGAGAGAAAGAGAGTGTGTAAGAATGTGTAAGTGAAAGAGTGTGTAAGTGTATGCGTGCAAATGTGTGTGTGCAAGAGTATGTGTGTGAGTGTTCATGAGTGTGAGTGCATTTATGAGTGCACATCTGAGTATTGGAGAGGGATGAGTGAACAATGCCTTTGAGACAGAAATCCATTAGCTTACACATTGATGGGATGCCTCTGGCAATTTTTAATTCCCAGATTTCACTCCAATGGGAATTACATGCAAAGCCAGTGGGAAGAAAGTAGAGACAAAGACAGAAGTCACTGGAAAAGCTCAGCAGGTCTGGCAGCATCTGTGCAGAGAAATCAGAGTTAATGTTGCAGGTCCAATACCCCTTTCTCAGAGCAGGAAGAAAGTAGAGGCTGGTTGGCGTGAATTTGGGAGCAGGAAGCCATTCCTTTGGAGCTCAGGGAGGATTCAAAGTTTTTATTCATGCCATAACCAATTATTTTATCATGTACTAAACATGTTGAATAAATTATCATAAAATCACTCTCTTTAAAAATCTATATTCACTGCTGTTTTGAGAAAATTAATCAGTATCATGAATGACCTAAACAATTCCATTCAAATCCTATTCCTTTTCCTCTTTTGTTATTAATACTCATTCATCATAGCTTATTGTTTACATTCATAATATAGATTTTGATTTATCCACATTAAACAATACCTTTTATTCTTTGACAATTGAATCATTCTTTTAGGGATTGCTTTCAATTCTACCAGCCGCTTGTAAATAAAACACACAATAGCACAACTTGGCATTATGAACAAAAGTTGTATTGCTAAAATTATCCTCTTCCATGTTCTTGTGAAGAGTGCAAAGATTCAGGAACTGAATTAACTGCACAGAGACTGGTATCCCATCACCAAGTCACCTTTTATTTACATGCACATGGTGTCCAGTCAGCTCGGAGTCAATCTTTGAACTGATGAGATTCTGAATCGCCTGTTTATATTGGTCAGCAAGGGCTCCCTGATTGTCCCAGGTTAACAAACCCAATCAAGGATCTCATAGTCAACAGAATCCACCTGGCTCCAATCACTACAGGAACCTCGAGGAGATTCCTGCAAAATGTCACTTGTTAATGCCCTCAGACTGCATCATATCCAATTTCCAGGATTTTATTGCCACATTTGTTTTTAATCCAGTGAGTTAACTCATCATTTTTCCAATAAGCCTTTCTGAAATTATTCAAATTATAAACTTTACCAAACATCTACCAAAAAATCAAAATGGTTGTTGCTCTCTGTGAATTTAAATGACTTCCAACAGATTTCACTACATATCAAACTTTAATGATTAAACATGCAAGTGAGCTGATCTTGAAATAAGTGGTTGTTGCAAACTCTGCTGTTCTGGCTCATTATTTACTCTAAATGTAGTACCAATTCTCCAGCCCCAACACTGTACACTCTTTGTGCCTTTTCCAATGTCACATTAAATGACTGAGTCACCAGCTAATGTATCTGTCCCTCACCACACCATTTTGACTCCAAACCCACCAAAACTCAGCAGACATTAATTTTCTCTTTCTACAATTTCGTCTCCAATTCATCTGAAGGTGCCAAAGCTTGCCAGAATTTAGTGTCACCATTCCAGGTCTATTTCAATAGCTTACGAATTTAGCCTTTCTTTTGTGAAGGCCTTAATATATATAAAAATATTCATTGTGAAGGTACTGGAAGCCATCCTAAACTACTGTATATATGATTTCTGACCAAACATTTTCTGATACTGATCAGAAATGGGCATGCAGGCTAAACTCTGAGTACTTGGCTTTTAATGGGATTGCGAGACAATTGTTAAGCCTAATATTAATATAAACCTTTTTTGTCTCAGTTGTGTTTTTTTTCCTCCTTTCTAGATAACTCTGTGACTCAGAGAATTGTATATGTATTGTTTGGAGATTTAGAGATTATGAGAAAAGAGACTTTACCCTCTGAACTTACATTACTCACAGAGAATATCTCTGCTAAAGACTGATAAAATGGCCATAATGGCAGATAATGGCAAGTGGAGGACAAAGTGTATATCCACAAAAATATTATGCCCAACTATAATGAACATGCTGGCCACTATTGCAGCTGTCGTGCAACCACTCCATTAGTCACTTAGAAATTAACACATTCTGGAGAAATGGAAGCTGAGCAACAAATGTGAGCAATTCTTTTCAGGAACAATACAAATTTATTAAGACTCTAATAGGATCCAACAGACCTATGGAAGATTGTGTGCAAAGTTTAGATTAGATTTTTTTTAGATTACATTACAGTGTGGAAACAGGCCCTTCGGCCCAACAAGTCCACACCGACCCGCCGAAGCGAAACCCACCCATACCCCTACATTTACCTCTTACCTAACACTACGGGCAATTTAGTATGGCCAATTCACCTGGCTCTGCACATCTTTGGACTGTGGGAGGAAACCGGAGCACCCAGAGGAAACCCACGCAGACACGGGGAGAACGTGCAAACTACACACAGTCAGTCGCCTGAGGCGGGAATTGAACCCGGGTCTCTGGCGCTGTGAGGCAGCAGTGCTAACCACCGTGCCGCCCACTGTGCATGCATCTAAATCTTTAGCACTGAAAACAAAAAATGCTGGAAATCAAAGTAGGTCAGGCAAATGCTGCCTGACCTGCTGTGATTTCCAGTATTTGTTGTTTTCAGTACAGATTCCAACATCTGGAGTAATTTGCTCTGAAATCCTGAGCACATCTTGCAATCTGGAACAAATAAATAATGCACATTTAGTGCAGTGCTGAGGGACTGCTGCATAATTGAAGGTGCTGTCTTTAAGATGAGACATTAAATCAAAGCCATTTGGCCTTTGCTCTAGAACATCAACAAGTAATATTTTACATAATACCTGTTACATCAGTGACCATTTCTCCAAGACAAAATAAGATGATTGGAATATATGGACTCTGTCAATCTCTTCCAGTTCTATCAGCCTCAATGTATCCACCTTTTTTTCTAAATTGGTACTCCAATCAGTTAGTATCACTGAAGCTTCTGCGCATTCTCTTTCATCAGTCTTAAAGGAGACGAAAGACTTATAGGCGCCTCCCTGACCTCAGGATGTCCCAAGGTGCTTTCCAACTTTTAAAGTATACTTACAGTTGTAACGTAGGAATGGAGCAAAATGTGCAGAATAGCAAGCCAACAAGTTGAGCTATTTTATTAATTCCATTGCATTCCACATATGGCATTTCCATGAGCCCAACAGAACTGGAGCCATAATATTCCACAGAGGGTTTTAGCTTGGAATATTTGGTATAATTTCAGTCAAGTTCAACTCGTGCATTACCTTCATTGAAAGTTTTCATACTTTTCATGAGATATCACCGGGGATCAATTTATTTGTCAGTAAGTTTGAGATTCAGTATGCCATGTTTTATTCTTATTGACGCATTCCACACATGCCATTGCAGTCAGTAAATTGTACTGTCACCACCCCCAATTCATTCTTTACAAGGTACTACGCAGATTCTGCACCTACAATTTCTCCACACCAATACTTAATGCATCCATACAAATATGCCTCTGTCTGCACTATGTATATTGCAACAGTTATTACTCTCAAAAACTTAATTGGCTATGAAAACACTTGAGGATGTCCTGAGGTAATGAAAAGTACCTTATAAATGCAAGTGTTTTATAATTTTTACTGCAGATATCAACCTAATAATTTTACACCAACCATTTGGGGCAGCATGGTGGCTCATTGGTTATACTGCTGCCTTACAATCTCGGGTGACTGTCTGTATGGAGTTTGCACAATTTCCCTGTGTCTGTGTGGGTTTCCTCCATTTGCTCTGGCTTCCTCCCACAGTCCAAAGATGTGCAGGTTAGGTGAATTGCTAAAATGCCCATGCATTAGTCAGAGGGAAATGAGTCTGGGTGGGTTACTCTTCGGAGGGTCGGTGTGGACTTGTTAAGCTGAAGGGCCTGTTTCCACACTGTAGGGAATCTAATCTAATCAATAAAATTAGACAACGTTAATTAAAATTAATTTTAATTATTTTCATTTATTTTATGTAATATATTTTATACAATTAATTTTAAAAGATAAGATTAACCCCGCACAGCTCGCCTCTACTTTCTTGCAAAAATCCACAAGCAGGACTGCCCACAAGGACCCATTGTTTCTGCCTACTCCCACCCCACAGAATGCCTCCCTTCCTACCTTGACTTGGTCTTTTCTGTTCTGGTCCAGTCTCTACCTACAAAAAAATTGTTCTGAGGAAGGGTCACTCAACCCAAAATTTTAACTATGCCAAACCTGCTGAGTTTTTCCAATAAGTTCTGTTTTTGTTTCTGATTTCTAGCATCTGCCATTCTTTCTTTTTTTTTTGGATAAAAGTAACATTAAGTCACTTATAACTTTCACTGACTTCCACCACACAAGACTCGCTTTCAATTTAACGATTACTCAATAAAAACAACAACTCAGGCCAGGAGAAGAAACTTTTTTTCATTTTGTCCATAACTCTCAATCTTCATTTTGAGATATTTTAAAAAGAAATTTTCCTGTTGTAAACTCAGGCAGCCCATGCACCACTGAGAAAGACAGTAGTTGAATAATTCTACCAACACCATTTGTCTCTGTCAACGTGAAATGATAGATACAAGTCTGGGACAGAGAGGGGGATTTGGGAAACAATATCTTTACCCAGACTAAGAATAGTCTACAATATCTCCACTCAAGTGTGCAACATTGGCAATATATTAACATACATTCAATATTCATAAAAACATTCAACAGGAACATGAGTAGACCATTTAGGTGCCTGATCCTGTTCTGCTACTTGATGAAAACATGGCTGCCCTGTATTGTTTCTGCTTTTACTGTCCATCTAACTATATTATACAAATATTTATGTATACACACACATATAAATGCTTATGTAATATGTCTCCACAGTACATTCTAGTCCCCATCCTCTTCATGATTGTAGCAAATAAAACAATATGTTTTGTAGGTAAAAACAGACTTTTACCATTTTCCGACAGAGAGGTCAGCTCACCATCACCTTGGATACCCAAATGGATAGTAAAGGAAGGAGAACAGACTGGTATTGCTCGTTCAGGGTAGAGAAGAGAAAGTTTCACAGAAAGAATAGTTTCAGGTTCCTATTGGAATGAGAGAGAACAAAAGAAGAACAGCTCAGTGGATTTTCAAATCAAAGGAGACAGATAGCAAGAGAACACTGAGAATTGAGCATTGCCCTGCACAAGGAAGAGGCTAAGCCAGTCAGATACCAAACACCGTCCAGCTGATTGTCTCCCAATGAGCAACATTACACCTTGATCAGCATAATCATATCATTATCAAATCAAGCAGCACAGAAAGAAGCCATTCTCCCATTAGGAATGCGCTAGCTCTATGAGAGTTATCCAATCAGACATTTTCCCCTCACTCATCTGTCATATAGCTCAGAAAATGATTAATTTTACAATTCCTCTTTTGAAGTTACTACAGGATCACCTTCCCCCTCACCCTTTTTTTAAAATTCACTCATGGGATGAGGGCATTGTTGGCTCATCTCCAGTTGTCCTTAAACTGAGTGGCTTACTAGGCCATTTCACAAGATGTTAACCTGTGGGTCTAGAATCACATGTAACTCAGACCACTTTAGGATGGGATTTTCCTTCCCCAAACATCAATAGTGAATCAGATGGTATTATAACAACTCACAATGATTTCATGGTCGTCATTACGTTCTAATTCTGGATTTCTAATGAATTAAAATTCAAGCATTGAAACCCAGGTGCCCAGCACATTACCTGGAGGTTTCTGAATTGTGAGTCCAACCATTGGATATGGTGGACCCATTTTTAATTCTATGCATGTGGGTGTATTTTAATTGATTCCTTTGAAAATGCTAGAAGCTACATTGATTCACACACAGGCCCCTATTCTTGTAGGCAAAAGGAATCTATCCACACATTGCACCTTTTTTACTGAAAGGGCTAAGGAAACAGTCGATCCCTGCTGAATCTCCATAGTAACCCTCTGACCAATCAAATTCAACTTGTCTGTTTCAAATTTAATCTAAAACAGTTAACAGTTTCTGTTGCATCTCCATGCCAACCAATCAGCACACTTTGCTCATGTATAAATTGCTGTTCCACTTCCCATGTCGGTTTCCTCACATTTTGGAGTTTATGAGTGCAAGCTGTAAAGGTTCAACTTCATATTTCTTTTTAGCAATGCTTAAGTTCTGTGCTACCAAACAATGATTTGTCCCTGTTTACTCAACCAAGTTCCTCATATTGAACAGAAAAAGAAGATTCATCACTCTCAGAAGTTTGTATTTTTGCTGATATTCTACTTTAGTGACTCATTCGATGAAAATGGCATACATTTCCATAAGTTGCAACTGTCTGTTTTCCACATTAGAAATTCATTGTGTGTTTCCAGTGAAAGAAATTGGTAGGTGTGTCTATCAAAACTGTTTGAGAAAACTTCTATTTTTCAGTTCTCTAATTTTGGAATAAATGTTATATCTTTAAGCTTTGATTTTTAAAAATTTTGTCCTCTTACCAAATTTTATTAAAGTAATTCATCAATTCCCCTCTTCACACATGCTCACAGCTGTCAATGTGAGAGAAATGTTGAGAGGGAGATTTACGATCAGACTGAGACAGATCATAACACCCGCTTAAACACAGGGCTGTGTTTATTTTTAAGAGCACACCAAATCACTTTTTAAAACCAAGCTGAGTGAGCCCTCATGGTAACTGAATGATTTGACAGGTTTGGAACTGTACACTTTGCAAAAACTGATTGTCCTGGTGACTTTTCATGCTGTTCCTGGCTCCCCACTCATTAAAATATACTCCAGTGCACAATGAATGTATTCAGTTCCAATCAGCAGGATGCCAATGTTTGTCTCTGGTGTCATTTGGCAGAGTTCAATGAACCTAAAATTGAGGGGCCATACATGAAACACCATTCATTTCTGTCTTACTGGTGGTGATCAGCTGTATAAATGCTTATTCCTTTCAAATATCTATTTAGTGCAAAAGGATAATAGCTTAGGGCAGAGGTTACTCAGTTCTATGCTTGTTTTGTAACCACATAAATTCCATCAGGTAAATTCTCTCACTGTACACACAAATGAAGCACTTTTGGCAGGGAATTGGTATTCCAGTCTCTAACTCATGTTCCATTCATACACAAACTTAATACACTGTCATAAACTTGATGTCATAAACACTTCAGACATTCAATTTATATTATAGCTGATTTTAGGCAGGCTGTAAAGAAAGCTGAACCCTCAGGCTTACATCAATTCGCTAGGCCAAGAACAATGATGCTAGGCTTGATACCTGGCTATAGGTATACCTAAATGAAACTGCTGGTCCACAGCCAATACCCTGACCGATTCTGAGGCTGAGTGCAGGATGAGAACCAATTGACTGTACAAGAGCACAATGTCTTCCCTATTTGTCAGCTGTCAACCACAATATAAACAGCTTAAATAAAAACAGAAAATGGACACATTTTTATATCTCTGCCCACTTTACCCCTTTGGCCTTTTGTACCTTGGAACCTTTTTGTTGTTTTAGCCCTGCTGACCTGGAAGATCCTTCGTTCCACTTCACACCACTCCCTTTCCCCATCGCTGCATTTGCTCAGAAACTACTTTGGCTCAGTTCTAATGAGAGGTAATCTAGCTGTGACCTTCATTCCGCAGAGCTGAACATTTCCAGCATTTTCTGTTTTTATTTCAGACTTTCATTGCCTGAAAAACTTTGTTTTTAGAAACATCTGGAATATGATTTATCCAACAAATTCAATGTTTTCATAAAATCCCTACAGTGTGGCAGCAGGCCATTCAGCCCATCAAGTCACATCAAAAATCTGAAGTGCATCCTACCTCAACCCACACCCCCCACCCTACCCCTGTAACCCTGCATTTCCCAGGGTTAATCCACCTAACCAGCACATCCCTGGACACAGCGGGCAATTTAGCATGGCCAATTCACCTCACTTCACATCGTTGGACTGTGGGAGGAAACAAGCACTTGGAGGAAACCCACACAGAGACAGGGAGAATGTACAAACTTGATGCAGACAGTCACGCAGGGTCAAATCAAACCCTGGCACTTTGAGACAACAATGCTAACCACTGAGCCACCGTGCCTTCTTACTGAAGAGGCAAAAGAAAATCTTCTTACTCAAAAGATCATCCAACTTTTGGAATCTTTAGAAGTTGCTGGGGTGTCATTGCTGGGCTTTCACTCACTACCAATATTAAGTACCCCAGTTCAGATCTGTTACAACACATTTGTGGGCGTCATGGTGGCACAGTGGTTAGCACTGCTGCCTCACAGCGCCAGAGACCCGGGTTCAATTCCCGCCTCATTCTCCCCGTGTCTGCGTGGGTTTCCTCCGGGTGCTCCGGTTTCCTCCCACAGTCACAAAGATGTGCAGGTCAGGTGAATTGGCCATGCTACATTGCCCGTAGTGTTAGGTAAAGGGGTAAATGAAGGGAAATGGGTGGGTTGCGCTTCGGCGGGTCGGTGTGGACTTGTTGGGCCGAAAGGCCTGTTTCCACACTGTAAGTAATCTAATCTAATTACAATCCTATATGCTAAGCAAGATCCCCACACTCAGAACAGAACTCCATACTGCATTTATGGGACTTCTCTGTGTTCCTTGGATAGTAGATTGGAACAGTTTGTCTGTTATAGAACACACATGATTTTTTTTAAATCGAGCCCATCTGAAGGAAATAAAAAAGCATCACATCCATTTTGACGATTGAAATCTCAAACAGTATTGATGCGTGTGGCCCCCAGTCCCATACCTTCACAGGGGTGTTAATTTAGTGACACCTTGTAGATGTTTTCTTCTAAGTGGGTGCACTGGGAGTTAAGCTGAGGCTGTCTTAAACCTAATTCATTCTGAGTCTTTCCAGTTGACAAAGAGGACTTTCATTCAGTCAGTCCGGATAGAATTCAGAAAGATTGCAGAGGGTACTGTGCATTCCACCATTCTCCCATTCACTGGTAATAAAACTTTTTAAAAATTAAACCATTTGCTAAGAGTTTTCATTTGTGGCAATATAATTTATTCATCTCAATTTCTTTTTTCTTATTTTTTAACAAAGAAGACTTATTAACATTATTGGAGAAGGGATCAGCAAGATGAGGTGACTTTCAGAGTTAATGTGATAGAGCACACAAATGTTAATTGAGCTCACTATATACTATGAGAAGCAAAGTGTTTTAACCAGTTTTTCAGAAGAGATGTTGTATCAAGAATCAGAATCACTGCTCTAAAAGAGTTCTGTTAGATGCCTTTCTTGTTTCTTTAGTTGTCCCATTACTACCTTTACATAGTAAACCTTTTATAATTTAATCTCCTGCTTTTCATTCAACCGTAGATGCTACCTGCAGCTTGTTCGTACCTGCTGCTATTTCCCTCTGAACTTGTTGAGTACATACTGATCGCGAACATTTGCTAGTTCTGACAAAAGTTCATCAACCTGAAGCATTCATTCTATTTCTCACTCTGCAGCTGCTGACAGAAATATTGAACATTTCCAGTGTTTTCCACATTTATTTCAGACTTACAGCATTCACAGTAATGTACTCATGTCAGGTCTATACAGTTAAAAAAGTTAGTATACAGCGAGCTCAACAAAATTTTTGTGTTATGCCAAACAAGGAGTCTGTATGTTCTGGTTGCCATAACAGGTACATTACCATGACATTTTATTTATAGAATCAGGAGTTCATTCAGTTTTATTGTCAACATTTGTCCCTCAATCAATGTCAGTCAAAAGAGATTTGTTCAGAAATGGCAGATGGAGTTTAATAGGGAAAAATATAAGGTGATGCATTTGGAAGACCAAATTCAGGTGTGAATTATACAATGAGGGACAGAAACCATTGGAGCATTGAAATACACAGAAATACACAGGTGGACAGATCCTGAAAATGACACCATAGGTGGATAAGATGGTCAAGTAGGCCTACATCACGCTTGCTTTCATGGGCTAGGGCATTGAATATACCAATTAGCAAGCTATGTTACAGCTGTACAAAGCTTTAGTTAGGCCACATTTGGAATATTTCATGCAGTTCTGATCACCGCACTACCAGGAGGATGTAGAATGCTTTGGAAAGGGTGCAGAGAAGGTTTACCAGGAAGTTGCCTGGTCTGGAGGATTTTAGTTATGAGGAGAGGTTGGATAAACTCAGATTGTTTTCATTGGAAAGATGGAGGCTGAGGGACAACCTGATAGAGCACTACAAGGCATAGATAGGGTGGATAGCCAGAGGCCTTTTCCCAAGGTGGAAAGGTCAACTATAAGAGAACACAGGTTCAAGGTGAGAGGGGGAAAGATTTCACACATACAGTTGGTGGGTGCTTGGAAAGCACTGCCAATGGAGGTAGGGGAAGCAGGCAGGTTAACAACGTTTAACGTGTACCTGATAGACACATGAACCGGAGGTGAACAGAGAGCTACAAACCATGCATGGCAATAAATAGTGCTTCTAAATAAGGTTTAGGAATTGGAATAGGCTTGGTGGACCAAAGGTCCTGTTCTCAAGCTGTATTGAATTGTATAAATTAAGTGAATTGTTTTAACAGACATCTCATCACATTGCTGTTTCTGGGATCTTACTGTGTTCAAATCAGTTTCCACATTTCCTTGTAAACATGGACTGAAATTACAATGCAAAAGCAAATATTTGGCTGTGGACCATTGTTGGATATCTGAGGGATGTGAAAATGTGCCAAATCAAAACGTTCTTTTTTATTTATTAAAAAGTGAATGTAAACTTTTGCAAGATTTTTTTTCTCAAGAACACAATGTGATGAATTGAGCCAAGTTCAACTGTGTCATTGAAGAATGATACAATAGATGGAAATGTCACACTAATGTCTGGATGAATTTGTTCTTTTGCCAGCTCTTTCTGCAAATTGGAGCCCAAATATGAAATTACTAAACCCACACTTTGCAGATCTTGCTCTATAAAGCACTTTGATTTGCTGTAATGAAAGTGTGTGAACATTAATAGATGTTTCCTTTGCTCCAGTGCATATTCCAGTTTGTGCAAAGCTAGTATGCCATAAAATCCAAACCTACTATAAAATTTAAGATTAGATTCCCTACAGTGTGGAAACAGGCCCTTCAGCCCAACGAGTCCACACCGACCCTCCAAAGATTAACCCAGCCAGACCCATCTCCACCCAACAAAGGCATCGAACACAATGGACAATTTCACATGGCCACTTCACCCGACTTACACATCTTTGGATCCTGTGGGAGGAAACCGGAGCACCCGGAGGAAACCCACGCAGTCATGGGGAGAATGTGTAAACTCCACACAGGCAGTCGCCGAGGCTGGAATTGAACCTGGGACCCTGGTGCTGTGAGGCAGCAGTGCTAGTCACTGAGCCACCTCCCTTGAAAAAAACCCACTACTAACAGGGGACAGGCAAACTAAAGTCAATAGCTAATCATTTTAAATATGAGTCATCAAATGCAGATCAATAATGTAACAGACATCCCTGCAAATGTCTTCAAAAAGCCATCTTCATGTCTGGCTTAAATCTAATTTTCCTATTCAGTTTCTTTTCTCCTAGTTAAGCTATTGAAACATTATCAATCACATCATTATCAGTTGAATCTATTCAGACATAGATAAGTGTCACCCTTACACTGGAAGTGGTATACCTCTCCTAACTCTTCCCTGGTTCAAATCTGAAAAATACGGCCAAATTCATCTTCAAGATGTCAGCTCCTTAATGTTGACCATGACTGATTTCATCCTTTAGAAAGATGATAGGTGCTGTGGCTCTCCTTTAGGCTGTCCCATACACATAGTCTTATGGTGTGATTGACTGTTCTTCTGAGGAGTGCAGCACAAACCCTACCTTACAAGGAGGAAGAAGCAAACGAGGGACAACAATAATATTTGGTGATTTAATAGTGAGGGATAGAGACAGGTATTTCTGCAGACTTCACTCCACAATGGGGGGTTGCCTTCCTGGGGCCAGGGTCAGAGCATGTCACTGAATGGCTGCAAGGCATCCCAAAGGAGAAAAGTGAACAGTTAGAAATCGCGGTTCACATTGGGTCCAACGACACAGACAAAAAGAGGCAGCAAATCCTACAACAAGAATTTAGGGAGCTAGGTAACAGATTGAAAGGCAGGACATTAAAGTTTGTAATCTCTGGATTACTCCCAGTTCTAATGATAATACAAATAGGCAGAAAGAGCAGATGCAGAGCTGAAGAGTTGAAGCAGAAGGGAGGGTTTTCTATTCTTGGATAACTAGGCCCATTTCTAGGGAAGTTGGAACTGTGCTAGTCCAATGGATTGCACCTGAACCAGAATGAGACCAACGCCTAGGGGTGGCACGGTGGCTCAGTTTGTTAGCTCTGCTGCCTCACAGCGCCAGCAACACAGGTTCGATTCCAGCCTCGGGTGACTGTCTGTGTGGAGCTTGCACATTCTCCCCGTGTCTGCACGTGTTTCCTCCAGTGCTTCGGTTTCCTCCCACAGTCCAAAGATGTGCAGGTCAGGTGAATTGGTCATACTGAATTGCCCATAGTGTTAGGTGCATTCGTTGAGGGAAATGGATCTGGGCGGGTTACTCTTCAGAGGGTTGGTGTGGACTTGTTGGGCCAAATAGTGTGTTTCGACACTGTAGGGAATCTAATCTAATCCTGTGGGAGGTTTGCAAGTGCAGTTAGTGGTCATTTAAAATAATTTGGCAAAGGGATTGGAAATGGAGTTGATCTGTAGTAAGGCTACTTTGCAGGTAAGGCAGATGAGTGGAAAGTGTTAATTAATGCATGGGAAGTGACATCATTGCAATCACAAAAACATAGTTGAGGGAGGAACAGGACTGGAAGCTCAATATTGCATTGTTTAGAATCTTCAGGCAAGTTGGTGGGCTATCCAAAAATGTGCAGGTTAGGTGAATTGGCCATGCTAAATTGCCCAGAGTGTTTAGGGATGTGTAGGGTAGGTACATCAGGGGTAAATACAGGGGAATGGGTCTGGGTGGGTTCCTCTTCTGAGGGTCTGTGTGGACTTGTTGGGCTGAAGGGCTTGTTTCCACACTGTAGGGATTCTATAAAAGAGGAGTTAATATCATAATATTAATCAAGAAGTCAATTAATGCAGTAAGGAGGGATGACATCTTAGAAGGTTCC
Source organism: Chiloscyllium plagiosum (assembly GCF_004010195.1). NCBI lineage: Eukaryota > Metazoa > Chordata > Chondrichthyes > Orectolobiformes > Hemiscylliidae > Chiloscyllium > Chiloscyllium plagiosum. Next base: position 67,586,220 of record NC_057721.1, on the reverse strand, counting down.
TCAAATGAGGCCATATGAATAGAACCCAGAAACAAAAAGAAGGAAACCACTTTGCTGGATGCACTATAGACAGGGACAGATAGAAAGATAGAAATGTTGGCAACATTCAGAGAAGTGTCAGAGGCTGAGGGGTGACCTCATAGAGTTTTATAAAATCCTGAGGGGCATGGATAGGGTAAACAGACAAGGTCTTTTACCCTGGGTGGGAAGTCCAGTACTAGAGGGCATAGGTTTAGGGTGAGAGGGTAAAGACATAAAAGAGACCTAAGGGACATTTTTTTCACACAGAGGGTGGTGCCTGTATGGAATGGGCTGCCAGAGGAAATGGTGGAGGCTGGTATGATTGCAACATTTAAAAGGCACCTGGATGGGTGTATGAATAGAAAGGGTTTGGAGAGATATGGGCTGGGTGCTGGCAGGTGGGATTAGATCAGGTTAGTGTATCTGGTTGGCATGGACGTTGGACCGAAGGATCTTTTTCCATGTTGTACATCTCGATGACTCTATGACTCTAAGTATAAAAATAATATAGTAATAATAGGGGATTCCAACTTCCCTAATGTGGGATAGACAAAATGTGAAAAGCTTAGAGGGTATGGAATTCTTAAAATATATCCATGAGTTTTTTTCAAGATCAAGAGTATGGTGCTGGAAAAGCACAGCAGGTCAGGCAGCATCTGAGGACCAAGAGAATTGATGTTTCAGGCATAAGCCCTTAATTTCAAGCCAACAGGTAGAAAGTACTACAAGAGAGTGGATTGTGCTGAACCTAATTTTAGGGAATGACACTGATTAGGTGGTAGGTATGTTATTGGGAGACCATTTTGGTGATAGAGACCAGAAATCACTAACATTTAAGGAATTATGGATAACGGTTAAGATAAATTGGAAATAATTCTGAACTGGCTAAGGCTGATTTTAACATACTAAGTCAAGATATGGCCAAATTGGACTGGAATCAGCTACTTGCAAGAAAATTCACGTTAGAGCAGTGGGAGTCATTCAAAAGCATAATAGTGAGAATGCATGGCCAACATGAAATGGATAAATCCCTTGGCCCAGAGAAGATGTATCTCAGGCTATGGTTGGAGGCAAGAGAGGAGATTGCAGGGACTCTGACATTAAATTTCAACTCCTCTCAGGCCATAGCAAAGGTGCAAGGGGATCAGAGGACAGTTCATGTGGTGCTATTATTCAAGAAGGGTGGTAGGGATAAACCAGAAAACTATAGGCCAATGAGTCTAACATCTCTTGTAGAGAAATCATTGGAAAAAACTCCAAGGGATAGAATTAATGCTCACTTGGAGAGGAATGGTGTAATCAAAGATAGTCAGCATGATTTTGTCGAGAAGAGATCATGTCTAACAAGTGTGATTGAATTTTTCAAGGCTGTGGCTTAATGTGTAGATGAGGGTAGTGCAGTTGATGTAACTTTCACTAAGGCGTTTAACAAGGTGTCATATGGCATATGTCATATAGTTAAGAAGCTAAGAGCTCATGGGATCTAGGGCAATTTGCCAATGGATCCAAAATTGACTTGGTAGTTAGAAGGAGTGTGTTTTTCTGACTGGAAACCAATGTCCAGTGGTGTGATGTTGGATTTGGCATTGGGTCCCTCATTGTTTGTTGTGTACATTAATGGTCTAGAACTTAGGAGGTATGATTGTTGAATTTTCAGATGACATGGAAATTGGTGTTGTGGTAAATATCAAGGAGGAAAGCCTTAGACTTCAGGATGATATAGGCAGATTGGTCAGACAGACTGGTCAGTGGTATATGAAATTTAATCCTGAAAAGTGTTGGGTGATGCATTTTGAAAGAACTAACAAGCAATGGAGTACAATTGAATGGTAACACCCAAAAATGTACAGGGGATCAGAGGGATTTTGGTGTACATGACCATAGATCCTTGAAGGCAGTAGCACAGGTAGATAAAGAGGTTAAGAAGGCATATGGGATACTTGCATTTATTAGTCAAGGCATTGTATACAATAGCAAGGAAGTTATGATGGCAGTGTATATTACCATCGTTGGAATACATTGTGCACATTGGGTTGCCACACAACAGGAAAGAGAGTGTGCAAGAGAATCATCAGGACATTACCTGGGCTGGACTCTCTATGAAGAGAAACCAGATAGGCTGGGACTGTTTTCCTCAGAGCAGAGAAGGCTGAGGGGGAGCCTTATTGACCTGTACAAAGTTATGAGGGACTTGGATTGAGTATATAGGGATAAACCTTTCCCCTTAGTGAAGGAGTTAATAACCGGGGGTGCCATTTTAAAGTCAAGAGAAGTTTTAGAGAGGAATTGAGGAAAGTTTTATTTTCTTGTGGGTATCTGGAACTCACTGTCTAAAGTTTTGGTAGACACAGGAACCCACGCAATATTTAAAAAGTATCTAGATGAACACATGTTGGAAAAATGGGTTTACAATAGATAGATGCTTGCTGACTGACATGGATATGATGGTTTGAAGGGTCTCTTTCCATGCTGTTAAAAGCTCTGACACAATCACATAGTGTCTTTTTTTTATTTGCTAAATGTGGTGTCGGCAGAATTCTGGCAATGATTACAAGAGGTTAATATAACGAAAGATTCAAATGAATCATAAACTATAAACTTCAATGGTAGATTTCCCCCTTGAAGTTATTCTGAGGAAACTTCTCGCACGTTTTTTAAAAAAAAACCTATCCCTCCTTTTCTGAAGATGGTGCCGTTAATTCCAGATACCTGTTCCACAGCTACTAAACATCGTTCTATACCAAACATAACTTCCATGTATGAGTCGGAATCAAGTGCTAGTTAACTAGACAACAATAGGACATGACACTGATTCTGTTTCTTTGCTCTACTCACAATAATACATTTCTCTGTGAGACCCATTGGATGACATTCAGAATTTGAGTTCACATAGACAGTTGTCTCTCAACTGATCCTGAGATGCAGAGTCAATTTTGCCTTTATCACCACCGAGGCGAGATCTGATAATGTAATACTTGTGATTGAACTTGAATGTTCTTAGTTTACTTGGCTTGAGTTGTGAAGGTGGCAATGTAATCACTATCTGATCCATCAGAGAACAAAAGCAACTCTGTCCTGCCTTTGAGCCTTGTGAGATTGTGAGAATCAAAGCAGACACTCAACTTCAACTCAGAGCTATAATTAGGCCACAGCTGAAGTACTGCATGCAGTTCTGGTCACCAAACTATAGGAAAGAGGTGAATGAACTGGAGGGAGTGCAGAGGAGATTCACCAGGATGTTGCCTGGGATGGAGCATTTTAGCCATGAAGAGAGGCTGGATAGGCTCAGGTTGCTTCTTTTGGAGCAGAGAAAGTTAGGGTAGGGGAAACTGATCGAGGTGTTCAAAATTGTGAGGAGCGTGGTCAGGGTGACTAGAAAGTAGTGTTCTCCTTTGTTAAAGGATCAATAACTAGGATGCATAATTTTAATGTGAAAGGTAGGAGGGGATATGAGGAAAGCTTTTTTCACACAGAGGCTGGTGGGAGTCTGGGAGAGTAGTTGAGGTGGGCAAAAACAGAACCTTTAAAAAGTTCTTGGATGAGCACTTTAAGTAATGTGACTTACAAGGCTTTGAGCCTAGCATGGGAAAGTTACAAAAGCATAGGTAGCAGTATATCTTTGGTGGTGGAATTGTTGGGCCAAAGACCCCCTTCCACATTGTATGATTTTATGTGTACAGGATGAAAAATCTTGGCAAAAATGTGTCTTTTTCCCAGAGATACTCCAGTTTTGTACAACCATTCAAAATCATTTTGGTATGACTTTTATATTTAGCATTTAGAAAATACATCAGCCATGACTGAATTAAAATGCAGTTCAGCAAGTGAAAGATATAAGTTGAAGTAATTCTATAATTTTGGAAGTATCTGGTACACAGTGTCCAAATAACATTTTGAATCAACTCCTTGAATAAGTTCATTACCTGGATCCATTGACCTGATTTGGGTTGTACTCCATCTTGATGGCCACTCTGGTCGGTGGCTGTGCCAACCACTCTTGCTGTGGAACACGGGGGCTAATCTTTGAGGTCTGCCCATAGTCGCTTGATGAAGACGCTGTCATTTCTGTTTTCGCTAGGTGAGATGTTCCGTAGGCACACTCAAATAAGGATTGGTCTTCACTGACTACTGATAGTGCTTCCTGTCAGAAAGAAAGATATGCAGATAAAATCTGACAGTCTCCTAGAGCACCTCAATCTTTGACTAAGCTATTGAGATGTCATTTTCCACCTTAATTTACAATGCAATTTAAAAATTGCCACTTATGTCTGTAAGTTTTTAAGGAAATTTAATATTGTTTCTCCTCTATTGGTTAACCCCAATCAATGATTGATTCAAATGTTGTAGTGCAAAAGACTCAAATTCATATTATTGGTGCAAAATTTGAATTTTTGTGTTGTTGATTGGCAACAATTGAGATAGAGTTAATATTTAGAGCTTCTTCTCTTCAATAGATATATGATGTTATGTTGTGTAATTTGTTTGTAGTTTAGGCAAGTCTTTAATAATCAAGTTTTTGGGAGTGTTTTCCATTTCTATTTCCCCCATCTTTATTTCATATATTATGTCTCTTCCAGGAGTTAAACTAAGAATGACCTAGTAATAATCTCAAATAGCTTGCTCATTGGGTTTTTTCCACCATCTCTGCTTTTCAGCTCAGTTCAGAAATCTCACAGTGTTTGGAATCATTTTCATCTTTGGATTCCTCAAGGGGTGGCACGGTGGCTCAATGCCTGCCTCAGCATCAAGGACCCGGGTTTGATTCCACCCTTGGGTGAGTGGCTGTGGGAAGTTTGCACGTTCTCCCCATGTCTGCGTGGGTTTCTGACAGGTGCTTTGGTTTCCTCTCACAGTCCAAAGATATGCACATTAGGTAGATTGGCCATGTTAAATTGCCCATTGTGTTTAGGATGCATCGGTTAGCTGCATTAGCCATGGGAAATCTAGGGTTCAGGGATAGTGTAGGAGGATAGGTCTGAGTGGGATACTCTTCGGAGGGTTGGTGCGGACCAGTTGGAGAGAATGGCCTGTTTCCACACTGTAGGGATTATATTCTATTGTAGCTCACTTTGTATCATTCTATTATGTTATAAACAAGATGGAAAATATTATTCTGTTGCACAATATATAAAGAGGATGACCCTGGGAAAGTGAAGTTGGACTTTAAACCTCTTGGGGAGCAAGTACTGGGATACAATTTGACAGAGACTAGGGGTTGGCTTCTGAATGAAAGGACTGAAAGGCTTCATCTTGAAACACTGACTTTTTCTCTCTCTGCAGATGCTGCCAAACCTGCATTTTCTGTTTTAATTTCTGATTTAGTTGGCACTCTCAGTTTGAAGAACAGTATTCAGCACGAGATTAAGGGGATAGCTAAAAGCAGTGGAATGAAACATAAGATAGATTTTTTTAATATCCTTCTCCAAAACCCATAAACAATATTGTAAAATCAATAGGAAAATGTTAGCTAACACAACTAATTCATGGCATCACTTCTACCCTAAGACAGGAATAATAAGAGTAAATTACCTATAAAACGGTTATACAAAATAGCACAAAAATTATCTTAATACCCGTCTCTATAATTTTATTTCAAAGCAGTAAATTACAATTCACCTTTAGAAATGTAGTATATATCTAGAATTGTTAAGAATAATGCATAACTTTGTGTTTAAATTTTGTTTTGTATTTTATGTGTTAAGAAGTGGCAGACATAGGTTAATTTAATATTGGTGCTTGTGTTGTGAAGTTGGGTACTTACTACTGGGAAGTACGGAAGGTTTCAGTTATAAAGAAAGGCCGAATAGGCTGGGATATTTTTCACTGGAGAGTGGGAAAATGAGAGGCAACCTGATGGAAATTTATAAAATAATGAGGGGTATGAATAGAGTTCATCTTTTCCCTAGGATGGAAGATTTCAAGACTAGGGGAGAAATCTTTATGGTGAAAGGAAAGAAATTTAAGAAAGGCATGAGAGGCAGATTTTTACACAGAGGGTGATTTGTGTGTGGAATGACCTTCCTGAGGAAGTAGTGGATGTAGATACAATTACAACATTTAAAAGACATTTGGATAAGTACATGAATAGGAAAGGTTTGGAGGGATACGGGCCAGGAGCAGACAGGTGGAACTAGTTTAGTTTGGGATTATGTTTGACATGGACTGGTTGGACCGAAGGGTCTATTTCTGTTTTGTATGACTCTGTGAATCTAAGTCTAGAGATTCATTTTGTTTTATGTAAATTTTAAATGATGTTTAAACCTTTGAGGTGAGTGGTTCTGTGTGTTAAATATAGTAGGGCAAAAAGAAAACCTGTTATGAGCCAGTGGCAGTAGCTCAACAACACAGACAAGCAGAACAATCCAGTCAATTGCAAGTGATAAGATTGCATGGAATATGTGTACAGGATGGAGGCAATTCAACTAGACAACTGAGTTTAAATTACGTACAGTATGGAAACAGGTCCTTCGACCCAACGGGTCCACACTGACCCTCCAAAGAGCAACCCAGCCAGACCCATTCCCCTACCCCACATTTACCCCTGACACTACGGGCAATTTAATGTGGCCAATTAACCTGGCTTGCACATCTTTGATTTGTGGGGGGAAACCAGAGCACCCAGAGGAAATCCACACAGACACGGGGAGAATGTGCAAACTCCACACAAACAATCGCCCGAGGCAGGAATCGAATGTGAGGCAGCAGTGCTAACCACTGAGCCGCCATGCCACCCCACGAAACACACATTTTTGTTGTGAAAGTAAGAGTGAGTTTTGCTGGTAGTTTGTTTTACCAGATGAAGGGATAAATGGAAGAAGTGACTGGTCAGAAAACTGCTGAAAGAAAGCTGGTTATAACTATCCTACCTTTGTCAGAGCAGGAAGATTTAATGTAAAGATATTTGTGAATCTTTATTGATGTTTGAGTGGGTATAAGAATATTGTTGGGATAAAAAGAGGTCGTGAGAAATTTAACCTTTTCCTGAGATCTATAACAACTTTTTTTTCCTCCTTCTTTTGCCTAATGTTGTATTGTTCATTTTTTTCTTGTTTAATAATGTTTTATTCTTGGTGCCAAAAGTACATTGAAAGCTTTGTGTGGATGTATTCAGTAACAAAGCTCCACACTTGGAAAAGACAAAGTTAGGATCTAACAAGCCAGGTTTCACTCTGGTTTTGAACTATCCAATATTGGAATAATCTGGAACCAACACAATAGACTAAATATATAGCTATAAGTTTATATACTGTAAATAAGCATATCTGTTTATTGATTAATTCATTGTTGTCATGTACCGAGATACAGTGAAATTAGATTAGATTAGATTCCCTACAGTGTGGAATCTTGCCATTTGGCCCAACTAGTCCACACCGAAGAGTAACCCACCCAGACCCATTTCCCTACCCTATTACTCTACATTTACCTCTGACCTATGCCCTTGACGAATGAATCTTATTGTACGGTGAATGATACATCACAAAAAGCTTTTAATTTGCTTGCTATACAGGCAGATCGTACCATAAAAAGTGCATTAGAGTAGCAGAACAGAATGCAGAAAACAGTGTTACAGCCACACAGAAGGTGCAGAGAGAGAGAGAGATCAGAATTAACATTTGAGAGGTGCTAACCAAACAAAAGTTATTGTACAGTGAATGATACAACATAAAAAAAAGTGTGGTAGCAGAGCAATCATTGAAAGTGTAATTCAAGCACATTTGTTACAATTGACATCAGTTTAAAATCCAGCACTTTCAAAGTTTGCCATCTTTCTGTGAGTAACCATACTTCACTAAAGAAACAACAAATAGTGTAGATATTGAGTTGGACTGGTCATGAGAAGTTACCAGGTGACAAACCATTAGGTATATTAGTCTTTTTAAGCATTGCAACTGTTGCAAATGTAAATAGAATGCTAGGTGTCAATGTCATTCAATGCTTGCTTCTGATTGACAAGATTGTAAATTCAAGCTCCAATCCACAGTCATGAGAACATTAATTACTCAGACAGGTTATCTAAGGATGAGATGTTAAACCAAGGTCTTGTCTATTCTCAATATCCCTCCATCCATAATAAACAAAACCGTCATTTGTCTTATTGCGGATTGTATAACAATGGTATGTGCAAATTGGTTGCCTACAAACAACAGTGACTTCATTTCAGAAAAAACTTCAGCGTAAAGATCCTGAGGGCATGAATAATATATAATTTATAATTCATAACACAACACAAAGGAATTCAATTCTCTTTATACTTTATTCTTGTCTAAGACCATGAGCTTGTAAATCAAATATCCAGATCCAAAATGGATATTGATTTGACTACAGTACTGCTGCATATGGTGTATTTTCCTGGCTTCACACACATGACAGCAACACAGTATGTCGAACAAATTGCTCCTTAAATTAATCAGATTTCTCAATAGCAGAAGGAAAATACATTAAGAAAATGTTGAGAATTTCACTTGTAAATCCAGAAGAAAAATAAGGTATATGAATCTTTGAATTCAATGTAGAAATTAGCTGTCTTTGTCTTGGGTAAGGATGACAACCAAAATAACTATATTTGATTGATGTGATGATGATATTGAGTGCAAACAAAACAAGGGTATTTTTACAGCTTGGATTGTGTTTCAGGGCACATCATATCACCATAGCCTTGTGTTGTAGGAACACAGAAAAAGAGCTTCCAAACATTCCTTCATAGAATTGGAAAACCCTTTGGAGTTTGTAATATATGTAATACCCTAACAGGGAGAATGTTAACTAATAATGAGCATCCACAAAATGAGCATCTGTTCTGAAAGTAACAGACAGATGTCCCAGACTAATAGGAATTCAGTGTTGTTGGGTCAGCAGAGAATTGAAAGTGATCTGTGAAAGTCAGGAGCATCATTTTTGAATATAATGACAGAATGGCTACAGATATAGAATAACTTGTTCACATTCATACATTTTCATCAAATCCCTAATTTTAATGATACTCATAATGGTAGCCACGCTTTGGGCTGTCAATATCTCAAGCTTTGAAATATCCTCCTTAAACCTTTCCTGCGATGTCTTTCCTCCTTTATAACACTCCTTAAAGTCTACCTGTCTGGCCAAGCCTTGACCATCTGGCTTAATACTTCCCATGTAATTCAATGTCAAAGTTCGTCATTAATGCTCCCATGAAGGGCTTTCGGAGAGCCTTTTTACACTGTAAGAAGTAAAATAGTGCTGTAGAAGTTGCTATTGCATATGATACACTTTCATTTAGTATCAATGATTTATTAGATTAAATCATTATTGAATATTTATTTCTGTTTTACAAGAGTGTGAAACATTACACCTTGTTTTCAATAAGTAGGCCAGAATGGAAAATCTGTTGTGGAACAAAAGTTATCAAATTCAGCAGTCAAACTGTGGCCAAGATCACTCAAGCTGCCAGTTCTTTCCATCAATGTTCCTGTTAACAATAAAACAGCAAGATTCCCCACCATGAAGGAGAACAGACCAGTACTATGAATCATCTTGTTTTCTGTGGCTGCTCCTCCGAGAGTTAGATTGCAGGCTTTGCTCTGGAAGACAAGTTAAACTACTTTTCTACTGCTGGAACTTGACATTAGATTGAGACACAGTAACATTTTACTTGAATTTGGCTAAGTGGAATGGATGCCATATTGAGTTGGCAAGTGTGGCAGAATAGATTGTACTCGAGTACGCTGTGTCTCAAGGTGATGGAATGCAAGTCCTCAAACAGCCCAACATGGACCATCATAATGGCACAAGTTGCCCAGATTGTACCATCAAGAGAGTTATTAAGCAAAAAACAAATATTGTTCAAAAGTCAGGATTAAAACCTAGAGGGAGGTTCAGGCCAAAATCCTTCATGAGCTCCTCAGGAACAAGTTTCTCAAGCCAAGATGCACAGTATGTGGAAATCAAAATAGAGAGGGAAAATATGACCTGTTTATAATTTGGGACATATTGAGGATATGATTGGTACTTTGAGCCCTAATGACATTTAACCCTGAATAATTCCTTAAAACTGTTCCAATGGGATGTCAGCCAAGTGTGTGGCTATACTCCAGCTTCATAATTTCCATTGACATAAAAGGATTTGCATTTATAAAGTGCCTTTCTTGATCGTTAGATATTCCAAAGCTTGACAGCCAACTAATTTAAGTGTAATCACTATTGTAATTCAGGAAAAATCAAGATAAATGTGCACACAGGAGCTCCTTCAAACTGTAATGTAATAATGACCAGTTAATCTGCTTTTCCAATGTTGATGAGGGCACAGGGATAACTCTTCTGGCCTTTGAAATTGTGCCAATAGGGCTTTTTCGTCTACCTGCAAAGGCAGATAGGGGGCTGAGTTCAATGTCTCATTCACAAAACAGTGCATCAGTCCCTCAGCACTGGACTACCATCCTTGTTGTTTTACAGGTAAATCCTGGAGTAAATGTGTCTTGCCTCAGGGGCAAAAATGCAGCCAATTGAGCCACAACCAAAATCTGATGTACTGGACTCCAGCACATTCAATCCAACATTTTAAACTACAATAATTTTGTGTTATTTACTCTGATATTGAAGCAGTGTCATCTCCACAATAACTAGTACACTCCTTAGCTCACAGATCATCCACAAAGATTTTCACTTATCATGGAAGCTGGTCTTAATGCTCCCATATAACTTTATATGATCCAATTGATTATGTCAATATGCTCTTCAAAGAACACTTAGTTAACAAATAAAATGTGTTGCTGGAAAAGCGCAGCAGGTCAGGCAGCATCCAAGCAGCAGGAGAATCGACATTTCGGGCATAAGCCCTTCCTTCAGGAATGTACCATCAAGAGATTCTCCTGCTCCTTGGATGCTACCTGACCTGACCTCCTGCTCCTTGGATGCTACCTGACCTGCTGCGCTTTTCCAGCAACACATTTTTCAGCTCAGACCTCCAGCATCTGCAGTCCTCACTTTCTCTTAGTTAACAATAAACCAACCTAAAGTGATATTTGAGATTTTAAGGTTTATTTTCCTTTGTATTATTTGGAATAGATGCCCTGCTTAACAATTGATGTTGTGCCAGTTAAAAACATTCACAAGTATAAAGCATGGAATAAATAAAGGCTGGAATATCAGATCTGTGTCATTTGTTTAAAAAATCATATTCAGCTATGCTAACATGGTGGTGCAGTGGCAGTCAAGAAGATTCCAAGTTCAAATCCCACTTGCCCCAAAGGGTTGAAATAATGATGTTGCTGATCAGGAAAATATCTACCACAAGAGCTCTTAGAATTGTAGCCCTTTTTTTACTTCCCTCCTATCATCAAATCATCTGTGGGATTAATTTTTTCCATCTATTAGCCATTAGTCCTGTATTGTCCAACCTGCCACATCATGCACTCCACCTGCATTTATTTAATATTTGATATGAATATTTACTGCCCAGTTGTAATCAGGCAAAGCTGCAGATTTATCCTTTCCAAACAATTGAACACTGCCTGGCTTCCTTCCAAAAATAACAATCCCCACACAAGCGTACTCAAAGAGTGTAGGACCTGACATATTCCATTTCAGGCTATAATTATTACACCTTCAATCCTGTTCGCAAGCAGATGTTCAACCAATTCTTGTTAGAAGAATTTTATCAATACAACATTGGAAGCCCTTGTTTGGAATGTTATCGTATAAATTATGCTGCACTTTAATCTTGTTTGAGGTTATTAACCTATATTTGCTTGTTCTGTTAATGCAGTGATGGTCAAAAGGTTGTTTACATATAAGTCATCTATGCCTGCCAGCATTTTAAAGAATCAAGCATGTTCTTCATTAATCTTTGCCATTCTGATGAAAGCAATCAATCTTAGGATCCTCCCCTGATAGAATTATCTTCATTATTCTTCTCTAAATTGTCCTCAATTGCTTTTTGAAGCAAGTACTGAAATCTGCACTCAATATTCTAATTATGGTCTCACTAGGTAACTTGTTTCAATTATAGTTAAATGCTGAGAAGATAGACATTTTTAATCAACCTCAACAACACAGCACTCCTGGAGCAGAAGGGATTTGTACCCAGAAATGTTTATACCTGCAAATGATTGGAAGTAGTCAGTTAATCAAGTAGGTACAGTGCTTGTCATATAAAATAAAATCAGAAAATGCTGTGAATATTATTGTGTAGTGTCCAACTGCACTCCTGAAGTTTGTTCACATTTCAATTTGTACTTTTGATCAGGACAGACTCTTGCCACCAAACAATGTCAATGCTGTCTTCATTTCAGTTGAAATACATATGTTAGAATATCCATGAAAGGTGTGTCGGTTCTGGAAGGACTGAGATTTCCTCACTACCATCTGCAATGATAGCTTGCCTAAGAAGGGAACCATGGTAAATGCTGAGTTTGTCATTGATAATATGCTTGTAAGAGAGAAGACATTGAATGTGTAGTCCCAGTGTTACCTACTTAGAGTCATAGAGATATGCAGCACAGAAACAGAGCCTTCAGTCCAACTCGTCCATGCCGACCAGATATCCTAAATAAAGCTAATCCCACTTGCCATCGTTTGGCCATTATCCCTCTAAACCCTTCCAATTCATATACCTATCTAGATACCTTTTAAATATTGTAATTGTACCAGCGCCCACTATTCCTGTGTCAGCTCATTCCATGCACGTCCCATCCTATGTATGAAAACGTTATCCCTCAGGTGCCTTTTAAATCTTTCCCCTCTCACCTTAAACCTATGTCCTTTAGTTCTGGACTCCCTCATCCTGGAGAAAAGACCTTGTCTATTTACCCTATCCATGCCCCTCATGATTTTATAAGCTTCTATAAAGTCATCCCGCAGGCTCCAAGGCTTCAGGGAAAATAGCCCCAGTCTATTCAGCCTCTCCCTATAACTTATAAATTTATAAATTATATTTATGAATGATACTTTAGAAATTACTTCAAAAATATCAACATATCATTCATGATGAATATAGTTATCATCACTTTTAGTTGGTGCTAGTGTGATCGGTCCACAATATGCTGTTGGATGTTTACATGAAAACAACATGTTGATGCTCACTGAAACATAAAGTGGAAAAGAAATACCCTCCAGGAGAATCCTTGCACAGTGACATGAGTATTTTGCACAGAGAAAGCATCCTGTGATTATTCTATATCACTATTTTGCTAGCATCTACTGTCATAGTGACCGCCTCCATTAGAGGCTGCCATAGGGAAAAGTGAGCCCTGAAGCACAATGGGACAACAGCTGAAAAGCAAATACAAAAGGTATTTGTAAATATGGCTGGGTTAGATACACTTAAATTGGGTTGGTGATATATTATTTACTTGGAAACATGCCTTAGACTACTCAAGGAACTATGGTTTCTTTCTCCAATTGAACATGCTGAAAGCGGTAATTGACAATGATGGAAATTGGTTAACACTATATGCTTGCTTTGAACAATTCCCCAGTTCAAGTGGCAGAGTCTCAAATACCAACATGGTAATGAGTTGATTTATTTATTGTTACGTGTACCTTGTTACAAAGTACAGTGAAAAATGTTTTTGGTATCATGTCGCCATTTGTTGGCATCAACATAGAAAAATAAACCAAAACATAAAATATAAAAGTAGAGAAATGAAGACTCTTCAAAGTGTTTTCCTTTCTGAGACAAAGATATGCATTGTGCAACATTATTTCCAAAGACAACAGTCTTGAAATATTTATTGTAAACAGTTACGAGAGAATGTGGAGTGTGTGGAAATCAAAGCTCAACTTATATAGTCCTCTTGTGTTCCACACAGCCTTGGAACAATAAAAACCTTAGCTCTCTCAATGCTTATTTGTGTAGTGAGGTGATAGCGTGGTGGCATTATTACTAAACTATTAATCCAACAATCCAAGTACAGTTTGGGTACCTGGTTTTGAATCTGGCAATGATGAAAATTCTATTCAATACAAATTTGGAATTAAGAGCCTAATAATGAGTATGAAGCCACTGCCGTAATAAACCCATCTGTTGTACTAATGTTCTTTAGTGAAGGAAACTGCCATTATTGCCTGTCTTTAATGAATCCAAATCCACACCAATGTGGTAGACTCTTATCTGCCCTCTGGGCAATTAGGCTTAGGCAATAAATACTGGCCTAGCCAGTAACGCCCTCATCCTGTGAATGAACAAAAACAAACACTTCCTTTCAGAAATCCCAGTTTTGTGGAACTAAACTCACTAGTTTGCCTTCAACTATTCTTATCGACTAAGGCTAAATTCTTATCTGGTTTCGCAACTTACTTTTTAAAATAATGAGCACGGCCATTAGATTATTATGGATGTTTATCCTTTTAAACATTTTCAATTAAATGGTTCAGGTATACCTCCAGGGCAGATGGGACCTAAACCAGGATCTTCTACGCTAGGGGTAGGGACACTAGCACTGTATCACAACACCCTGCAGCTACTGCTGATCAATTTCTTCAGACCTGTTATGCCAGTGAGGGTTGGTCCTAGATTTTCTGGCCCAGAGAAGGGACACTTGCAATAAGTTAGAAGTTCCAATCTTTATCCTTATCTGTTATCCGAATCCGGGGGAGAGACAGATTAAGAAATGTTAACTGCAGCTTATCTTTACATATCACATCTAACACAAAGAAAAGAATACACTTCATAAACAGCCATGAGAACAATGATGTTCAGCTGGTAAGGGAGTGATTAAACGGTCCAACAAACAATTTTGTTCAAACAGAGCTTTTCTGAAGTCGACAGAAGGCCAGAGGGACAGAAATATTGCAAGAGGAAGTTCCAGACAGTATGAACAATCAGTCAAGAGCTTTATCACATTAACCATCTGAACACATCTTTTCCAAAATAAATTTTCTGATAGACAGGCAACATTATTCTTCCTGTTAAACCATGTTAATTCAAGGCAAGTTAAATATAATAACTTTTGTGGCACTCCATTTTCTTCACATGTAATAAAGATACATCAGTATCAAAGGACCCAAAGCACATAGTCAAAACTTTGCAAATAACTGGTGTTAAAGAACCTATAATAAGGAGACATACAATGTCCTATCATTGTATATATTTTCATATGCATTTCTTTTTGTTTGTTAAGAGACAAATCCAATAGTATTTAATAGGTTATTAGAATGCTAAATACCTGAGAGTTAAAGGTAAACAATGCAAATGATTGTTGTGAACTAATTAATTAATTATATTCAAATGTATAAGTTTTTCCTGAGAGGCTCTGTAAGGATGGAGTGTATTATTTCACCCATTCATTAGATTTTGATTTGATCCCCAAGTTTTCTTTAGAGTTACTCAGCCCTCATGAGTTGTTTAATTTTCACATGACTCAGTTTGTCGGTTTGCAAAAAGGTTTTCAAAAGTATATAAATAAGAGCAGCCAGAAGGTCAGAGAGTTTTATTGTTTGTGGTTGTTTGAAATGAAATTCTGACTGGAATTTGGCAAAAGGCATTTAACTTCCTGTGTACAACAACATACTCAAGAGGCTGAATAGCCTGTTGCGGTTGCTAAGTTCCTAAAGCACGAAAGCTGCTTTTAAACAGTACATTGCCACATTTTCAGGATTACCTTTGAATGATGTCACTTTGTAGACAAACATGTCACCAAATTTACACGCATGATTCCATGAACTCAGTACTGGAAAAGAATATTTCTGGTTTAGTTACAAAGAAACAGGAGTAGGCCATCTGGCCTTATGAGCCTGTTCCATTTTTTTATTCATTTCTGGGATGTGGGCGTTGCTGGCGAGAGTGCATTTATTGCCCATCCCTAGTTGCCCTTGAGAAGGTGGTGGTGAGCTGCCTTTTGAACTGCTGCAGACTACCTGCTATGGGTTGATCCACAATGCCATTAGGGAGGAATTTCAGTTCTGCCATTCAATGAGATAATGGCTGATCTGCCTTTGGCCCACACTCTTTAATACCTTTGCTGAACAAAAATTTATCCATCTCAGATTTAAAATTAATAACTGATCTAGCAATCAATTGTTGTTTGTGGAAGAGAGTTCCAAATCTCTAGCACCCTTTGTGTTTAGATGTGTTTCCAAACATCTATCCTGAATAATCTTTCCCTAATTCTGTGGCCATTCTACCCAGTCCTAGAATCCCAACCTGTGGAAATAGTTTATCTTTATCTATCCTATCTTTTCCTATAGTATCTTGAAGACTTTCATCCTTTCACTCCTGAATCATCTAAATTCTAAAGAAAACTTGTATAAGTTGTAAAAGTTGTATAATCTCTCCACATAAACTTAACCTCTTGTAAACTTACATTGCACTCCCTCCAAGGCCAAAGTATCTTTCCTAAGGTGTGCTGCCGGACCTGCATGGATCACAGTACTCCAAGTGGAGTCTAACTAGAGTTTTGTAAAACTGCAGGATAACGTCTGCATCCTTATACTCCAGACCTCTCAATATAAAGGCCCGTATTCCATTAGCTTTCTGTCATCTATAAAGTGCAAGTTCAGTCATCTGTCTGCACTGTTGCACATGAGCACAGTGACACAAACCTAATTTCTTCAGAATTGTTTGACTGGCCTAATGTTGGTATTCACTCTCCTCAATATCCTGAGGGTAACAGAGAAGGAGATCATCTGACACAAACAGAATAGTTACCAAGATGTCCGTGGAGCTAAACTCTGTTCGCTGATATACAAAAGAATGACATACTCTGCCCATGGGAAAAACTGACTTCTGCATGCCGTGAGCAAGCTGTAAATGTCAAAATAGTTCAATTCTTTATTCACTGACTTTTCTCGATTTGTTTCCTTCCTTTTTCCTTTTTCAGTATGTTGCTAGAAGATCATGAGAAAATAAAGATACATTCTGCTCAGCCTGTCACACAGACCTAATAATAAGTAGTAATGAATGCTGTTTCATCCCAGTTTGAGTGTTCAAAACGTTCATCACACTCATAGAATCTGAAATTTGCCTTGATTAACCACTGGTCTGAAGTATTCAGCAAAACTACAAATTACAAGTTTATAAACAAGGACTAACTGGTGGAAGTTGCTTAAGATGGTCATAACTTTCATCAATACTGAGCTGTAAGGGAGCTAGGAATAAGCTCAAAGTAACATTAACACTGTACACCCTGCAAAACAACTTTATTATCTACTCTTCACGTCAAAATAAATATGGCACATTTTTTAAAAGATACACATGAGAAATGCATGGTTGTAGATGTAGGAGATTAGTCATTTAAGCTCCAGGACATCTCTGCAGGAGTTCCTCAGGGTAGTGTCCTAGGCTCAAATGTCTTTAGATGCTTCATCAATGACCTTCTCAATATCTTAAAGTCAGACATTGGGATGTTCACTGATGATTGCACAATGTTCAGCATCATTTGTGACTCCTCAGGTACTGAAGCAGTCCACATCCAAATGCAGCAACAGCTGGATTATATCCAGACTTGAGCTGACACAGAAGCCTGAACAAACACACCAGCCAGTTTTGAAACAGTTTCTACCCTACTATTGTTAGAATACTGAATGGACTCTCAAACTCTTAACATTCGTCTGTACCTGTGTTTTTGTTTTTGCTGCTGTTACCTATTATTTACTTATCTATGCTACTTAACTCTGTGATCTGCCTGTATTGCTCGCAAGACAAAACTTTTCACTGTACCTCAGTACGTGTGACAACAAATTCAATTCAATTCAATGCAATTCAAGTAACATTCGCGTCATATAAGTGCCAGACAATGACCATCTCAAGCACAAGAGAATCCAACCATCACCCCTTGACTTTCAATGACTTTACTATCACTGAAATACCCACTATCAAAATTCTCAAGGTTACCATTAACTAAAAATTAAACTGGATTTGTTACATAAATGCAAAGACTACAAAAGCAGGTCAGAAGCTCAGTATCATGCAAGTAGCTCACTCTCTAACTTCCCAGATCCCAATCTACAAGGCATAAATCAGGATTGTGATGGAATACTCCCCACTTGGTGAAATGATTGCAACTCCAACAGTACTTAAGAAGCTTGGCACTATCCAGAACAAAGTAGCTTGCTTGATTGACACCCCATCCTCACACATATCCTCCACCACTGATGCTCAGTACCAATAGTTTCTTAATATCTACAAGGTGCACTGCAGAAATTCAACAATTCTCCTTATGCAGCAAATCCACAGTCACTACCATTTAGAAGGAGAAGAGCAACAGAAACAACACTAGCACCTGAAAGTTCCTCTCCAGACACTCACCATCTCGAACATTTCTTCCATGTCATTGCGTCAAATTCCTGAAAGTCCCTCCTTATTGTGGGTGTACTATAATAAATGGACTGCAGCGAATCGAGAAGGCAGCTCACTACCACTTCCTCATAAGCAGCTAGATATAGGCAATAAATCATGGCCCGATCAGAGAATTCCTGAGAATCAGAACAATATTTTATAACATTCTCTATCACCTACAGCTTGTGCAAATACACTCTCCATCGAGACTATGAAACCAATTCGAAAACATTTGTTCATGGGTTTACCAGAGGATAAGACCTTGTTGGAGGAGAAAGTGAGGACTGCAGATGCTGGAGATCAGAGCTGAAAATGTGTTGCTGGAAAAGCACAGCAGGTCAGGCAGCATCCGAGGAGCAGGAAAATCGACGTTTCGGGCATAAGCCCTTCTTTAGGAATAAGGAAAGTGTGTCCAGCAGGCTAAGATAAAGGTAGGGAGGAGGGGCTCACGCCCACACCCACGCCCTCCACCTCCTCCATGATTTTTGCTTCCCCAGTCCCCAACGCCTTATTTTCACCATGGACATCCAGTCCCTGTACACCTCCATCCCCCATCACGAAGGACTCAAAAGCTCTCCGCTTCTTCCTTTCCCGCCGTACCAACCAGTACCCTTGCACTGATACCCTCCTTCGACTGACTGAACTGGTCCTCACCCTGAACAACTTCTCTTTCCAATCCTCCCACTTCCTCCTAACCAAAGGAGTAGCCATGGGCACCCGCATGGGCCCCAGCTATGCCTGCCTCTTCGTAGGATATGTGGAACAATCCATCTTCCGCAACTACACTGGCCCCACCCCCCACCTTTTCCTCCGCTACACCGATGACTGTATCGGCGCCGCCTCGTGCTCCCACGAAGAGGTTGAACAGTTCATCCACTTCACCAACACCTTCCAACCCGACCTCAAATTCACCTGGACAGTCCCAGATTCCTCCCTCCCCTTCCTCGACCCTTCTATTTCTATCTCAGGCGACAGAATCAACACGGACATCTACTACAAACCGACCGACTCCCACAGCTACCTGGACTACACCTCCTCCCATCCGCCCCCTGTAAAAACGCCATCCCATTCTCCCAATTACTTCGACTCCGCCGCA